>NC_044032.1:593684415-594014605 GCF_901765095.1 Microcaecilia unicolor
GATCCCCTTTCCAGTACTACAAGAAAGATACAGATTAAAGGAGGGTGATGGTTTTTTCTATGGGCAGTTATATGACTTTATGAAGAGAAGCGTACTTCCTGATTGGGATCGGGGAGATCAAGGTTTGTTAAAAAATTTTCATATGGAACAGGATTGATTTCTAGATTATATCAAGCATTGTTATTTAGTCAACCTATATCCCAACAATATGAGAAGAAGTGAGAGAAAATGCTCAATGTTCCTTTATCAACTGCACAGTGGCATAGGATTTATAAGTGCCTAACGAGAGTAACCATTGCATCTAACTATATTGAACATGGATATAAAATGCTATTCCAGTGGTACTATACCCCAGCCAGACTATATAAGGTGTTCGGCACGGGGAAGAAAGAGTGTTGGAGAGGCTGCTCTGTTCAAGTTTCTTTTGAACACATCTGGTGGCTCTGTCCCAAAATTCAGCCCTATTGGCTGATGATTGCAGAGATGTTTCACGAGATGATAGGACTCTACTGTGTGCCAAGTATTCTGAATTTCCTGCTTAATGACTATCTAGCACGTTGGGAAGATACTACAGGACAACTGCTGATGCTGGTGGTGTCAGCGGCTCGCCTTTGCGTGGCAGCTGCCTGGCAAAAGCTAGAGCCTCCTAATAAGGAACAAGTGATGCAAAAACTAGACTATTTGTACCTGATGTCCAAATTAACGGCATTGAAGCATGATCGGATGGGTCACTTTTATGCAGTATGGAAGCCGTACCAGAGGCGGAGAGGTACTGTCTTGCGGTGAACTTTATATTGTTTGAATACTTTCGGTTTACCTCAATTGAGCAAGTGGGGGGGGGGGGGGGGGGGGGGGGGAAACATGTTTTTATTTGTTGTTGTTTTTAAATTCCTTGCCTTCCTTCCGGTTTTCCTTGTTGATTTTTTTCCCTTCCTATACCTGGTTTTGTCAAAATGTTTGATGTCCCCCAAAAGCCATCTTTTTCTCTTCAATCCTGTGTGTTCTTTTCTTACTTTACCTTACATACAGATTTCATATTTCGCTTACACTGATGCTTATCGTCTTCTATGTGCTCATCTTTCTACACTTGGCTGTTGTATGTCTACTTCATTTTCTTCTCCATCCAACCTACATCAGCTATGATGAAGTTCTGCTGCAGATTTTCCCTGTTACGTACAAGAAACATCTCTGCGACACTACCATTATTGACTTGCTGTTAGAATTTTTGCTTTGGATACTCATTCCTAAATAGCTTCATGGGTTTGTATATCATTATGCTCTTGCTTGTGCCCATTGTTACACTGTGTCTCTATATTATTCCCTTTATAGTACAGGCAATTTCTGTTTCATGCAATTTTTCATCTACAATTGACCAAATACAATTAGGGAGTCTTTTACTAATGCTTAGCTCGAGTTATCTGCAGCAGGGCCCATTTTGTTCTTATGGGCCCTGCTGCAGATAACTCAAGCTAAGCTTTAGTAAAAGACCCCCTAAGCTATTGCCTCCTGTTTGAAATAATAACACTCAATGTTTTCAGGTCAAAACTAAAAGCACATTTTTAGCTTGCCTTTCCTGGTGTTTACTTTTATGTTTGGTTTCCTTTCCTTTGGTCCATGTAATGATTGACGTACTGTATTCTTTGTGTTTATTTTGTAAACACCTCAGGCACTAAATTAAAAAATGAAGTAAAAGTACTATAAATATCAAAAAGTAAATAAATCAAACTGGAATGTGGTTTAAAGGCTGAAAAGAGGATAATCTGTATGTGGCTTTTTGAAATGTGATTTGAACCTGTTTAAGGCCAGTGTCCTAGTTATAGGACAGAACGTTTATCTCTGTCTGTGGGCATTTTTTAGGCTCTTGAATTACTAAGGGGCCCTTTTACTATGCTGTGATAAAGAGTAGCCTTAGTGCGTGCTTATGCATTTCATTCCCATGCACTAAGGCCAGAGAAGTACTTAAGTACATAAGTGTTGCCATACTGGGACAGACAGATGGTCCATCAAGCCCTGAATCTTGTTTCCAACAGTGGCCAATTCAGGTTACAAGTTCCTGACAAGATACCAAAACAGTACAATACATTTTATGCTGCTTATCCTAGAAATAAGCAGACCCCTGATGTAGGATTTGTGCCGAAACACAGTGCTGTGTCGGGTCTTGGAGAATAAAGGTTTTGTTTATTACATCCCTCGTCCTTCTGTTCTTTTGTGGGACAGCTGGTTTCATTTAACATGGCAACATCTATGGGAGCAGGGATTCTAGCATGCTCAACATAGACTCAAAAAGAATGTTAAAAAATTATTAAAATGGTGGTGGATACTTGGAACAGACTTTCAGTAGAGATGATAGGATCCAAAATAGTGACAGAATTCAGGCATGCATGGAACAGATTGGCGGGGTTGGGGTGGGGCAGATGGAGAGAGACCTCTGATTGAGTAAGATGTGTGACTGTTCAATGAGAAGGTACCAAAGGGAAGACTGATGTGTCTGCTGACATCTTCAGTGTTTCCATACTACTTATTCATGTTTGATACATCCCAGTGGCATAGCCACAGGTGGGCCTGGGTGGGCCAGGGCCCACCCACTTAGGGTTCAGGCCCACCCAACAGTAGCACACGTTTAGTGGTAGCTGGTGGAGATCCCCAGCTCCACCAGCTGAAGACCTCCCCCTGATGGTAATGAAAACGCTACTCTCCTTGATACTGTCACCTGCGCATGCTCAGTCTTCAGGGCATGCCTGCTGCAGACTGTCAAGGTGGAAAGAATCATTTTCTAGCCAGCTGAGATTTTTTTTTTGGGTGGTGGTGCGGGGGGGTGGGGGGAGAACACTTGGTGCCCACCCACTTCTTGCCTAGGCCCACCCAAAATCTGTTGTCTGGCTACGCCCCTGACATCCTGCTGGTCTTTATTTTTATTAGTTTTATAAGCAAAACAAATAGCTGGGTCTCATTTCTATAAAATTGCAGGAAACATTCTACCTAAAATATTTTTAACTTAGTTCATAGAAGATAGAAGGTTCTTGACTGTCTTCCACAGAAACCTACTACTATTCATAATAAGTTTGCATATCTTCAATTTTTGCAGAATAGAGATGTAGGTGACATAAGAATCATCTGTATCCAGCTCACTAACCCCCCCCCCCCCTTCTACAAGGCTGCGCTAGCAGCTGCCACAGGGTAATGCCGACACAGCCCATTCACTTTGAATGGACTATGTCAGTTTTGTTGCACAGTGACATGCTATGCACACAGTACTGCTATCTAGTGTGCTGGTACACAAAATAATACTAATAATGAGGGAAATAACATTTTTATCAACTTTATTTATAATCAGAAGTACAGGGGGAGGCAAAAAAAAAAAGTTACCCCCTAGAGCAGTGGTTCCCAAAATTTTTCGGTTCATGGCACCCTTAGAGGGGCATAATTGAACGAAAACATCTATCTCCATGGGCGTTTATCTCCGAGAACGGGTCCGTGAAGGGGCGGACCGAACCGTATTTTCGAAAAAAATAGACGTCCATGTTTTATTCGACAATTTGTGAGCTGGGTGTTTTTGTTTTTCAGTGATAATGGAAAATGAAAGCGCCCAGCTCAAAAACGAATAAATGCAAGGCATTTGTTCGTGGGAGGGGCCAGGAGTCATAGTGCACTGGTCCCCCTCACATGCCAGGACACCAACCGGGCACCCTAGGGGGCACTTTTACAAAAACAAAAAAAAAGGTAAAAGAGCTCCCAGGTGCATAGCACCCTTCCCTTGTGTGTTGAGCCCCCCAAATCCCCCTCAAAACCCACTGCCCACAAGTCTACACCATTACTATAGCCCTAAGGGGTGAAGGGGGGGCACCTACAAGTGGGTACAGTGGGTTTGGGGGGGTTGGACGACTAAGCATTAAGCAGCACAATTGTAACAGGTAGGGGGGGATGGGCCTGGGTCCACCTGCCTGAAGTCCACTGCACCCCCTAACAACTGCTCCAGGGGCCTGCATACTGCTGCCAGGGAGGTGGGTATGACATTTGAGGGTGAAAATAAAAAGTTGTGAAACATCATTTTTTGTGGTGGGAGGGGGTTAGTGACCACTGGGGGAGTCAGGGGAGTTCATCCCCGATTCCCTCTGGTGGTATTCTGGTCATTTAGGGCACTTTTTGGGGCCTTATTCGTGAAAAAACAGGGTCCAGGAAAAGTGCCCTAAATTCTAGCTACAAACGCATACTTTTTTTCCATTATCGGCGAAAGGCGCCCATCTCTGTTCGGGTGATAACCACGCCCCAGTCCCGCCTTCACCACGCCTCCGACACACCCCCGTCAACTTTGTACGCTTCCGCGATGGAGTGCAGTTGAAAACGTCCAAGTTCGGCTTTCGATTATACCGCGTTATTCGTTTTTGGGAGATAAACACCTATCTCCCGATTTAGGTCGCAATATAGGCATTTTTGTCTTTCGATTATAAGCTGGATTGTGTCTGAGCAACTTTTCGCGGCACCCCCCTCCCCCCCCCCCAGCCACACAGGGCCTAGAGCTTTTTGCAGTTTTGTCAGTAACCGGTTAGAATTTCAATGTGAAATTTTACAGCTTTATTTGTTCTTACTATCTACGTTTATGTGCCAAGTGGAATGAGATTATCTTTAAACACAGCAAAATTGCAGAATTTTTAGCAATACCACCCAGCAATTTTCACACATTGAAAAATGTTTGCACTGTAAAACTACCATTATTAAAAAAAAAAACCTGGTTACTAACTTATTATTAATGATGTCATAGAGGCTCATTTTCAAAGTACATAGACTTACAACGTTACACAAGTTACAGTGGAACTTTGTAAGTCTGAGGGGTCCTTTTACAAAGACTACTACTACTACTTATCATTTCTAAAGCGCTACTAGACGTACGCAGCACTGTACACTTGAACATGAAGAGACAGTCCCTGCTCGACAGAGCTTACAATCTAATTTGGACAGACAAACAGGACAAATAAGAGATAAGCGAATATTAAAGTGAGGATGATAAAGTAAGGGTTCTGAACAAGTGAATAAGGGTTAAGAGTTAAAAGCAGCATCAAAAAGGTGGGCTTTTAGCTTAGATTTGAAGACGGACAGAGATGGAGCTTGATGTACCGGCTCAGGAAGTCTATTCCAGGCATATGGTGCAGCAAGATAAAAGGAACGGAGTCTGGAGTTAGCGGTGGAGGAGAAGGGTGCAGATAAGAGAGATTTACCCAAAGATGCGCTAGTATTTTTAGTGCACACTAAATGCTAGAGACACTCATATAAATCTATGGGCGTCTCTAACATTTAGTGCATTCTTATTTTTAGCACATGCTAAAAACACTATTGCGCCTTTGTAAACGGACCCCTAAGTGCTTTGAAAATGAGCACCACAGTGACCTAGACATCTGTATACAAATTTGCCAGACCTAAACCCCTTAAACTACCATATCTGGGGAGCCGTGTTGGAGGCCTATCACAAGTTCCACCCAAAGCCGCAAACAATCGCCGAACACAAGGAAGTGCTGAAGATGATCTGGGACAGACTGCCACAGGGACCGACCAACAAGGTTTAAGAACTTCCCAAAGCAACTGAAGGCTTATATTAAAGCTGGGGGTGGACACCTTTGAGCATTCACAGTGACTGCAGCATCGGCTTGTCTTACATTTACATGTCTGCAGTTCCACCAGCCATAGACTCTCCAGAATATAACACTGGGCTGAGGTAAGTATTTTATTGCCAGCTTTAGAAATAAAAAGAGTTATTGGACCATAAGAAAGGCCTCTTGCTTGGGTATTGTCCCCAGGTGTTGAATATGCCCTGTCTTTGAAGACACAACCCCCAGGATTCTATATATGGTACCCAAATTTGGGCACCAATCCAGATGTGTGTGTGCAAATTAATTAAATAATGAGCCATTAATGAGCATTAATTGGATGTTAACGACCAATTATTGATGTTAATTGGCACCCATTAGGATCTGTGCATACATCTGGCTACACGCGATTTTATGCACCCAAATTCCTTAGCGCACAAAACAAAATGGGGGTGGCCATAGGAGGGGCATGGGTGGGTGGGTGCCATGTTAGAGATTTGGGGGATCAGCACCTATCTTGCACCAGGATTTATACCAGATTTCAGCTGGTGTAAGTCTGGCTCCCAAAGTTGGGCACAAGAATCTACTCTAAGCGCTATGCTATAAAGGGCGCACCCTGTTAATACAGTGGTTCTTAGCGCCAACTTTTTCCATCTACAAATGTTGACCACCATTTATAGAATTCCCCCTAATCCCCAGCTACACAAAAATGTATTTTTCTAATGGCATGATTCTTTTTTTAAAAAAGGTTTTTGACAGCTTGGTACAGAGTGAAACAGTTTTCAGTCCTTTTTGTTTTGTTTTTTTGGTTTATTACTGTATCCTATTTGCTGGCAGCACAAAATTTTAAACAAATGAATGTGGCTAAATTCCCTGAGAATAAGCTTGGCACTTTAATGATATTACTTAAAACTGAAACCTAGATTATAGGAAGTCCAGGGAAAAGTTTTGTTGGTTTTCATTCTTGCCTCATTTATTCCATACAAGGGAGTTATTGGTGTCAGGAGTACCGTGGTAATCCGTGTCAGCAGTTTTAAATAATTTCAGTACATCGGTAACCACATCCTGAAATGTATCCTTACCATGTAGCTTAAAGCCATTGCCATACAGAAATAAAAAATGGAAAGGAAATGCATCCCACATAGCATTAGCTTCATGGCATAAGGTTTTAGGTGAAAGAATTTTCCGATGGCTTGTTAACTTCTGAACTTGGAGTCCCTTATCATGTCTCAGCATTAGCAAACTGTGTGCACCAGCTTGGGTGTTTCAATAGCTGACCATTTGTTGCCAGTGCCATAATTTGGTTTCTACTCCAGAAGACACTTCTTTTGCAACAAAACAGATGCCCTAGGTTCCAGGGGCATATCTGCGTGGGGCCACAGGGGCCTGGGCCCCCGCAGATTTCGCCCTGGACCCCCCTATCATCGACCCTCTCCACCTCCCCCTCCCTCCCGCACGTCCGCCACCAACCCGTCGCCGATCTTTGCTGGCGGGGGACCCCAAGCCCCCGCCAGCCAAAGTCCTCTCTTCCGTGCAGGATGCAAGTTGCAACACTTCCTGTTCTTCTGAGTCTGACGTCCTGCACATACAACGTGCAGGACGTCAGACTCAAAATTTGGAACTCAGTCTGACGTCCTGCGCGTTGTACGTGCAGGACGTCAGTCTCAGAAGAACAGGAAGCATTGCAACTTGCAGCCTGCATGGAAGAGAGGACCTCAGCTGGCGGGGGGTTGGGGTCCCCCGCCAGCAAAGGTAAGTGACAGCAGCGGGGGAGGGTTGGCGGCGGCGGGAGGGGGTGGAGAGTGTCATTGGTGGCGAGGGGGGGAATGGCAGTGGCGGGGGGGGTCTGGAAATGGCGGGGGGGGGGGATCGGTGGCACCGGGGGGGGGGGGGGCTAAAATGGCCCTCTGGCTCTGGCCCTCCCTACCGCCAGAGTCCAGATACGCCCCTGCTAGGTTCACTTCAGAGGTTCTTTTTCAACAACTTAGTTTAAGCAAGATCTTTTTTTCACAGGTATTCTGGGTGAGGCAAAAAAAATGAAGTAACCCTCTAGAGTTTATTGAACTTTTCTCAGCAACCGCTTTGAAATTCAAGTGGTTAGGGTGGTGGACTTTGGTCCTGAGGAACTGAGTTCGATTCCCACTACAGGCACAGGCAGCTTCTTGTGACTCTGGGCAAGTCACTTAACCCTCCGTTGCCCCCTGTAAGCCGCATTGAGCCTGCCATGAGTGGGAAAGCGCGGGGTAACAAAAAAATGAGAAATTTTATATGTGTATTTAGTCATCATACTTGCATATTACTGTTAAAGAATATTCAATTATCTGAAGCTATATTGATGTTACTGACATTTTATCATTACTACCTGGCGATTTTGCACATTGAGGTGGCGGTAAGGGCTCCCGTTCTATCCCGGCAGTAACCGGGTAACGAGTGGCACTGCCTGATTACCGCCAGAAATGGCGTGCACTGGGGTTGGGAACAACCGCCGGGCTGCAGTGGTAGCCCGGTGGTACTTCTCTTTTAACAAGCGGTAAGTCCGTGCCAGGCTTACTGCTTCTTTGTAAAAGGGCCCCCATGAGAGGTGGGTAAGTTGATCCTTAAGGAAGGGCCTACCACATTAAAATAGAGCGATGAATAGTGCTGAGATGAATATGTTGAAAAGATGGTATCACAAGAAGATTCTGCTGGGAAGATCTCAGTGATCCAGAAGAGGTGTATGGTATTAATAAGTGGGCCACAAAAGTGGCAGTTCTGAGTGATAGATTCTAAAAGCAACTGTTAAGGTTTCAAAGGCAATTCTGTGAGAAACTGGGAGCCAGTGTTCCTTCTTTATGAATGGTGAGTGATGGATGGTCACATTTTCTTGTTCCTTTAAAGAGACTCACTGCTGTATTTTGAAGATATTGAATATCAGTTAGATGTAGAATTACAGTAATTGATGTTGCTTATGACTAGAGAAAGTCTTGGAGTTTGGAAAGCCATCTCAGAAAATAAGCTTTTTGTCTAGTGAATCAAAATCGGTGTGCGGCGGTGGCCAAAAAACAAACAAACAGGATGGTAGGGATTATTAGGAAAGAGATGGTAAATAAGACCAAGATATTATAATGCCTCAGTATTGTTTTGTGGTGCAACCCCACCTTGAGTATTGTGTTCAATTCTGGTCACCGTATCTCAAAAAAGATATAGCAGAATTAGAAAAGGTTCAAAGAAGGGTGACTAAAATGATAAAAACTACTATTACATCATTTCTATAGTGCTACTAGGGCTCTTCAGCTTGGAAAAGAGACAGCTGAGGGGGGATATGAATGAGGTCTATAAAATTCTGAGTAGTGTAGAATGGGTAGAAGTGAATCAATTTTTCACTCTTTCAAAAAGTACAAAGACCAGGGGACACTCAATGAAATTACATGGAAATACTTTTAAAACAAACAGGAGGAAATATTTCTTCACTCAAAGAATAGTTAAGCTCTGGAACTCATTGCCAGAGGATGTGGTAACAGTGGTTAGCATATCTGGGTTTAAAAAAGGTTTGGATGAATTCCTGGAGGACAAGTCCATAGTCTGTTAATGAGATAGACATGGGGAAAGCCACTGCTTGCCCTGGGATTGGTACCATGGAATGTTGCTACTATTTGGGTTTCTGCCAGGTACTTGTGACCTGGATTGGCCACTGTTGGAAGCAGGATATTGGACTAGATGAACCATTGGTCTGACCCAGTATGGCTATTCTTGTGTTCTTATGTTCTTAAAAAGTTTTTGATATATAAGAAATGTGTTATTGATAGCTCCTAAAATCTTCATTGAAGAAACCAGGATGACAGATGAACCAAGGAGAATTATGAGAGCGATCAGAGCCCATAAACCTTTCCTAATTAATATCATACCCTTGTTTTTTTTTTCAGAGTTTATCCTAAGTTTATGAGCTACAAGCCAGTCAGCAATTTGAGCAAGCTTGGAATTAAGGGAAGTAATTTCAGAAAGATTTTCAGGATTATGTGTAGTCAAAAATCTGAATGTCATCTGCATAGGCAGTATGGACTGTGTTCTATAAATGGTGCCCAAATTTGGGCACTGATAAAAATTAGCGCTAAGCGCTATTCTATAAATGGTACTCAGAGTCGGGCACCAGGATCTACACCCAGTTTTGGGCATAAGGATTTGCACCAACTGATACCTGGTGTAAATTCTCATACCTAAATTAGGTGCAGATCTCCCTTATTTTGTAACACTGTGTGCAAATTCCAGAAATGCCCCTGACCTGCCCATGCCACGCCCCCACCCATGGCTTCACCTTCTTTTCTGATCCACACATAAAATTTACGTGTGGATCCCAGTGACTAAAGATGTACATGTAAATTTAAATTAATGCCAATTAGCGTTAACAATTGATTATTAACACCCACTTTTCTGGGGTTGGTGAGAGGCGATATCCAGCAGCACTGTTCGGTTTCGTGCCACTGAATATCGGGGGTTGGGCAACAACAGGTGATTTAAATCACTTTGAATATCGGGGGCTTGTTACTGTTCTGAGTGTGGGTCAACCATGATCTTACTCAATTCTACAGCAAAAGGTAAAGCTAAAAATATGGCATCAACCTTTAATTTACATTTCATCACATAGAACACAGGTGAAAATGTTGGGTTCTCCATCTGAGAGGTAAATAAAACATTTATGTATATGTTCCAGCATTTAAAAGTATCTTAACCATGCCACACAAAATACACGCATCCTTAATACGCCTTAGGTCTCCCTCTTTCCAACATCTGAGTTGGTGTCATGTAGGAAAAATATCAGCATGGTAGCTACTTCTTTTAGCAGCTCAGCTTGTGATATTAGCAACTGCACTTAAGTTTGAAGGAAATGAAACAAATGTTCCTTTTCAGCCCTGCCGAGAACATATCATTTTTCTTTCATGGTTAAACTTTTGCTGATTCTACAGCAGCCAGTAATCTACATAAATGAATAGCCAAATATTTCAAATGTCATGCAGAGTGCTGCTCAGGCTGCAATTGAAGACTCAGCATCAGAGACAAGGGCTCTAATCAAGTATGACTACTGTCTCAGTTCAGCATTTCCTTTTTGCTTATCTTGGCTTTCAATATAAATCAACTGGCATGGCAGACATGAATTTTAGTAAAATATAGAGTAGCATAATAAA
Source organism: Microcaecilia unicolor (assembly GCF_901765095.1). Taxonomy (NCBI): domain Eukaryota; kingdom Metazoa; phylum Chordata; class Amphibia; order Gymnophiona; family Siphonopidae; genus Microcaecilia; species Microcaecilia unicolor. The sequence continues at coordinate 593,695,154 of NC_044032.1, forward strand.
TGACAGCAAATCAACACCAATTGACCCGACCAGCCTGTACCAGATTCTGGTTTTCTAACACTTGGGTAGATAGGCACATAAATAAATCAAAACCAGCCCCCCCCCCCCCCCACCCCAAAAAAAAACATCTTTTATCTGACCTAGCTTCCCTGTTCCTACCACTGTCCTCTATTATGCTTAACAAGTCCATTAGTGTTAGAGTACAATTATAACTGCTGCCTACAAGTTACTCTATCCTAATGGAACCCTACTGGTGGTGTTAAACTTGTGCTTCTGCCCAGTAAAATTGCACTGTCTGGCCCAAACACTAATACTCAGTAGCTCTTAACTGGCGAGAGCAGCTGAAAAATAGCACTGACTACCATGTCCCTATCTGGCTAGGGGGTAATTGTGTATCATTGTGCCTATATTTAGGCTCCTGGAGGGTGCCTCTGCGTCACCTACTTTCCTTTATAGAATACTAGCTTAGGGGTGCTTATACTAAGCGGCGGTAAGCCCAACGCAGGCTTAACCACAAGCCAATCTGGAGCTACTGCTGGCATAACGCGGGCGCTGGTGGTAGTTCCACTCCTAGCACATAGCATTTCTGACACAAGCGGAACTATTCAGAAAATATTTCCACAAGTGCTAACCCAGCGGTAATCAGGCAGCGCCACATGCTACCTGGTTATCAGCGGGTTAGCACAGGAGCCTTGAGGTGGCGGTAAGTGCTCCCCCACACATGGCCACACGGTAAGTGAAATCTTACCGCATGATTTCTTTTTTCAGCCTTTTTACCTGCTGTGGAGAAAGGGCTTCAGGACACGGCAAAAATGGCTCCTGCCACTAGTGCAGGGCCCTTTTTACCGCAGCTTAGTAAAAGGACCCCTTAACTAAGTACATACATACGTATGCAGTTAGTTGTGAGAACTTATGCTAACCATAGAGTTGATGTGAGGTCTTGTGTCTATGCCAGAGATACTCATGTAACTTACAGTATTCTATAAATTGTACATGAATGTGCAAGTCCAGGCCATGCTTCTTTCAGACTCCACCCATGTGTTTGTCTACCTCTAAAATATGTGCTATATAAGATGTGCATATATTTACAGGATAGTGCTTAAGTGGATTTTTGGCATTTGCACTTGTACGTGCACACACATTACACGTTGAGTGAAGAAATATTTTCTCCGTTTTGTTTTAAATTTACTACTTTGTAGCTTCATCGCATGCCCCCTAGTCCTAGTATTTTTGGAAAGCATAAATAGACGCTTCATGTCTACCCATTCCACTCCACTCATTATTTTATAGACCTCTATCATATCTCCCCTCAGCTGTCTTTTCTCCAAGCTGAAGAGCCCCAGCCACTTTAGCCTTTCCTCATAGGGAAGTCATCCCATCCCCTTTATCATTTTCATCACCCTTCTCTGCACCTTTTCTAATTCCGCTATCACGCTTATTTTCGAAAGAGAAGGACGCCCATCTTTCGACACAAATCTGGAGATAGGCGTCCTTCTCGCAAGGTCGTCCAAATCGGCATAATCGAAAGCCGATTTTTTGACACCCTCGACTGCTTTAAGTCGCAGGGATGACCAAAATTCATGGGGGTGTGTCGGCAGGCTAGTGAAGGCGGGATGGGGGCGTGATTAGGAGATGGTCATCCTAGGCCGATAATAGAAAAAGAAGGACGTCCTGGACGAGCACTTGGCCAACTTTACTTGGTCCATTTTCTTTCACGACCAAGCCTCAAAAAGATGCCCCTACTGACCAGATTACCACTGGATGGAATCGGGGATGACCTCCCCTTATTCCCCCAGTGGTCATTAACCCCCTCCCACCATAAAAAACAAGTTTAAAAATACTTTTTTGTCAGCCTCTATGCCAGCCTCAAATGCCATACTCAGGTCCATTGCAGCAGTATACAGGTCGCTGGAGCAGTTGTAGTGGGTGCAGTGTACTTCAGGCAGACGGACCTGGGGGGTGGTGGGTTTGGGGGGGCTCAGCACCCAAGGTAAGGGAGCTATGCACCTGGGAGCAATTTCTGAAGTCCACTGCAGTGCCCCCTAGGGTGCCCGGTTGGTGTCCTGGCATGTAAGGGGGAACCAGTGCACTACAAATGCTGGCTTCTCCCACGACCAAAGGGCTTGGATTTGGACGTTTTTGAGATAGACGTCTTTGGTTTCCATTATTGCCGAAAACCGAGGACGACCATCTCTAAGTTCGACCTAAATGTCAAGATTTGGGCATCCCCGACCATATTATCGAAACGAAAGATGGATGTCCATCTTGTTTCGATAATACACGTTGCCCCACCACTTCACGGCACATTTAGAGTTGGGGTGCCTTAGAGATGGTCGTCCCCGTTCGAAAATGCCCCTCTATATCTTCTTTGAGATGCGGCGACCAGAACTGAACACAATATTCAAGATGCGGTCGCACCATGGAGAGATACAAAGTTACCCCCATCTCTAGGTCATTTATAAATATGTTAAAAAGCACAGACCCCTGGGGAACCCCACTAACTTCCCTTCTCCTTTGAGAATACTGACCATTTAACCCTACTCTCTGTTTTCTATCTTTTAACCAGTTTTTAAACCACCATAGGACACTACCTCCTATCCCATGACTCTCCAATTTCCTCTGGAGTCTTTCATGAGGTACTTTGTCAAACGCTTTCTGAAATTCGAGATACACAATATCAACTGGCTCACCTTTATCAACATGTTTGTTCACTCCTTCAAAGAAATGTAATAGATTAGTGAGGCAAGATTTCCCTTCACTAAATCCATGTTGGCTTTGTCTCATTAATCCATGCTTTTGAATATGTTCTGTAATTTTGTTCTTTATAATAGTCTCTACCATTTTGCCTGGCAGCGACGTAAGACTCGCCGGTCTACAATTTCCCGGATCTCCCCTGGAACCTTTTAAAAAATTGGCGATACATTGGCCACCCTCCAATCTTCCGGTACCTCGCTCAATTTTAAGGATAAATTACACATTACTAACAATAGTTCCGCAATAGTTCTGCAAGTTCATTTTTCAGTTCTATCAGTACTCTGGGATGAATACCATCTGGTCCAGGAGATTTGCTACTCTTAAATTTGTGAAATTGCCCCATTACATCCTCTAGGTCTATAAAGATTTCATTCAGTTTCTCCAACTCGTCAGCTTTGAATACTATTTCTGGCATTGGTATCTCTCCCAAATCTTCCTCAGTGAAGATTTGGGAGAGATACCGCTATGGCTTTGCCTTCCCTGATTGGCCCTTTTACCCCTCAGTCATCTAGCGGTTCAACCGATTCTTTTGCAGGCTTCCTGCTTTTAATATACCTAAAAAAAATTTCAATGTATTTTTGCCTCCAACGCAATCTTTTTTTCGAAGTCCCTCTTTGCCTTCCTTATCAGCGCTTTGCATTTGACTTGACATTCCTTATGCTGTTTCTTATTATTTTCAGTTGGTTCCTTCTTCCATTTTTTGAAGGATTTTTTTTTAGCTCTAATAGCTTCCTTCACCTCACTTTTTAACCATGCCAGCTGTCGTTTGGTCTTCCATTTTCCTTTTTTAATACGCGGGATATATTTGGCATGGGCTTCTAGGATGGTTATGTTGAATAAAAGACTTTTTAATCCTGGTCTACTGCTTTGCTCATCCCCATCCCTTTTTTGTGGGCTGCTTTTGTTGCATGGGATTGCTTGTTTTGTTTTTTTTTTGTTTGAATTTCAGAACAGGTTTCATTTTATGCAATGAGACCTAGTTATTAATAACCTGGTTTAACTCATTTTAACAGTACCTCACATTCATAACTTCCTCCAATAGCGAGTTAAATGCTCCAATTTTATGCATTTAAGCACTGACAATTCACAGTGAGTTATGTGTTTGCCAGTAAACACACAACTCACTTTAAAAATCAATCCCTGTATTATTTTGCCTTTAAATGAATGAAGCAATTATGCTACTTGAACTAAGGGAGAATCTCCATTAGCTGCAAGTGTTTTCGTGTCATTACCCCGTTTTTCAAGCCTCTTCTACTGAAGCAGATTCATTACAAATGCCTCACTCTTCAACAAGTGGTACAAAAAAAAGACTGTGAGCCTACTAAGGACAGAAAAAAATATCTGTATATAATCATATGTAATCGCTTTGATTGTACCACAGAAAGTCGGCTTGTCAGACTCCTTCCTCTTTCCCTTTCTTTCAAATGTTCAATTAGCCATGCCAGTTACGAGACACAATCAGCAATGGAGTCTCAAGAAAGTTTCCTGGCCTGCATACTGAATGGGTAAAAACTGAGAATAAATACGTCAGTGCTGCTTAAAAATTTATGTTAAATAGAACAAAGCAAAGCACAAGTTGTTTGCATTTAAAAACTTGCTTTTAGGGCCATAACATAACTCAGGCCTAGAGAGGAAGCCTCAATGAAACATGCTGAAATTATATGAAAAGAAGGGGAGAGAAGGGTCTTCGATGAGAGTCATAAGTCTCAATCCTGCAAATATTAACCCACCATCTAACTGGTCCTCATAAGACACACCCAGGATCTATGGGCACAATATTCAAAGCCATTTATCTGGATAATGGCTGCCAGCCTCTATGCCAGCCTCAAATGTCATACTCAGCTCCATCACAGCAGTATGCAGGTCCCTGGAGCAGCTTTAGTGGGTGCAGTGCACTTCAGGCAGGTGGAGCCAGGCCCATCCCCCCCCCTACTTGTTACACTTGTGGTGGTAAATGTGAGCCCTTCAAAACCCACCAGAAACCCATTGTACCCATATGTAGGTGCCCCCCTTCACCCCTTAGGGCTATGGTAGTGTTGTACAGTTGTACAGTTGTTGTACAGCTATGCACCTGGGAGCAATTTGTGAAGTCCACTGTTGTGCCCCCTAGGGTGCCCTGTTGTTGTCCTGGCCTGTTAGGGGGACCAGTGCACTAGGAATGCTGGCTCCTCCCACGACCAAATGGCTTGGATTTGGTCGTTTCTGAGATGGGCATCCTCGGTTTCCATTATCACTGACATTTTCTGAAACATGGGCCGTGTGAGGTCCAATAAAATTTGATTCCTCCGATCCTTGGCTCCGTCTTGTTGATCCATCTGTGGCCCACTGCACTGTTCCATCTACTACTACTACTACTTAACATTTCTAAAGCGCTACTAGGGTTACGCAGCGCTGTACAATTTAACATAGAAGGACAATCCCTGCTCATTGTTATTGTTTCCTTCTGGTCTACTCTGTTCTACCCAACTTATGTGCCAGGATTTACACCAGGTTTCAGCAGGTGTAAGTCCTCATATTGAAAGTTGAGCTTAGGAAACTGCTCTAAGTGCTATTCTATAAAAGACGCTTAGCCTGGAGTGCGCTTTATAGAATAGCACTTGGCAGGTATTTTTCCTGTCGCCTAATTTTGAATGCTATTTACAGAATCTGACCCTTTGTACCTATTTTAATCCTATTCTATAAAGAAAAGTAGCACCTACAGAATACTAGCGCAAGTGGCAGAAAACATATGTACATGGCAAAAAACATATGTACATTTAAGTACAAGCAGCTAGTGGAAGAATGGACTAGTGGTTAGACCACTGGTCTTGACAACCAGAGGTGCCCAGTTTAAATCTCACTGCTGCTCCTTGTGATCTTGGGCAAGTCACTTAAGTCTCTATTGCCTCAGGTACAAACTTAGGGGTCCTTTTACTAAGCCGCGTAGGCTACCACCTGGCTACCATGTGGCCCGGGCAGTAATTTCATTTTTATGCACGTCCACTATGCTCATTGGAAAATATATTTTATTTTCTGCTGCGCAGCACTAACTGGGCAGTAATTGGGATTATATGTGTGCTGGCAATTACCACCCAGTTAACGCGGGAGACCTTAGCACTAAGTGAATGGGTGGTGGTAAGGTCTCAGGACCAAAATGGACGCACACCAATTTTCATTTTGCTTCATGTCCATTTTCGGCCCCCCTAAAAGAGGCCTTTTCTTAAAGGCACGCTGAAAAATGGATCTGCGTGCATATGAAACACGTATCTACACTAGCGCAGGCCATTTTTAAGCACACCTTAGTAAAAGGACCCCTTAGTTGTGAGCCCACCTTAAGCTACTACTGAAAAAGGTGTGAGCAAAATCCAAACAAATAATAATAGCATTAACATACATAAATTATAGTACTGTCACCCCCCTATAACTTAGTGACATAGAACAGCTAAACATAAATCGATTTTTCACTCTTTCAAAAATGTACAACGACTAGGGAACAGTCAAGGAAGTTACATGGTACTATTTTTCAAACAAACAAAGGGAAATAATTTTTTCGCTGAACGAATAGTTAAGCTCTAGCACTCATTGCCAGAGGATGTGGTATCAGCGGTTAGTGTATCTGGGTTTTAAAAAGGTTTGGACAAGTTCCTGGAAGAAAAGTCCATAGTCTGCTATTCAGATAGACATGGGGAAAGCCATTGCTTGTCCATGGGATCAGTAGCATGAATCTTGCTACTATTGGGATTCTGCCAACTACTTGTAATCTGAATCGGCCCCCACTGGAGGCAGGATACTGGGCTAGATGGACCATTGGTCTGACCCAGTATGGCTATTCTCATGTTCTGTGATTTTTGACTCTTAGTCGACTACCTCTATATGGTGTAATGCTTCTTTTGAAAGACTTTCCATTTTTATTCCTCAAAGTTTTAAGAATAGAAATGGTTTGTTTCATTGTTGAAAAGACAGCAATGATATTAATGTCCTGTCTTTGCAGTAAGAGTAATAATGTAGGTCAAATTGCATTCCTCATTTTCGGAATATGTCATATTTTTCAAAGCACCACTAAGTCAAGAAAGTGTACAGACAACCTGGCCAAATTTAAAACTGCTTGAGATCAACTGTATGCTAAAGATAGCAATGATCTTAGAGAGCTGAGTTTCAGGCACTGTAGCAACCTCTGCTGGCTTTGATTATTTATACTCTTACCAATGTTGACAGGAATGTCTGGAAATAATTAGTAATGTCATAGAATTTAATGCATTATCAACAACAACTGCTGCACAACAGATCAGACAATAAAGTGTATAGACTTGCTCACTACATGACTCTTTTAACAATGCAGCTCCTTTGTTCTGTGTCAAGCTGAAGCCATCACTGCATACTGTAACTAATATTTTTCAGTAGAAAATCTCTTTAGTGCATAAGTACATAAGCATCGCCATGCTAGGACACACCAAGGGTCCATCGAGCCCAGCACCCTGTCACCGACAGCAGCCAAAAGAACTAGCAATTTGTCCCGCCCATCCTAGAAATACTATATTCCCTCGTCCATTCAATAACATTCTATGGCTTTATCCTCCAGGAAGCCATCCAACCCTTTTTTGAAGTCCGCTAAGTTAACCGCCTTAACCACCTTTTCCAGCAACGAATTCCAGAGTTTAACTACGCGTTGAGTGAAGAAAACTTTCCTTTGATTCGTTTTAAATTTACCACACTACAGCTTCATCGCATGCCCCCTTGTCCTAGTATTTTTGGAAAGTGTAAACAGACGCTCCACATTGACCCGTTCCATTCCACTCATTATCTTATAGACCTCTATCATATCGCCCCTCAGCCGCCTTTTCTCCAAGCTGAAGAGCCCTAGCCTCTTCAGCCTATCCTGATAGGGAAGCCATCCCATCCCCTGACATGGTTTAAGCGGCCCTACCTAATTATTGAATCTTTGAATCCATTTTAGTTCCTTCTCATTGCCTAATTATGAAGAAGATTTTAGAACCAGCTGCCTGAATGCAATGTGGCCAGTATGTTTACAAAGCAACAATTTTAGAATTGGAAAGAAAATGCATATTTTCCCTTATAAAACCACTGCTTATATCTATCTATCTATCTATCTATCTATCTATCTATCTATCTATCTATCTATCTATCTATCTATCTATCTATCTATCTATCTATCTATCTATCTATCTATCTATCTATCTATCTATCTATCTAATGAGCACACATATATATTTATGCCTGTCCTGGAGAGGTTTTGGGTGATGATATTAAACAACTAATTCTGGGATCCTCAGAACCATCAGAGGTTATTCTAATGCCCAAGATTCTAAATATGGTGCCTTAATTTCTGCGTGAAAATTGAAGTGTATTCTATAGCAAATTATGTACTGCTTAATTGGTTAACTAAGTGTTGTTAATTGGATGTTAACAAGCAATTATCAGCACTAATTGGCATTAATTAAGATTTACATGCACAACTCGCTAAGCATATTCTGTAACGTGGTGTGCCTAAATTCTAAGGGGCGCTTTTACTAAGCCGTTTAAGCGTCTACATGCGCCCAACACGCACCAAAATGGTGTTACCACCCGACTACCGTGTGGCTCTTGCGGTAATTTCATTTTTGGCACACGTTTGATATGCGCGTCTGAAAAATATTTTTTATTTTCAGGTGCATGTAATGGACGCGCGCCAAGTGGTATTTGGCACGTGTAGGTCATTACCGCCCAGTTACCGCATGAGTCTTACCGCTAGCTCAATGGCTTGCGGTAAGGTCTCAGACCCAAAATGGACGCACTTAGTTGGTATTCTATAACCTTACCCACGGATTCTATATAGCGCATCTAGAGATCTGTGCCGAAATCTAGGCGTATTCTTTGACAATGTGCGTAATGTAATTGGCTTAACAAGCTAATCAGCATTGAGAACAGCACTTAAAAGCACTAATTGGCACTACTTAGAATTTACAGGCCCAACTCCCTAAGTGTATTCTGTAGTGAACTGAACCTAAATTTTAATGTGTACAGTTCAAAAGGGGGTGGGGTTATGGGCGGGGAAATTGATGTTTTATGGACATTCCAAAATTTACACGTGCAGTTATAGAATATGGCCCAGTGTGCTTAAATCTATGCACAGGGATTTAGGCCACATTTCCGTTGGCCTAAATGGATGTGCATTTTAGGTGCTAGGATTTCTGCCTAAGCGTATTCTATATACTGTGCCTAAATTTAGAATATACTTAGGCAGAAATCTTTACAGTGCAGATTTTTTAGGTGCCATATATATATAGAATCTGTCCCTTAGTGTTCAAACAGTTTAGCATGCAACTGCAAAGGGATGTGAGTGTAGGAGGAGCATGGGTGGGTCAGGGGTGTACCTAGCACTCATGCGCAAAGGCTATAGGATACTGACAGTTATGTGCAAGACTGTAACATTTAGGCGCAGACATTTATATCAGTCATTTGACAAGGTTTAAGCGGCCCTACTTAATTATTGGCTTGTAAATACCAATAGATGCTAGCATTCTATAATGGCAATTATACATGTAATTCTCGACATAAAATTTGCACTTACCATGCTACATCCCAACACCTAAATGAAGAAGACCTGTAGAGAATTGCTCCCTTAGTGTTTTGAGAGGGTACCAGTGACTGAAATCTAGCTTTCCCAATGAACAACTTACATTTTTGGTTGTATGAAGGGTGCACAAGTTTTTTTCTGAAGGTTCCTCACATACAGTATTTTATAAAGATGCAGTTCTCTAAGATCCTAAGTTGAACTTGGCCTACCTATCATGGTTGCACTACACACACACATGGTGGACACATATGCAGTTGGGCTTTGTTCCCTCTGGGACTGCTTAATCTAGGTTTGCCCTGAGCTTTTATACTTCCTGGACCACTCTCTCCTGGCTCCGCCCCTCCAGTGTCACTTCTCCACTGGGCGCTACTATAAATTTTAAAGTAGTGCTTCTCCTGTAAGGGAATGCCATTAAGGGGGAATGGTAGCGTCCTATAGATTCTTTCCCAGGCATGATGTTACAACAATAATATCAATCGAACAACATAAGAGCCCAATTCAGCCCACGGAGGTAAGCAGCTGTAATATTGGTTTTAATACCTACCGAGTAGGTGCAACAAATGTAGGTATGGTAGACAATCAACAGCTGTCTTACACAGGTTTATTGTACCAGAGCATGAACCTGATAACCAATACCATGTATGCTTACTTTTGAAGTTTAACCCTTGAATTCTATGAAGAGTGCGCAGGGCAGATGCGCAAGCATATTAATTAGTTAAGCCATTAGCAATCAATTATTGGCATTAACTGGCACTAATTTGTCTACACTTGCGTACACACTAGTCTATAATGATGTGCACCCAAATGTCTCGCATGCAATCCAAAAGGGAGTGTAGCCATGGGAGGGGTATAGGCAGGTCAGGGTTATATCAATATTTAGGCGCAGTATCATAGAATTCCTGGGTTGCATGCCCAACAGGATTTACACCAGTTTTCAACAGGCGTAGGTCCTTGCAACCAAAGTTGCACATGGGAATTGGCACTAAGAACTATTCTCTAAAGGTTGCTTGGCTCGGAGCATCCTTTATAGGATACAAGTCTAGTGCAGATCTTTCCGGCGTCCCAAATTTGGGAGCCATTTGCTGGATCCGGCCCTTACTGTTTAATTCTTTTACAATTAAACTTAGCTACAATGATGTAACACTGTCATTACTAATTGTTCTTCAGCTTCCTCCACATCAATGTCATTATTATACAATCCAAACACTTTCTATCTTACTCAGACACAAGGAATCACAAAATTCAAGCACACATTTGGTTTTATTCTGCATTCATTTGAATTGAAATGTTATTAAGGCATGAAAAGGCTGTATGTGCATAAATAAAACGGTTTTTTAAATCTTAAGTAGTACTTTTCATACATTATGAATACTGCAGTAATAGTTTAGATGCACAATGACTGTTCATATCCCCCTTTCGATGTCTTAAGTATGTGAAGAATGAAGAACTCAACACAATTGTTTATACATCTCTGCAATCACAGTGTCTAACATTAACAAGTGTCTGAATTTGTTCGAACCTATAACAAAACATTCTTCCTTTAATGCAGAGCTACTGTAAAGCCAACTAGTCATTCATCAAGACAAAAAGGGAAAATCCTTTTCAAATATAAACACATTTGTTACTATTTTCAGGATCAGTCCAGGTTGCACCTCTGATCTTTCTTGCACTGTACAGTGAACATAAGAACATTAGCATTGCCATACTGGGACAGACCAAAGGTCCATCAAGCCCAGTACCCTGTTTCCAACAGAAGTAAGCAGTGGATTTTCCCAAGTCTATCTTAAAAAATGGCTTACGAACTTTTCTCTTAGAAAATTAGCCAAATATTTATAAACCCTGTTAAGCTAACTGCTTTTTTCACATTCTCTGCCAATGAATCCCAGAATTTAATTACATGTTGAGTGAAAAAATATTTTCTCTGGTTTGTGTGTGCCCTAGTCCTAGTATTTTTGGAAAGAGTAAACAAATGATTTACCTCTACCCATTCCTCTCCACTCAGTATTTTATAGACCTCTATCATATCTCCCCTCAACTGTCTCTTCTCTAAGCTGAAGTGCCCTAGCCACTTGAGCTTTTCCTCATAGGGAAGTCGTCCCATCCCCTTTATTATTTTTTTGCCCTTCTCTACACCTTTTCTAATTCCACTATTTCCTTTTTGAGATTCAGTGACCAGAATTGAACACAATATTCGAGGTGCGGTCACACCATGGAGCGATACAAAGGCATTATAACATGGGAGGAGACCTGGATTGATTGTTGAACAAATCACTTACATGTAGGTGACAGAGGAAGAGTAATGGGGCAGACTGCCAGCTAACTAAAGAAAGACCCTACCTAGAACTTGGCATGGAAGGATCTGAATAAACTACAACCTGAGTAAACAGACTGCCCTCTTCAGCCAGGCATGTAGCCATGACAATAGGTGCCTGACAATTTGATAGTGCCGTTGATGCATGTAGGTGGCACCTACCTCCAGGCACCACATTATAGATTTGCCCCCTTAATTTAGGTCATCTTGCTTTGCCCTTTCATACTTCCTCAAGTTCCACTTTACCCTTTTATCCTGAAGACAAGGGTTTATATTGACAACAGGCACTTATTTTGGCCAATAATTTAGTGGATCCTCTTAGAAAAGGTTTTCATTTTGGAAAACACCCGCATCCTTGGTACCATCAGAGCTTCCAGCACTTGAAGAAGCAACTCCACAGAGATGAGTGGATTTGATGCAGAATGAGGGATTTTCAGGATAGAGTTCTATGCAAGGAACATAAGCTAAGTTGCTCTACTAGCAATAGGCAGACTGAACAGAATTGTTACTCCAAACTCATTAATTCATGTGGCAATCCTTCAAAGAAACTAAAATGCTTTGGATACTCCTGGTTTTCCAATTTGTTTCGTCTCTAATACTCTTGCACATTTTTTGTAGACAAGTTCAAAGTCTTGTCTCCTCTTCCTCTACCCAATTTCTTTTTTCCTTCTGTTCCAAACTGCTGGACTGTTTTTAATGAAATCTCTCTCCATTTTCTCCTAGGACTATGGCCACAATGAGAGTTTCTACCTCAATCCTAGATCCTTTTCCCTTTTATCTGATAAAAAAAAATTGAAGATCTTGGTCTTATCCCCTCCATTCTTTGTTTCACTATTGCTAGACTTACTGAGAGATTGTTTTTCCAGCCTATTTACAAATTTTGGAAAAGTTGTGCTGTTTCAATTGAGATCATTCATTTCTACAATTAATGCTTTACATCCATACTAGTCTGGCTTTTGGGGAAACCATAGTCTTGAAACTTGTCTTATATTTCTGATCAGTGAGGCTAGACACCTCTTGGTGGTAGAGATGAAAACTGTAAAGGAATTCAAAAATGCGTGGAATAAACATAAAGGAAACCTGTTTAGAAGGAATGGATCTAAAGAAGCTTACTTGTGATTAGATAGCAACACCAGTAATTGGGAAGCAAAGCCAGTACTAGACAGACTTCTATGGTCTGGGCCCTGATTGTGGCTGGACAGATTTAGCTTCAGAAGTTGGAGAGCAAAGCCAGAACTGGGCAGACTCAGTGGCGTTCCTAGGGGGGCTGACACCCGGGGCGAGTCGCCGATGCGCCCCGCCCCCGGGTGCAGCGCCCCCCCCCGGATGCAGCGTGCCCCCCCGGTGAAAGGACACCCCCCCCCAAGAAAGAACCCCCCCAGGTGCACACCGCTGTGGGGGTGCTGCGTGCGCCTGTCCTTCGTTCGTTCCATGCTCCCTCTGCCCCAGAACAAGAAGTAACTGTTCTGGGGCAGAGGGAGCATGGACATGAACGAAAGACAGGCACGTACGGCACCCCCCTGCAGCGTGCACCCAGGGCGGACCGCCCACACCGCTCCCCCCCCCCTTGGTACGCCACTGGGCAGACTTCTATGGTCTGTGCCATGATCATGGTTGGACAGATTTGGGTGGGTTGGAGTGGATCTTCAATGATACCAAGAGGACATTCCAGGTATCTACCATCTCCGTGAAAAAGTACTTCCTGACTTTATTACTGAGCTGGCCCTCTGTAACCTCAATTCATGTCCTCTAGCTCTACAACCTTCCCACCTCTGGAAAAGGTTTATTTATAGATTAATTCCTTTCAAATATTTGAACTTCTGTATCATATCACCCCTGTTTCTCCTTTCCTCCAGGGTATACATGTTCAGGTCATTGTCTCTCCTCATACGTCTTGCTATGCAAACCCCATACCATTTTCGTTGCTTTTCTATGAACCGTTTCAAGTCTTTTTACATCCTTAGCAAGATACAGCCTCCAAAACTGAATACAATACTCCAAGTGGGGCCTTACCAATGACTTGCACATGGCATCAACACCTCCTATCTTCTGCTGGTTATACACCTCTCTATGCAGCCTAGCATCCTTCTGGCTGTGGTCCCCGCTTGTTGAATTGTTTCATCATCTTGAGATCGTCAGACACCATCACCCCAAGGTCCCTCTCCTGAGCTGAGCTTATCAATTGCTCTCCTCCTATCTGGAACATCTCCTTTGGATTTCTGCACCCCAAGAGCATCATTTGCACTTCTTTGCATTAAATTTTAACTGCCAGACCTTTGATCATCCTTCTAATGTTTGGAGATCTATTTTCATGGTTTCTACTCCATCAGGGTTACCTACTCTATTGGCTATCTTCGTGTCATCTGCAAAAAGGCAAACGTTTCCTTTTAATCCTTCAGCAAAGTCTCTCACAAATAAATTAAACAGAATCGGCCCCATCACCGACCCCCAAAGCACTCTACTGCTCACCTTCCTTTCCTCTGAGCGAATTACATTTACCACAGCATACAAGGTGGTGTTTGGCAAAAGGAAGTATAATCACATAACATCTTCTGATTTAAATTGCATTGGTTGCCAGTTGTACAAAGGGTTTAATTTAAAGTACTGTCCTTGGTTCATCGGTGTTTGTTTATTGGTGAACCAGTATATCAGACTAGTTTGAACTATTAGTGGATCCACAACTGCCCTTTACAAACCTCTCAGAAGGAGGAGTTGGAGTTACCTTAGTATCAAGAGGTTAGAGAGGAGAGCCTTTGTATCGCTCCATGGTGCGACCGCACCTCGAATATTGTGTTCAGTTCTGGTTGCGGCATCTCAAAAAAGGTATAGTGGAATTAGAAAAGGTGCAGAGAAGGGCAATGAAAATGATAAAGGGGCTAGAAGTCTATAAAATAATGAGTGGAGTGGAATGGGTAGACGTGAAGCGTCTGTTTACGCTTTCCAAAAATACTAGGACTAGGGGGCATGCAATGAAGCTACAAAGTAGTAAATTCAAAATGAATCTGAGAAAATTTTTCTTCACTCAACGTGTAATTGAACTCTGGAATTCGTTGCCAGAAAATGTGGTAAAGGCAATTAGCTTAGCAGAGTTTAAAACAGGTTTGGACAGCTTCCTAAAGGAAAAGTCCATAGACCATTATTAAATTGGACTTGGGGAAAATATTCCTGAGATAAGCAGCATAAAATGTTTTGTACTTTTTGGGGGGATCTTGCCAGGTATTTGTGACCTGGATTGGCCACTGTTGGAAACAGGATGCTTGGCTTGATGGACCTTTGGTCTGTCCCAGTATGGCAATACTTATGTACTTATGTAAGTATTTGAGATTTAGGAAACTAGTGAAAGTCTGCATATATGTGCAAGTGTTTGGAGAAGTATGATATCTGTTGCAAACCTGATTTTTTGGAGGATTACATGTTGGACGAGGTATGGGACGAATGGGGAGAGTGTTGTCTTGTGAAGGTGGAGGTGGGATACTGAAAGCTGTTTTTGTAACATTAGGGTATATTATATATTACCTTTATATATTTGGTTTTATTATGCTTTATTTTGTAAGCTGCTCTAGGGTCTTAAGTGGTCATGATAGTAAATAAATAAATGTTATTTAATTTCACTCTTTTCTGATGACCTTTCATAACTTACTTATGACTGCTTCCCTTTTCCAATTCAAGCATCAGTATTATATTTCCTAACTTGTGGATAAGTAATGTATTTTTAGTAATCACACATGATATCTGTCTGTAAATATACAGTTATTTGTGTGTCACGGAAAGTAGATAAATTTCTTGTTTACGTGGAGGGACATAATCGAACGCCCAAGTTTTCCTAAGGACGTCCTCGCAGGACATCCCGGCGAAGGAGTGCGGAAACCTGTATTATCGAAACAAGATTGGCGTCCATCTTTCATTTCAATAATATGGTTGGGGATGCCCAAATCTCAACATTTAGGTCATCCTTAGAGATGGTCGTCCTTAGAGATGGTCGTCCCCAATTTTTGGCGATAATGGAAACTGAGAACGCCCATCTCAGAAACGACCAAGCCATTTGGTCGTGGGAGGAGCCAGCATTTGTAGTGCACTGGTCCCCCTCACATGCCAGGACACCAACCGGGCACCCTAGGGGGCACTGCAGTTGATGTCAGAAAAAGCTCCCAGGTGCATAGCTCCCTTACCTTGTGTGCTAAGCCCCCCAAAACCCACTCCCCACAACTGTACACCACTACCATAGCCCTTAGGGATGAAGGAGGGGGCACCTAGATGTGGGTACAGTGGGTTTCTGGTGGGTTTTGGAGGGCTCACATTTACCACCACAAATGTAACAGGTAGGGGGGCATAGGCTTGGGTCCACCTGCCTGAAGTACACTGCAGCACCCACTAAAACTGCTCTTGGGACCTGCATACTGCTGTCATGGAGTTGGGTATGATATTTGAGGCTGGCATAGAGGCTGGAAAAATATTTAAAAACATTTTTTTTAGGGTGGGAGGGGATTAGTGACCACTGGGGGAGTAAGGGGAGGTCATTCCCGATTCCCTCCGGTGGTCATCTGTTCATTTAGGGCACATTTTTGTGGCTTAGTTGTAAAAAAAAAAAGGACCAAGTTGTACAAGTGTTCGTCAGGGATGTCCTTCTTTTTTTTCCCCATTATCGGCCGAGGATGCCCATGTGTTAGGCACGCCCCAGTCCTGCCTTCACTATGCTTCCGACACGCCCCCGTGAACTTTGGTTGTCCCTGCGACGGAAAGCAGTTGAGGATGCCTAAAATCGGCTTTCGATTATGCTGATTTGGGTGACCCTGGGAGAAGGACGCCCATCTCCCGATTTGTGTCAAAAGATGGGCACCCTTCTCTTTTGAAAATAAGCCTGCTAGTCTTTTTATAAGCCAAAAATATTATTTGGGCTAGGTTTATGAATGTGCATTAGCATATTAGCATGCTACACTGAACAATAATGTTCACTAATTCAATTAAACATACGTTAATGAAAACAAATTTTATTGACTATGTTCACAGCATAGTCAATAAAATTTGATATTTCTAATCCACAGTAGCTTCAAAGAATTTCAATGATTAATAACTTTTAATTGCATTAATATATATTTAATGCAAATTAATGCAGAGTAAATGCAAATTAATGCAGAGTAAATCTAACCCTTTGTGTGCCTGTGAGAAAATAGCTTTATAAAAATGCTTTACTTTAGAAAACAAATACATTTCTGGGCATTTTTTCATATGAAGTTTACCCTGTGCAGAAACAGATAACTGCTTTGAAGTATTCTTTCCATTGTTACACAGTATTAATTAAATACTGCCTCTTTCTTTTAACTAAATAACTCTACTTCATCATTTGTGTCTGTGACCCCTTTTTAAAATTTATTAAGTTACTAATATAATATTAGTAATATTACATCTCATATATGAAATATAGGCTACACAGAGGTGGTCATCTGGTCAGTTCAGGCATCTTTTTGAGGCTTGGTCGCCAGAAAAAATGGACCGAGTAAAGTCGGCCAAGTGCTCATCAGGGACGCCCTTCTTTTTTCCATTATCGGCCGAGGACGCCCATTTGTTAAGCACGCCCCAGTCCCGCCTTTGCTATGCTTCCGACACGCAACCAAAGGAAAACTAAGTTGTCAGTATTCATATGTATCTCAATAAACAGCTGTTTTCCTCCATCAATCATTTAAGTCTGAAACTTGTTCGAAAGAAATGAGTAGAGTCCATACACGTGTACATCGTGAGCCAGAAAGTGAAGAATATACTTGCAGGGGAACTTGCACAACATCTGGGAATAACAACACTCTCTGAACAACAACAAAACCCCCACATTTTAAAACTTGAACTAAGCTTTAAGAATCAGTAGCTTGTCACTCTGTGGAGAAGGAGGCTGTGGCCTAGTACTGATTTCATCCTGAGAGACCTCCAGAAACCCTGTCAAATCAGTGTCTCCTGAAGGCTCCAAACAATCTAGGCCACCCTCAGCCTGGTCCTCCACATGTGACACTATAGGAATATAGCAACATATGTTAAATACAATTGTGTCAGAGTCAGGAACATGCGGCTCAGGAATAAACTTCCTAGGCAATATTTCTGCTGACAGCAAATTGGTTTGAAGGAAATTTAAAAACCATAAGGTCTTAACTCTCTGCACATTTTCCTGGTCTCTAACTTATAATGAATATTGAGACTGTCTTTTATGGCAGATGTCCCAATAGCTTGGAGAAACCTGACTTGCAGCTTTAAACTTAAAAACTCTTTATAAAAGAAATGTACCTTTTCATCTGAAAGCAGGGTGTGCTTAGGCTTTCTTCAGTAGTTCAAGCATCTGCGAAAGCTGGGGGGGGGTGTTTGGGGGCACAGAATAGGCATGCCTAGCACTAATCAATTAGTGCCAGCTACATTGCCGCATGCTAACCGATTACCGTATAGTTAGCAAATGAGCCCTTTTGCCTACTAAATAGGTGTCGGTAAGGGCTCACAAACTAGTGGCCACGTGCTAATTATGAAATTAGCATTTGGCCATTAATATGGAAAATTGAAATGCGGCCATTTTACAGTGTGCGTGGAAACCCACGCACCAATCATAGCACATGGACCCTTTTAGTGCAGCTTAGTAAAAGGGCCCTAAGTTTGTACTTGAGGCAATGGAAGGTTAAGTGACTTGCCCAAGATCACAAGGAGCAGCTGTGGAATTTGAATCAGGCTTCCCTGGTTGTCAGCCCAGGGCTCTAACCACTCAGCTACTCCTCTACTCCTTACCCTGATGAAACTGCATTGTACACAATAAGAGGGTAATTTGATAAAATAATACTAAAAACTTGATTTCTCCCTCTAATATTTATTTTTGTTACATTTGTACCCCAGGTGTTCCCACTCATGGCAGGCTATGGAGGGTTAAGTGACTTGCCCAGAGTCACAAGGAGCTGCCTGTGCCAGGAATCAAACCCAGTTCCTCAGGACCAAAGTCCACCACCCTAACCACTAGGCCACTCCTAGTTTTGTTCAACACCCCACCCCCTTGACACTGGAACTCCTCTCTCAGCTGTCAGCAAAAAAACCCCAAATTTCTCCCTCTAGTATTTTTCCTCTAGGTAACCTAGTGGCGTAGCTATGTGTGTCACCAGGGGAGCAACTGCTTCCCCCAAATGGACTTTCAACAGCACCAGCATCTATTTTTCATGCGATCTGTTACGCTTAAAATTCATGCTATCGGCAGTCCATTCTCCGCTCCCCATAAGAACATAAGAGTAGCCATACTGGGTCAGACCAGTGGTCCATCTAGCTGAGTATCCTGTTTTCCAAACAGTGGCCAAGCCAGGTCACAAGTACCTGGCAGAAATGTGACAACAATCCATACTACAAATCCCAGGGCAAGCAGTTGCTTCCCATGTCTGTCTCAATAGCAGACTATGGACTTTTTCTCCAAACTTTTTAAAACCCAGATACTCTAAACGCTGTTACCACATCCTCTGGCAAACAGTTCCAGAGCTTAACTATTTGTTGAGTGAAAAAATATTTCCTCCAATTTGTTTTAAACGTATTTCCATGTAACTTCCTCAAGTGTCCCCATAGTCTTTGTACTTTTGGAATGAGTAAAATATCAATTTACTTGTACTCATTCTACACCACTCAGGATTTTGTAGACGGTAGACCTCAATCGTATCTCCTCTTATCTGTCTCTTTTCCAAGCTGAAGAGCCCTAACTTCTTTAGCCTTTCCTCATATGAGAGGAGTTCCATCCCTTTTATCATTTTGGTCGCTCTTCTTTGAACCTTTAATAATTCCGCTATATCTTTTTTGAGATACGGCAACTAGAACTGAATGCAATACTCAAGGTGCCCTCAAGCTGGCTATGCTTCTGAGGTAACATCCCTTCTCCAATTTGGTGTACCTTTTTTTCCCTTTGCCCTGAGACAGGTTGAGTACTGCAGACCCGCCCCTTACCTGTATGAGACTTTAGCCTACTGCTATCTGCTGGCATAAGAGGCCAAAAAAAAAACCCTTTTCACTCCCAAACTTTATTTTATATAACCTTTGGGAATCCCCAGCTCTTCTTCTGGTTTCTTTCTTTGAGGAAATCAATCTAGAAAATTCATGGGGGCATATACATTTGTGCGGCTGCCAGGGCATGGATTACCCCAAATGGTCAGCCCAGTAATGATCTCTTATTGCTAAGGCAGTTATGGGGTCTTTCACTAAAGCTTAGTTCGAGCAGGGCCCATTTTATTCCTCTTAGTGACAACTAGGTCACAATACTACAACATTCAAAAGCTAACTTTAAAATATTGCTACCCTTTAGAAAGTTTTCACTTCCAGAAATAAATATTTAGGTACAGTAATTAAATCATCTGCATATGTAACAGTACATATACAAATGATTGCTGGGCTAAATAAATATACATTACTCATTTTTGAACATTGATCACATTCTTACAGCTTTCCCTCAACAATACATCATTTACTCAAGAATTTCTCAAATTACAAAGAATATACAGCATTACATAAAATAAGCAATATTATCTAATCAGGTCCAATTCTAGACCACTCTATTTCTGTTCGTACTGGCACTAATGTTTAGAGGTTTTTTTATTACTTGACATGTTTATTTTTCCTTCAAAGAGATTTGCATCCTGGTTTCATCTTTGAATTCAATCCCCCCCCCCCCCTCTAAAAAGTTCTTTGGGGTTCTATTCAAGTTCAGACTGTCTTCTCTTTGTCTGATGATGTCGGTCAGATGTTTTTGATTGCTGAGATGGTCGATTTCATACAAAGAATTGAGAGCTTTTTACTTGCCCATTATCTACAGGAAAATGTTTATTAGGATCACATAACTGACAAAAGGCTTTCATTTCATCCTTTATTTGTTGAAAGAAGAGAATGAAATGATGCAGATGAGGGGACTAATTTTCAAAAGACCTTTATTGCAGACATGGAATAGGAGAAGTTGCTTTGAAAATAAAGTTCCATATGTGTAAGTTATTGCCTTTGAACCAGGATTTGAGCACATATGGGAGATTCGAAGTAGAAAGCTTGGTTATTGAACAGTAAACCAAAATATGTTTTCTTTACATGTGTAGCCCACTTATAAATAGTAGATGTGATGCTTAACTGTGGTAATTGTAGTACTCTATACAAAGCTGTATATAATATATAAATTGTTTTGGTTGTACCAGAGAAAGATGGTATATCAAATGCATAACTATATATCTTAGGGTAGTTAATGTGATTTAGCACTTAGGATTTGGAGGCCTTTTTTATTTTACATTTATAGATAATAGTATGTAATATCTTAATAGAAAATCATATATCCCTCATACAATTAATTAATCTCAAGAAAAATGAACACAGTCATGAGATCCATGTAAAAACTAAACAAATAATACTAATGTGAGCAATTCTTCCTAATTAACTGAGGTGCCCTTTTACTAAGCTACGATAGGTGCCTACGCACGCCCAAGGCACATCAATTTTGAGTTACTGCCCGGCTACTGTGTGGCCCTTGTGGCAATTTCAGTTTTGACGCATGTCCTCTACGCGCGCTGGAAAATATTCTTATTTTCTGGCACATGGCCAGTAATTGGATGGTAATTGGCATTTTATGCATATAGACTATTACCGCCCAGTTACCTTGTGAGACCTTACCGCTAGATCAATGGCTGGTGGTAAGGTCTCAGACCCAAAATGGACGCATGGCAATTTTCATTTTGCCACACTGCCATTTTCGGCAAAAAGTTTTAAAAAAAGGCATTTTTTATAGGTGAGCTGAAAAATGATTCTGCGCACGTCCAAAACATGTGTCTACACTACCAGAGGCCATTTTTAAGCGAACCTTAGTAAAAGGGCCCCTGAGGAAGAATGGAGAGCCAAATAGGTATTCATGTGTTTACTAGCTGGCAAATGTTCACAAAAGATTCTAATTGTTGGGGATATAAGAAAATATACTTCACCCCTTAATATAAAGTCATACATTAACACGTGTATTTTGTATTGTAAACATCCAATAGTAGTAACTTCTTTCATGTATCTCCAGAAATGTCTTAAACTTTCCCGAGTTGCTTTATTGATATCAGAAAAGATGTGCATATGATAATGAATGTACAAAGAATATCTGTTAGAAAACTATCATGCCATAACCCATTTTTTCATCTTCCCTTCAGATCATTCCAAAACATCTGGGAATTGAACCTGGGTCCTGTTGTTCACTGTCCACTGCACTGACCACTAGGTTACTCCATCCACTTGTTGTTACTGGTCAGTTAGGGCACCTTTTTCTGACTTAGTCATGACTGAAAGAGGTCTAGATAAAAACATATTTCTAGTTTGTCCTGGACCTTTTTTTTCTGTTCCATCATCACTGAAAAACATTCAGATTTCAAACCCTCCCATGTCATAAGTACATAAGTATTGCCATACTGGGAAAGACCAAAGGTCCATCAAGCCCATCATCCTGTTTCCAACAGTGGCCAATCCAGGACACAAATACCTGGCAAGATCCCCCCAAAAGTACAAAACATTTTATACTGCTTATCTCAGAAATAGTAGATTTTCCCCAAGTCCATTTAATAATGGTCTATGGACTTTTCCTTTAGGAAGCTGTCCATTTTAAACTCTGCTAAGCTAACCGCCTGTACCACGTTCTCTGGCAATGAATTCCAGAGTTTAATTACACATTGAGTGAAGAAAGTTTTTCTCCGATTCGTTTTAAATTTACTACATTGTAGCTTTGTCGCATCCCCCTAGTCCTAGTATTTTTGGAAAATGTAAACAGACGCTTCACATCTACCCATTCAACTCCACTCATTATTTTATAGACCTCTATCATATCTCCCCTCAGCTGCCTTCTCTCCAAGCTGAAGAGCCCTAGCTGCTTTAGCCTTTCCTCATAGGGAAGTTGTCCCATCCTCTTTATCATTTTCGTCGCCCTTCTCTGCACCTTTTCTAATTCCACTATTTCCTTTTTGAGATGCGCGACCAGAATTGAACACAATATTCGAGGTGCGGTCACACCATGGAGCGATACAAAGGCATTATAACATCCTCATTTTTGTTTTCCATTCCTTTCCTAATAATACCTAACATTCTATTTGCTTTCTTAGCCACAGCAGCACACTGAGCAGAAAGTTTCAACGTATCAATGACGACACCTAGATCCCTTTCTTGGTCTGTGACTCCTAACGTGGAACCTTGCATGACGTAGCTATAATTCAGGTTCCTCTTTCCCACATGCATCACTTTGCACTTGCTCACATTAAACGTCATCTGCCATTTAGATGCCCAGTCTCCCAGTCTCGTAAGGTCCTCTTCTAATTTTTCACAATCCTCCCTCGATTTAACGACTTTGAATAACTTTGTGTCGTCAGTAAATTTAATTACCTCACTGTTACTCCCATCTCTAGGTCATTTATAAATATGTTAAAAAGCAGTGGCCCCAGCTCAGATCCCTGGGGAACCCCACTAACTACCCTTCTCCATTGAGAATATTGACCATTGAACCCTACTCTCTGTTTTCTATCTTTTAACCAGTTTTTAATCCACAATAGAACACTACCTCCTATCCCATGACTCTCCAATTTCCTCTGGAGTCTTTCATGAGGTACTTTGTCGAACGCCTTCTGAAAATCCAGATACACAATATCAACCGGCTCACCTTTATCCACATGTTTCTTCACCCCTTTAAAGAAATGTAGTAGATTGGTGAGGCAAGGTTTCCCTTCACTAAACCCATGTTGACTTTGTCTCATTAATCCATGCTTTTGAATATGCTCTGTAATTTTGTTCTTAATAATAGTCTCTATCATTTTGCCCGGCACCGACGTCAGACTCACCAGTCTATAATTTCCTGGATCTCCTCTGGAACCTTTTTTAAAAATTGGTGTTACATTGGCCACCCTCCAATCTTCCAGTACCATGCTAGATTTTAAAGATAAATTACATATTACTAACAATAGCTTCGCAAGCTCATTTTTCAGTTCTATTAGTACTCTGGGATGAATACCATCCGGTCCATGAGATTTGCTACTCTTCAGTTTGTAGAACTGCCCCATTACATCCTCCAGCTTTACAGAGAATTTGTTAAGTTTCTCCAACTCGTCAGCTTCGAATACCATTTCTGGCACTGGTATCCCACCCAAATCGCATGGTGTCCCGTCCAAAACATGCCTCCAACACACCTCCATGTGATTTAAATGAACTGTGGAGTTAAATGTACCAATTCTAAGTTTTGAAAATCACAACTTAGATGTTTATGCAAGAAAAATGTCCACCAACCAATAAATGTTAGGTGTTGGTGGAATAGGCTCCTTGAGAAACTTAAATGCTTCTATCAAATATCTCCAAAATATATCATTAAATAATATGTTGGATAATCTGGTCAATAGATGAGGCAAAGATTATTTTCTTTGTACATTTTTTCTCTCTTTTATGATTTGAAACCCAGGATTACATTGGACCCAATATTCAAAAAAAGCTGAGCATCTAATTTTATGCTCCTAAGTTAGGCTCCTAAATTTGTGCCTGATTTTCAGCCACATGTCATTCATTAGATTTATAAGCCTAATTTATGAGTCTGAAGGGCAATTCTATAAACTATGCACCCACATTTACAAGCATGTCATGCATGTAAATGTTTAGAATACTAGCACTTACACATATTTCTATGCATACATTCATGTAAATGCTAGCGGGCACCTAGGCTACCTGCTTGATTTACATAGCACATATTTGCAAAGGGACATACACAGGGGTGAAACATGGGTGGGGTATAGGTGGTGCTCCCACTTACACAGGTAAATTACAGAACTCAGTTATACGAGTCTCTCCTGCCACATTTAGACATCTGCACTAATGCCACCTCTAGGGTTGGTATAACTGCAAGTGCCTAAATGTTAGGCATGCCAGTACTGGGTTATGCTTCATTCCATATTGGAATCTAGGCACCTAGGTTCTATAGGGCCACAGCCTGACAAATCATTTTTGTGTAAATATGAGGTCAGGACTAAACTATCATAGATTCTGCTACAAAGCACTCTGGACTTACGACTTCAGCCAAAGCCAGGTTGCCAGACTGTGAACAAACATATATATTGTATTTTGTTTCCTACTATGTATGTGCTATGAATGTGGTGTCAGGGACTTTCTCAGCATCAAATATAGCTATGAAGACTTTGAAGATGTAAAAATGTTGTCATCATCTTCAGCCAGCCTTGATACCACTGCATTCCTTGTCTGCCCTCCGTGCCTCATCACTGAGAAGCTGCTTTTTGCTTGCCACAAGATGGTTCTATGGCTGTTTAAATTATTCTTATAGAGGTCAGGGATAGATAGAGAAATTTTCGTTGGTGCCAGAAGCAAGTCAGACTGACTAATACTTTGGTTTTATTATTAAAAAGGAAGATTTATTAGTTACTACAAGGTAAAGTTTGTAACAAATCTACTGCTAAGAAAATGTTGCTAGTTATGCTTTATTCAGTGCCTTTGCCATGCTTCAATAAATCAATAACATTTTATAACTAGATATTTCTGCTTAGCCTTCTTATTGCCAGCCAATGGTGGGAACCTGAACAGGTGAGGTGAAAACAATTTTCCTGGACAAGGTGGTCAGCAACTTCCTACAGTTCTCTTACAGGATAATCTCCTACAGCCCACCCCTTGGGGCACTTAAATGGAGGCTGAAGTTAACAAGGGCACACACTAGGCAGTTCGCATGTTGACATCACCTCCAGTTCTCTTCTCTTTGCTTGTTCTGCTATCTTTGATTATGTGAGCCTAACTCCAAAGTAGAAAGACTACAGCTCATTTAGGCTCATCCATGGCTATGTCTCAGAACACAACATAGGTTGTTGTAAGTAAGATTACCATTTTTCTCATAAAAAGGCAAATGCAATTTTAAAATAGCTCTTTTTTTAATGGGAACTATGTCTGAAGTCAGGGAACTTTTGAACTTGCAAAAGTCTGCATGAATTAAAGTCACCTATATCTAGGGAACAATAATTTGTGAGCAGGTTTATTGGAGGAGCAAAAGATGATACATTTACTTTACATTTGGGCTTATATCCTGCTAGCATCTATTCAGTTCTATGTGGTTTACAAACATCTTAAAAAGTTGTAGAAATCAGAACATTCCTCAGAGAATTACAATGGATTGCTTTGGGGGTAAGTAGGATTCTAATTATAATATATGTTTCCTAAATAAGAAAGTTTCAATCTTTTATTCAAAATATGAGGTATGATTTTGATGGAGAGATCATTCCGGCAATGTCTTTCCAGAGTCTGGCTGCTTGGACGGCAAGAGATTTGTTGAAGAACACTAGTCTCTTCTTACCCATAGATGAGGGGAAGGTAAAAAAATGCAGAATCCATGGCTCTGCCTCTTGCCGGCCCCCAATACCTGTATTTCTTGCCCTGAAGAATCTCTCTCTGCACTTGCCAAATATCTGTCAAGTGTGCCATTTGAGTTATATCATGATACTCATCCTCCAGAGACCACAATCCTAGTGAATGAATCAAACCCATTGTTTCACCTGCCTTTATCCTTTGGAAAGTTTTTATGTATCTCTGGCACATGACGACCATGCTAGAGGTGAATGAATATGTTTCAAAAAGAGTATATTATATAGAATACTAGTAAAAAAGGCCCGTTTCTGACACAATTGAAACGGGCGCTAGCAAGGTTTTCTTCGGCTCCCCTGCAGCCACCCATGTCCAGCGAACCTCCTCTCTCCCCTGCCCCCCTCCTGCCACCCATGTCCAGCGACCCTCCTCTCTCCCCTGCCCCTCCAGCCACCCATGTCCAGCAACCCTCTGCCCCCCCTGCAGCCACCCATGTCCAGCGACCCTCCTCTCTCCCCTGCCCCCCCTGCAGCCACCCATGTCCAGCGACCCTCCTCTCTCCCCTGCCCCCCCCCTCCAGTCACCCATGTCCAGCGACCCTCCTCTGGACATGGTTCAGCTGTGAGGCATGTCCCCCCCCCCCCCCCCGGGTTCTGAAGTTGACATCATAATGGCTATGGTGATGTCAGCCTGATCTACGGAGCCTAGCAGACCAACTCGGAATGAGCCACGGTTCCAGGCAAATCAGAACGTTGGAGGTGAGAATTATTATATAGGATTGGGATTCCATTTAAAGGAAAGGTGCTATAGAAATGCCAATTTTATTGATATTGTACAGATTCCCACAGATGCCACAGTTCAGTTCTCTAGGGTGGCAGCTTAGAGGGGCATTTTCAATACGACATCCAAGTCGAATTGTAGACATTTTGCTGAAAACACCTTAAATTCTCACCCTGAACATAGCAATTTTCAAAGTGGAAAAATTTCTATTTTTTTGTTCAAATCTCTATTGCCCAGTCATTTTTGTGCTCAGTATGTATTTCTTTAGGTACCATTAAAAAAAAGGTCTAGAGAAAAATACACAAAAACAAGCCATGGGGATAGCCATGTGGCACCATTCTAGGTGAACTGGCCACACAGACATCCCAGCAGAGCAAAGGGGCAGCCTAGTAATCAGTGCAGTGGACTTCACATAAAGTGACCCAGGTACAAATTCCACTTTAGCATTCTCATTTTGTATTGTGAGCCCTCCAGGAATATCTAAAAACCTACCGTACCTAAATGTACACCATTACAAAATTCCTCGGGTCTGCAGGTGTCTCCTATCTATAGGTACAGTTGGTATTTTGTGGGTTCTGAAAGGGCTTACAATTTCCACCATAAGTGTACTAGTTTGAGTGGTATTTAGACCTGGGCCCCTTTCTGTATAGCCCACTGCACTGACCAGTAGCCTACTCCTGGGCCAAACTTGCTGCTCTAATAGGAATGGCCATAATATCTGAAGCTGTCACAGAACCTGGTATGCGTGGAGGGGCATAATCGAACGGAAACGCCTATCTCCATGGGCGTTTATCTCCGAGAACGGGTCCGTGAAGGGGCGGGGCGGATCGTATTTTTTAAAAGAAAAAGACGCCCATGTTTTATTCGTCAAGGTGTGAGCTGGGCGTTTTTGCTTTTCAGCGATAATGGAATATGAAATCGCCCAGCTCAAAAACGAATAAATCCAAGGCATTTGTTCGTGGGAGGGGCCAGGATTCATAGTGCACTGGTCCCCCTCACATGCCAGGACACCAACCGGGCACCCTAGGGGGCACTTTTACAAAAACCAAATAAAAGGTAAAAGAGGAGATGCGGGGATCCAAGATGGCGTTTTGAAACGGACGTGCGTTCATTGTCTCCTGAACACTAGCGGATTTCCTGGATTGTGGAGTCTCCCCTACGAGCCCTTTGTGTCGGCAATGGGGAAGAGGAAAGCTAAAATCAACGTGCTTACCTCCACGAGCCGTTCTGTGTCCTCTACCATGCGACAGGCAACCCTAGATGAGATGGTGACTCGAACGCCGGGGGCCTCAAATCCTGCCACGGTAAACCAGGAAGAACAACGGGAACATAGTACCGAGGGTATCTCTTTGAGTCCGCCCTCGATTACAGCCCCCCCGCGACCCAGAGAGGAGTTTGCTTCGGTGGAGCAACATTTCGGTACACCCGAGAGTGGGGATTTACCTGTTGTTGCACGAGGAGGCCCCGTAGCGACTTCTTCACCTATGGTAACAACGCGAGGACAGGATGAATATTCCCTTTCCTCTCAAATACAGGGAAACCTCTCTGGAGTACTCGGAGGACAAAGACCAGCTGTTATTACCCTTGATGTTTTATGGGATGCGATACAAGGTTTGAACGCTACTCTTCAGCAGATATCGAATACCACTCGTGGAGAAATGGCTGAAATCAAGCAGACCCAGGATTCTTTTTCCACCCAGCTCGAGACTCACACAACTAAAATAGAGGTACTTGAGAATGAAATGCAAACTTTTAGAAACTTCTCTTCCTCTGTCTCTAAAGATAATAAGATTCAAATTCGTAAGATTGAATACCTTGAGAACCAGATAAGGAGAAATAATTTAAGACTTTTGAATTTCCCCAAATCACCATTGATACCCGCGTTAGAAATGTTCAAAAGATACCTTAAAGATGTGTTGCATATTCCTTCGGAGAATATTCCGCCTATTACTAGGATTCAATATATATCGGGTACAAGAAATGACGGAAATTTACCACTATCAAACTTAAATTTAACTGAATTCCTTGAGACATCATTGGAAACTATTACAGAAAGGACCACTATGATAGTGACGTTTGCACTTGAACTGGACCGAAATAATATACTTAAACTGTTTTTCAGCCATATTAAGGACAGTTTCCTAGGAGCAAGAATTCAAATGTTCCCCGATCTCTCTAAGGATACACAAAAGAGAAGGAAGGAATTTTTACAATTGAAATTAAGACTTTTAAATATAGGTGGAACCTTTCTTCTCATGTATCCTTGTAGATGTATCATTTCTTTAAATTCCTCCAATTATATGTTTTTTGAACCTAGCAAGCTATTAGAATTTATTCTGTCTAAGGAGTAGAATAATAATCTTTGTATTGATGTACTATGTATCGGCTGCATCTTTTGAGGAAACCCTTCCGTTTCTTGTATTTCTATTTTGTTCCTTTCGAATATATTTGAATTTAATTTTCTTAGCGCTTGGATCCATTTGTGGACAAATAATAACAAAATTTCTTCTATGTTAAGTATTAATGACTTTTCTGAATTCCTTTATGTTTATGTTATCACATGAATGTAATTTAAAAATTTATAAATAAAAAAATTAAAAAAAAAAAAGGTAAAAGAGCTCCCAGGTGCATAGCACCCTTCCCTTGGGTGTTGAGCCCCCCAAATCCCCCTCAAAACCCACTGCCCACAAGTCTACACCATTACTATAGCCCTAAGGGGTGAAGGGGGACACCTACATGTGGGTACAGTGGGTTTGGGGGGGTTGGACGACTAGTAGCATTAAGCAGCACAATTGTAACAGGTAGGGGGGGGGGATGGGCCTGGGTCCACCTGCCTGACGTCCACTGCACCCCCTAACAACTGCTCCAGGGACCTGCATACTGCTGCTTGGGAGGAGGGTATGACATTTGAGGGTGAAAGTAAAAAGTTGTGAAACATCATTTGTTGTGGTGGGAGGGGGTTAGTGACCACTGGGGGAGTCAGGGGAGGTCATCCCCGACTCCCTCTGGGGGTCATCTGGTCATTTAGGGCACTTTTGGGGGCCTTATTCGTCAAAAAACAGGGTCCAGGAAAAGTGTCCTAAATTCTAGCTCAAAACTGTTCCAGTATCGGCGAAGGGCGCCCATCTCTGTTCGCCCGATAACCACGCCCCAGTTCCGCCTTCGACACGCCTTCGATACGCCCCCGTCCACTTTGTCCGCATCCGCGACTGAGTGCAGTTGAAAGCGTCCAAAGTTCGGCTTTCGATTATACCGCTTTATTTGTTTTTGTGAGAAGAACGCCCATCTCCCGATTTAGGTCGGAACTTGGGCGTTATTCTCGTTCGATTATAAGCTGGATTGTCACTGTCACATCTTTGGGGGGTGGAATGGGGTCAGTGACCCAGTGGCGTAGCCACAGGTGGGCCTGGGTGGGCCAGGGCCCACCCACTTTGGACTCAGGCCCACCAAAAATTGTGACACTCTTGCTGTGAGTGGTGGGGATCTCCAAATCTTGCCAGCTGAAGATTTTCTTTACTTGGGCAGCCAGAGCTCTTCCAAATGTCAGCCAGCAGCTCTTGTCTTGAGCTGACGCTGAGACGAGCCCTTCTACACATGCTCAGTTTTTGCATATGCAAAAGCACTCAGCATGCATGGCCTGCCGGCAACAGCATCAGTTTGAGGCAAGTGCTGCCAGCTGCTCGAGGAGGAGGAGGAAATCTTCAGCTTTCCCAGCAGCTCAAACATTTAATATTTTGGGTTTGTGGGCAGGGAGGGATGGAGAGAGGAGCAAACCAGAGGAGGGCCAAATTCCATGCCCACCCACCTTGGGCACAGGCCCACCCAAAATTGACCATCTGGCTACGCCCCTGCAGTGACCACTGGGGTATCATGCCTTAATCCATCCACTGGTCAGCTGTCAGTTAGGGCACCTTTTGTGAGTTTAGTCATGATTGAAACAGGCCCAGATAAAAACATCCCAATTTTTGCAGTAGACATTTTTACCTTGCTCCATTATCCCTGAAAAACGTCCAAATTCTGGGCCCGCCCAAATCCCACCCAAAACATGGCCCTTTGCAATTAAGATGAACAGCAGAGAAAATCATCTCAAATCTGAGTTTAGAAAATCATCACTTGGATGTTTACCTGTGGAAAACATCCATCTACTGCTTTGTGCTGCTTTTGAGACATTTTTCTTTTTTGAAAATGAGCGCTTTAACATACCACTCCCCAAGCATTGCATAACGTAAAATGCAAGTTTGTTAGGGCTATGTTGCTTTAAATTAGTCCCAAATAAATTTCATAGAACTTTAGTGGAATCCTTTTGTTACACAATTGTCATATGAAACTCAGGAGTCCTTTTACTAAGCTGCACTAAAAAGTAGCATGAAGTACGACTAGCGCATGGGTTTCCAGCATGCTGAGGCCACTTTTAGCATGGCAGTAAAATGGTCACATTTTCTATTTCCTCCATTAATGGCCACATGCTAATTTCTTAATCAGCGTGTGGCCATTAGTGCGTGAGCCCTTACTGCCACCAGTTACTAGGCTCAAACGCTAACCATGCGCTAATGGTTAGCACATGGTGATGAAGCTATGCTAATTGATTAGCAGTAGGCACACCTAGGGGAGGAAGGAGTGGCCTAATGGATAGTGCAGCAGGCTTTCATCCTAGCAACCTAGGTTCAATTCCCAATGCAACTCTTTGTGACTTTGGGCAAATCATTTAACCCTCTATTGCCCCAGGTACAAAAACTTAGATTGTGAGCCTCTAGGGACACAGAAAGTACCTGTTATAATGCATACATCTAGTAGTGCTATAGAAATGATTATTAGTAGTAGTAGTAGTAGTACCCCCAAATCTTTTGTTCGCTTACGACAATTGAAGGTTTCTTAATTCAAAATTACACATCACAGAAAGAATGCTCAACACTGCAATTATGAACGCCAAGTTGTAGACATACACATGTTTTCTTTTATGAAATGCATTGTGAAGAAATGTATTGATGAAATTGAAGAGCAGATTAGTTTATGCTCACTCTTCTACTACATGTAAGATGACAAAGGGTTCAACTAAGCGATATTTTTATGCAGCTAGTCCAATAATTTTCTCTAAATGAAATATAGTCATGCCCAACCAAGTGATGCGTATCCCAAAGGTGGATCAAGGCAGCTATGGAGGCAGTCTCTTGAGAGAGAGAGAAAGAGATCAAATTTAAAAAGAGATATTCTCTCCAAAAAGGTTGTATGTATGTAACATTGCATATGTTTCCTGGACCCACAAGGAATAGCAATGTAAACATGCATTTACCCTCAGATTCTATATAGGTCACCCAAAGTTGTGTGACAGAATTTGCACGTGAATTCAAGATCCACGTGACACTCAGTTGATTAAAGGATGATCCACACGGTTTATAGAATACAACGAGCACACATCCACGCAATTACATTTAGTCTCGGATTATTACACCAAATAAAACTTGGTGTAAATGCCGAAACCTAAATTAGGTGTGGACTAGGTGTATTCTATAGCCATGCGCATAGATTCTAGAAATGCCCAAGACCCGCCCATTCCACACCCATGGCCACACACCCCTTTTCAACGATGTGACTTAGAATTCATGCACATCACATTATAGAATATGCTTAGATAGTTCTACATATAAATTGTAATTAATGGCAATTAATGTCAATAATTGCTTGTTAAGTGGCAATTTTTTTTACTGTTGATTAGCTTGTTAATTAATTAAGTTGCATGCACAAGTCCAGAATATGACTGGATATGCACACGCAACTTAAGTTGTGCTTTACAGAATTCAGAGGTTAATGTTTTGTGGGGATTTTGTTAGTGCTCATTCAATTCATTACTATGCCTGCATGCTAAATCAATACTCACTAAGGGGCCCTTTTACAGAGTGGAAGTAATCCCAACGTGGGCTTACTGCTCACTCTTCCAGCACTACCATTGGCACAACATGGCCACCGGCAGTACTCCCACCCCAAGAGCGCGCCATTTCTGGGGGAAAAAGGTTATCAATAGAAATCAAACAAAATAAAACATGGAAAAGAAAATAAGACGATACCTTTTTTATTGGACATAACCTAATACATTTCTTGATTAGCTTTCGAAGGTTGCCCTTCTTCGTCAGATCGGAAATAAGCAAATGTGCTAGCTGACAGTGTATATAAGTGAAAATATTCAAGCATTACTATGACAGTCTGACAGGGTGGGAGGATGGGGGTGGGTAGGAGGTATCCATCATTTACAGCCAAGCCACAAGATACCACCGTATCTGCTCTGACCCAGGGGACAGAGCAGACACCTTAAAAGCCTGACTGCATCCTTCAAACAGAAAGGCTACAACCCCAAAATAATCTCCAAGAATATTGCCTCCTCCCTCAAAACACCCAGAGAGAATCTGCTACAGTACAAGGAGAAAAAAGCCACAGACAGAATCCCCCTTGTAGTGACATACAATCCAGAGCTGGAAAAACTGAGGAAAATCATAAGAGATCTACAACCTATACTCCAGGAGGATGAATTACTGAAAGAGATATTCCCATCCCCACCAGTACTGGCCTTCTGACAGCCACCCAACTTAAAACACAAGCTAATCAGAAGTAAACTTCCATCACAGACTGAAGAGGAACAGAAGGGCACACTTCCCTGTAATTTATCCAGTTGCAAACTATGCCAAAACATTTCACAGGACCCCACAGTCATCCACAAAGGAAAGATATTCAACATAAAGGGATCTTTCACATGCTCATCTTCCAATGTGGTATATATCATTCAGTGTAAAAAATGTAATGAAGGATGCTATATTGGAGAAACAGGCCAGATGCTTAAGACAAGATTCAATTTACATAGACATCACATGAACAATACTGGTGCCAGTAGGGCTCCCACCCCTGTTGGTCAGCATTTTACAGGACCAGGACACTGTACCAGTGACTTCACAGTGAGAATCCTGAAAGGTAACTTTAAAACCATACAAGAACGTAAGACCTTTGAAGTCAGAATGATTGAATATTTTAACACCCAACAGAAAGGACTTAACAAGGATCTGGGGTTCCTAGCCCATTATAAACCATAAAGCTGTATTGGTCTGTTGATCACCCTCCCCTCACCTATCCACACCTATCCTGTTAGAATATCAATGATATGCTTTGATGTCCCCATGCATACCTCCTACCCACCCCCATCCTCCCACCCTGTCATAGTAATGCTTGAATGTTTTCACTTATATACACTGTCAGCTAGCACATTTGCTTATTTCCGATCTGACGAAGAAGGGCAACCTTTCTAAAGCTAATCAAGAAATGTATTTTTTTTTTTGTTACATTTGTACCCCGCGCTTTCCCACTCATGGCAGGCTCAATGCGGCTTACATGGGGCAATGGAGGGTTAAGTGACTTGCCCAGAGTCACAAGGAGCTGCCTGTGCCTGAAGTGGGAATCGAACTCAGTTCCTCAGGACCAAAGTCCACCACCCTAACCACTAGGCCACTCCTCCACTAAGTTATGTCCAATAAAAAAGGTATCATCTTATTTTCTTTTCCATGTTTTATTTTGTTTGATTTCTATTGATAACCTTAAGAGTGGACTAACATGGCTACCACACTCCTCTACTTAAAATGGGGGAAAAAGAAAACCCCTGGAAATGACTTGTGTGGCGATAACCTGGCGGTAATCGGGCATCACTGTGCGCTGCCCAGTTACCGCTGGGTTAACATGGGAGCCCTTATCGCCACCTCAATGGGTGATGGTAAGGGCTCCCCACCACATGGCCATGAGGTAAGAGTTCTCTCACCTTGTGGTCATTATTTGTTTTGGGGGCGGAGGAGGCTTTTACCGGCTGTGGAAAAAAGGGCCCTGGCTCGCAGGAAAAATGGCCTTCGCCGTTACCACAGGGCCCTTTTTCCCACAGCTTAGTAAAAGGACCCTCTAAGCTAGGAGTTCACACATACCTTAAGTTAATTAGCATGTATTAACAAGTTTTAATGTGTGTTTAAAATTTTTTATTAAAACAAATGTGAAAGGAACCAAAACAAAATTCAAAATCGGGGAAAAAAGACCAAACAGACTGAAAACAAGCCAAAATGTGTTTCATCGTGCACATCCCTAATGTTTCACATGTATTTAAGACAAAATCTACCTTTCCCATGGGCTGAAGGTAGGGTAAAAGCATTACATACATATGAAGAAGCTGCATATAAATTAAACATCAGTGGCCTAGTGGTTAGGGTGGTGGACTTTGGTTCTGGGGAACTGAGGAATTGAGTTCGATTCCCGGCACAGGCAGCTCCTTGTGACTCTGGGCAAGTCACTTACCCCTCTATTGTCTGCCGCATTGAGCCTGCCATGAGTGGGAAAGCGCGGGGTACAAATGTAACAAAAAAAAATCTTCTGAAATGGTATCCATAAAGAAAATTGCATTCTCAGCTTCTTTGAGTACAGTAAATCTACCCTGCAATTAGAATGCTTGAAGACGTATTACTGGGACTGCAAGTCATAAAAGACAGGCAGGTGCTATCATGCTTCACAGTTATCTAGAGCATTATACCAGTTAATGTCTTGGTGGGTTTTAAAACTCTAACCATATGTTTTCATTCCTATTATGTGTGAAAGGTATTTGCCATTGCATGTTGAAAGTACAAGAGACGCTATAAACAGTGTATTTAATACGGCTTCTTATTAAACCAGTAAACTAAAATTCTTTGTTTTTCTCACAGCAGTGAGTCAGTACGTAGGTGCCCCACTTGTTTTATGGCAAAGTAGGATGAATTGCTGCAGGATTATAAGAGCTTTACCATTTATTTACAGTACAGCATGTATTATATTTGTAAAATAATATTTTCCTCACATCATTTATGAGTCTCCCTTTGGCGCATCATCTGTAAAATTTGGAAGCGTGCGAAAATATCACAGCCACAAGTAAATGTACATGACAGAACTAGATATTTTCCCCAAACACACCCACATATCATTTTTGAAGCAATAACAAAAATGCAAAAAACCCACATATTTAGTCACTGGCAAAGCTTAAAGATGTTATGAAACTGAGGCCATATTGTGTGTCTTTGAGCCTTGTAGGAGCAGGATAACAGAATGAATGGGTCAAAAAGCAGGTTTTATGGGGTTAAGTTAGGCAGCTTGATATTAGCAGCAAAACCAACCAAAGCTTCAGTTCATCTTTAAAGAATTTCACTAAAAAGAGATTTTGCCATAGCGAGTAGTGCACTCACTCTGGGTACAGTTTTTAAGAGTCTCTAAGGGGTCCTTTTACTAAGGTCCATAGGCACCTACGTGCATCCAACACGCACCAATTTGGAGTTACCACCCGACTACCACGTGGCCCATGTGGTAATTTCATATTTTACATGCGCCCGAAAAGGATCCCTAACATTTTATGGATACGGTCCCTCACAAATGACTCATGAATAAGCTGAGAGAGCTGAACTTAGGACCCAAAGTGGTCAACTCGATTGGAAACTGGTTGATCGACAGGCAACAAAGGGTGGTGGTGAATGGAATCCACTCGGAGGAAAGAAAGGTGAGCAATGGAGTGCCTCAGAGTTCGGTGCTGGGGCTGATTCTGTTTTATATATTTGTGAAAGACATTGCTGAAGGATTAGAGGGAAACGTTTGTCTTTTTGTAGATGACACAAAGCTAACAGAGTGGATACCCGGGAGGGAATACAAAAGTGGGAAAATGGTCAAGGGTCTGGAAGTTAAAAATTAATGCAAAAAAGTGCAAAGTGATGCACTTGGGGTGCAGAAATCCAATACAGATATACCAGATAGGAGGGGAGAGATTGGTAAACTCAGCTCAGGAGAAGGACCCTGGGTGATGGTGTCTGAGGATATCAAGATGAGGAAACTATGTGACAAGGCAGTGGCCATGACCAGAAGGATGCTAGGCTGCATAGAGAGGGGTATAACCAGTAGAAGAAAGGAGGTGTTGATGCCCCTGTACAAGTCATTGGTGAGGCCCCCACTTGGAGTACTGTGCTCAGTTTTGGAGGCTGTATCTTGCTAAGGATGTAAAAAGACTTGAAGCGGTTCAAAGAAATCAACAGAAATGGTATGGGGATGAAAGACTTCATGACCTGAACAGGTATACTCTGAGGAAAGGAGAAACATGGTTGATATGAAACAGATGTTCAAATATTTGAAAGGTGTTAATCCACAAACAAACCTTTTTCAGAAACGGGAAGGTGGTAGAACCAGAGGACATGAATTGAGGTTGAAAGGGGGCTGAGTCAGGAATAATGCCAGGAAGCATTTTTTCACAGAGAGGGTAGAATGCCCTTCCGCAGGAGGTGGTGGAGATGAAAACAGTAATGGAATTCAAAAATGCATGGAATAAATACAAAGGAATCCTGTTTAGAAGGAATCCATCCAAAGAAGCTTAACAGAGATTAAGTGGCAACACCAGTAATTGGAAAGCAAAGTTACTGCTGGGCAGACTTCTATGGTCTGTGCCCTGATCATGACTGGACAGATTCAGCTTCAGAAATTGGAGAACAAGGCCAGTACTGGACAGACCTCTACGGTCTGTGCCCTGATTATGACTGAATAGATTTGGATGGGCTGGAGTGGAGCTTTTCAGGGGCTTCGATGACAACTTCAGAAGTTTTAGAACAAGGACAGTGCCAGGCAGACTAATGTCCTGGAAATGGCAAGGACAAAGCAAGATCAGGTATACATATGAAGTATCACATCATACCTTATGCAATGAGTTTTATCTTGTTGGGCAGACTGGATGGACCGTAAATGTCTTTATCTACCGTCATCTACTATGTTATTTTACTATCCAAACTAGAGTTCTTGCAATAATCTGATTTCAGTTTATAATCCTTAGCTCTGTCTAGATAGAGAATTCCTGCTAGATACCCTCATCCTATGACAATCGACTAACCCAACGTCTGCCTGACAATTCATCTATCTGAAAAACCTAAGAAACGTATAAAAGAAACCTCTGCTCCATGGTTTTTGAAAGAGCTTCAATCGATTCAAAGACAATGTCACCTGTTTGAAAGGACCTGGATAAAAACAAAAGAAACTAATGCTAAATTATGTTGGAGGAACAAACTTAAAACTTATAAAGATGCTGTATCAGAAATTTTAAAATGCATACTTTTTAATATTTTTAATAATCACACAAGTGTCAACAGTCGTAGCTCTTTCTGAGACAATGTGACTGTCAGTAGCTAACTTGGTGAGATATTTTATTAAAAAGGCCAGTCTTATTAGACAATCACTTTCCAGATGCAATTGATTTATGAAGATGTGAAAATTTAATGGTTTACCAGTTGATCAGATTTGGTCTTCCTTTGCATTGGTGAGAAAACGGTATTTTTATTATTGAAAAAATTGTCACATAAATCATGTCTACTGGACATTTGTCCCTCTTATGTGTTTTTTGATATGCATTTTAATATATGATCTGATAGTTTTCCAAATGATCTTTGTATTTCATATCTTATTGTAACCTGCTTGGATTCCTTGTTGACAAGCGGGATATAAATACCAAGAATAGAATTAAGTTGTGGCTTTTCCACACAGCCTTGTCTTCTTCACTGGGTACCATCTGAAAGGGCAATTCTATAATTAAGGCACCCGCATTTATACACGCATTGCATGTTTAAATGTTTAGAATACTAGGCACATATGTGAATGCATATCTGTGTATGTGTAGAGCACCTAAGTGCGTATTTGCAGAGCATAGGCAGGAGACAGGCAGGGCTACAACTTATGCAGGTAACTTACAGAATAAGTTACATACATCTCTGCCATATTTAGGTGCCAGCACGTACATCACCTCTATGGCTGGTATAACTGCGGGCGCCTAAATATTAAGTGCACATGTCGAGTTATGCCAGTATTCTATAATGGAGCCTAGGCACCTAGGTTCCGTTATAAAATAAGCTGTCACCATATAGCCTTGGGGCACTTAAATGGAGGTGCCCAGTTATAGAATTGCCTCCTAAAGGCACATGTAGGAGGCACATTAGCTCCTCTTTGAGCATTAGAATGTCCCAGAATTTAGGCACTGTCACAAGGGCAATGCAATGATATCTCCTCAGAATCTGGTCCCTGTGGGCACCGGACAAAGCTTTTCAGACTAGTGAAGGCAAAGGCATTGGCATGAATTCTGCAGCAGCAACACATTTACCCCATCCTTCTGTAACTAGACGCCTAAATTGAAGCGCTATTTCTGCACTTAAATTATAGAATACTAGCACTTGCGTGGGTAAGTGTACACTGTCATGCTCTGTGCTATGCTTTAAATGACGTGTGTAGTTTGCTTAGGGGTCCTTTAGTAAGCCGCAGTAAAAGGGGGCCTGCATCAACGCATGTTTTTGATGCGCGCTGAGGCCCCCTTTTACCACAGTGGGTAAAAGGCTGTCTCTTTTTAAAAAAAAGAAATGGCCATGCAGTAAGTGAACCACTTATCGCACAGCCATTTCAGGGGGGGGGGGGGGACACTTACTGCCACCCATTGAGGTGGCGGTAAAAGCTCCCACGCTAACCCAGCAGTAACCGAGCAGCATACGGCGCTGCCCGATTGCCACCGGGTAAGCACCAGCGCTACAAAAATAGAGAATACTTTTGTAGTGCTGGATGTGGTACGTGCTGGGGGTGGGAACTACCACCGGCTCCTGTGGTAGCCTGGCTGTAAGTCTGGATTGTCGCACACCAGTCCTTTAGTAAAAGGGCCCCTTAGTGCACAAATGCAAGGAGGCATTCAAAGGGAGGAGCATGATGGTACAAATATTTACCCATATACCTTACAGAATACTATACGTTATATGCTAAATTGTCACATTTAGGCGTGCCTGTTTACACCTCCTATTGACATGGTAAAAATGGGAATACCTAAATGTAGGTGCATAGATGTCAATTAATGGTAGTTTTCTATAACGGAATCTTTGGTGTCCAGATGCAATTATAAAATTTGCGCTTGGCATGCTGGATCTACAATAGGTGCCTAACTTGTGGTGGCCAGTTTTAAAATTGCTCCCTTACCTTTTCTCTACTGGATTACTCCTGTTACAAGTCCCTCCCATTCTTATGAGATCATTCCTTCCATTCCTATTTAGACATCCACATAGCTGTAGGTTTCTTTTCCCAGATACGTTCATACTACTACTACTAATCATTTCTATAGCGCTACCAGACGTACGTAGTGCTGTACATATTATATGCAGGTACTTTCTGTGTCCCTAGAGGGCTCACAATGTAAGTTCTGTACCTGGGGCAATGGAGGATTAAGGGGGTCATTTACTAAATGGAGGGCCCATAGGAATAAAATGGACCCTGCTGCTGATAACTCAAGCTAAGTTTTAGTAAAAGACCCCCATAGTGACTTGCCCAAGGTCACAAAGAGCTGCAGTGGGAATTGAACCCAGGTTGCCAGGATCAAAGCCCACTGCACTAACCATTAGGCCACTCCTCCACTCCTGAAATTAAAAATAAAGACTGTACAAGAAAAGTCAAAAATTTGCTATTAATCATTGTTAATTATAGAGGGTGACCATGAAAAGAGATTTGGGTAATTGTTCAACTTGTGAAAAAAATCTTATGCAGTATATTTTTGGGATTCATGTGCCAGCAGCACTTAACCTTAGAATCCCATACTGCATTCATCCTTGTGAGAAGAAAAAAAGCAGATCTGCAGAAGGGCAAATCTTATGCAGTAATTTTTTTGGCATTCATGTGCCAGCACGTAACCTTAGAATCCCACACTGCACTTATCCTTGTGATTTGGGTTTCCAGGCACCATTGGAACCTGTACAGTTCTCAGATGGCATAGTACACACTCATTATCTTCTCCCTAAATAGCATGGACAGAGATGATTACAGTATCTGAGGGATGAAGATGTTAAAGGGAAATATACAGTTAGCACATAGTATTTTTGATATAGTGTGTGCTCTATTTATTGCATCTTCCAGGGGTGATCCAGGAAATTACAGACCGGTAAGCCTGACTTCAGTGCTGGGCAAAATAGTGGAAATTATTATAAAGAATAAAATTAAGGAAGACATAGACAAACGAGTGTAATGCCATGTTAGTCTACGATTACTAGCAGAGTAAGTCACTGGGGGGAGTGATTGGGAGCATATGAAATTGGAGTGTGAAGGGCCATTTTTTACTGTGGCTAAGAAAAAGGCCTTTTCTTAGTGGACCAGTAAATGGCTGTGCGTTAAAATGAAAAATAGCGTGTGGCTATTTACTGTCTGAGCCTTTAATGCCACCTATTTACTTGGCAGTAAGGGCTCACATGCTACTCCTGCGGTAATCAGGCAGCCCACAGAAATGTGGCCACACTGCCGATTACTGCTGGGAACACCTCCCAACAGTAGAAAATGATTTTCTACCACGGGAAACAGCGCACACCAACTTTGAAATTTTCGCAGGGCACCCATGCTGCTCCTGCGGTAGGGTTGATTTGACACATGCTACACACACGTTAGCCCTACCGCAGCATAGTAAAAGGGCCCCTCAGAGCAGGTATAGCATATGTACACACACTTTCCACGGGATGATTTTGTAAAGGCACAAAGGCACATATATTGTCTAAGGTGCAACATGGGCACCTAGTTTCCTTTTCACCCTAGGCTCCCTATTGTAAAATTACCCTTTTAGTTCACATCCAGCATTTCGTTACCCGATATTTCTTGATCCTATCAACATACAACCTTTGGGAAATATATATTTCCTAAAGGCTGTAGGTTCATTGCATCAAAAGTGCTGTCAGTAGAATGAACTACAAATAAAGGGACGTGCCTTTCGGTTCAAAGTGGCTTACAATTTAGATTTTGGTTCATTCCCCGTCAGGTCTTCCAGTTTGGCCAAGGATATGCAGGAGCAGTGTTTATAGTCACTGGGGGAAGGGGAGGGGGTGGGGGAGAGAGAGAGGGAGAGAGAGAGAAGGAAGAGGTCATGTCATTGCTCATGAGTGACACCTGGTGGCTAAAGATCTTGTAGGAACCCTGGTGCATGGTCTGTACCAAGCTTCATGACTGCAATCACTAACCTAGGTATGTTGGGGAGGGGGGTGATATAAA
This sequence comes from Microcaecilia unicolor, assembly GCF_901765095.1. NCBI lineage: Eukaryota > Metazoa > Chordata > Amphibia > Gymnophiona > Siphonopidae > Microcaecilia > Microcaecilia unicolor. The sequence goes on from NC_044032.1 coordinate 593,736,931, forward strand.
TTGGTGTGGGGGATCCCTGAGTACTTGCAAATGAAGGCTTATGGCACCAAATCCCAGCCCTGTTTCTACTGAGCTGAAGCACAAAAGGAAACAAAAACAAGTTTATACCATAGGGGTTTCTCGGGATGAATCTGAAAGGCATAAACACATGTTAAAAACCAGCAGTTGCCTTTGAATCAGACCTGACATTTGTTGCCATTCAGCTGAAGTTTGATTTACCCCTTGGAGTTTTGGATTCCAGAAAATGAATGTCTCCCTATATTGGGTTTGGCCAAATAGCAACTGTAATAAAAAAGAATATTTAGGAGATATTTAGAGTGGTCAAACATGAATCAATGTAAAACACAGCCTGGAGGAGTCTGGCTCTTTAGAGAGTGAGCTGCATGATCTGTCTGAATGCTGAACAAAAGACGTTATACAACAAGGGAAAAGAAAAATGCCCAGACATTAGTTGGAAACAGTATCACATAAACCATATGGATGTGATTTACTAAGCTTTTTTCCTATAAACATAGAAAGGGGAAGAAAAACACCCCTTAGTAAATCAGGTCCTAACTGAAACAGCAAAGTTAAAATTCACAGAAGGGAAGAGAGAGAAAATATGACAAAACACAGGTTGTAATGATTTTACAAATCACATTCACTCCGCACACAGTCAGCACTTGTATTTCCTTTACTGGGAGAATGCCACAACAAACCATACCCAAAAAGGACATATTAGAAGAACAATGAGCATAAGAAAAGAGGAGAAAGAATGCATATACATTATAGGAGGTGAAACTGTTGCATGCAGACAGCACCTGCTACAGTAATATGGCAGACAGAAAGCAAACTTGCAGCCACACACACAGTCTGCCACTCAAGGAAGTGAAAGACATACAAAGCAAATAACCAGAGGATGGGTGTAGACCACTTACCGCTTCTTAAACATTGGTAGTCCTTGGCACAAATTCTGTCTCCCGGTTTCTTAGAGAGCCAGACTGTGCCCAGTTATGAAACCATGGTAACGTCCAGTCTGCCATTTAAGAATCTTTGAGGAGATAAGTATAAAGGTTCCCATATATATAACCTAATATCGACTCCCCACTCTGTCCATCTTGACTTTTACCTGATCTCTCTACTCTTTACCTACCACTGTACATGTCACAAGCTTGTCCAAAATCTGTCAAAAGTGATAACTTCTACCACATCCACTGGCAAACCATTTCAGGGTTTCTCATCCTTAACTTTGATTCCTGCAGACATACTTACTTACTCTTATGTCTGCCTGGGCACATTGGATAGCGAGTGTTCTCCAGTGTGTTCAATCGGCTGCAAGTTTCTATCTCTTCCCAGTTGGTACCAATCAACACTTTGAGGAAAATTAAAAACTATAAAACTGTTGTCTTGCCAGCTGTGATTTATGGCAGTGATCTATGGAAAATTATTACAAAAATAGCACAAAAACTGAATGTATACCATTAGCGGTGCCTGCAAGAAATACGGTCAGGGACGCCCAAATCTTGAAATTTTGGTTGTCCTTAGAGATGGTCGTCCCTAGACTTGGTCGTTTCTGATTTTCGGCGATAATAGAAACCAAGGACGCCTATCTCAGAAATGAACAAATGCAAGCCCTTTGGTCATTGTAGGAGCCAGCATTTCTAGTGCACTGGTCCCCCTGACATGCCAGGACACCAACCGGGCACTCTAGGGGGCACTGCAGTGGACTTCATAAAATGCTCCCAAGAACATAGCTCCCTTACCTTGTGTGCTGAGCCCCCCCAAACCCCCCTAAAACCCACTACCCACAACTGTACACCACTACCATAGCCCTTACGGGTGAAGGAGGCACCTAGATATGGGTACAGTGGGTTTCTGGTGGGTTTTGGAAGGCTTGCTGTTTCCTCCACAAATGTAATAGGTAGGGAGGGGGATGGGCCTGGGTCCGCGTGCCTGAAGTGCACTGCACCCACTAAAACTGCTCCAGGTACCTGCATACTGCTGTGATGGACCTGAGTATGACATCTGAGGCTGGCACAACATATTTTTAAAGATGTTTTTTGAGGGTGGGAGGGGGTTAGTGACCACTGGGGGTGTAAGGGGAGGTGATCCCTGATTCTCTCCGGTAGTCATCTGATCATTTCGGCCACCTTTTTGTGCCTTGGTCATAAGAAAAACACGACCAGATAAAGTTGTCCAAGTGTTCGTCAGGGACGCCCTTTTTTCCATTATGGGTCGAGGACGTCCATGTGTTAGGCATGCCCAAGTCCCGCCTTCATTACGCCTCCGATACACCCCCTTGAACTTTAGCCGTCCCTGCGACGGAAAGCAGCTGGGTGACGTCCAAAATTGGCTTTCGATTATACCAATTTGGACGACCTTGTGAGACGGACACCCATCTTCCGATTTGTGTCAAAAGATGGGCGTCCTTCTCTTTCGAAAATGAGCCCAATAGTGTCACTTGTCATGCCATATTACAAATGAGGAGATTCTGAGAAGAAGTGACTCATGGAGGCTCCAGGATATTGTAGCTAAGCAAAGGGTCCTGATGGCTGACATAACCTTAAGCTGCATAATTATTGACATCCTAAAAGCGCACCAACAGAAGGGAAGAGAGAGGGCATCCAAAAAAGACTTGATATAGCACACTTAAAGATTTGATATAGCACACTTAAAGAAAAGATTTCTTCAGATCATTACTGAATCCAACTTGGGAGATGGTTCGTGGGGAGAACTATGAGGAACAAGTTGAACTAATCTAAGTTGAAAGTGAAGAGAATGTAGGCAAGGATTTTGGTAGTGTGTTCAGAAAGGAAGGGATTAATTTTGCTGATGTTATAGAGAAAGAAATGGAAGGATTTAGCAGTTTGTTGGATAGTGCAGAGAAAGAGGTCAAAGATGACCGCAAGGTTATAGGCCGAGGAGACAGGAAAGACGATAGTATTACCCACAGAAATTTAGAATGGGGAAGAGGAGAGTTGAGTTTAAGGGAAAGATAAGGAACTCAGGTTTTGGCCATGTTCAGTTTCAGATTGCTGTCTGGATGCCCAACTGCTATGTCAAACAAGTAGGTTGAGATTTGAGTCAGAATTCCTGGTGAAATTTCTGGTGTAGAAAGGTAGATATAAGACTTATCCTCATAAATATGGTACTGAAAACTATGAGAGGAGATCAGAGCACCAGGGAAACAAGTATAGAGAACAGGTCCCAAGATATAATCCCTGAGGTACATCAATTAATAGTAGATACCAGTAGAAAAGGATCCATTAGAACATACACTAAAATATAATGGGAAAAAGAAAAAAAAACAAGATATAACAGAGCCCTAAAATCCAAATGAAGACAGCATATCAAAGAGTAAGTGGTGATCACTACTGTTGAAAGCAGCAGATAGGTCAAGAAGGATTAGAATTGAGTAAAGACCATTGAATCTGACCAGGAACTTATCACTGGAGAGTTTGGCAAGGGCTATTTCTTTAGAACATAGAGGGAGAAGGACAAATTACACTGGATCAAGAATAGCTTGATATCAAATAGTCAAGATAGCAGTGAAGAGCAGCAAGTTCTAGTAGCTTGGATATGAAAAGGAGGAAGAAGAAGGGATGATAGTTGATGGGCAGTTAGGGTCCAGTGAAGATTTTTTTGAGGAGTCATATTTGAAGACATCAGGAATAGTTACAAGTAAAGTAGTTAGGAAGTAAAAGATTGAGGATATGACAGATAGAAGGAATGATAGTCCATCTGCCGCTTTGTGCCGCTTTTCTATTTTGAAAATGAGTGCCATTGTAACAGACATTGAATAATCCCTCATCCAGTCTGCCCAGCAAGGCATCTAGAGTCATACCTGCTGCTCTGTGCAGAACATGCAGGTTACCTCTTCTGAGCCTTTGTTTAGGATTGTACCTGCTGCTCCATGCACATTACACCATTCTCTTTCATTTGTTTTCCTTTGATAACATTCATTTGCTAGATAAGATTCAGAGTCTATATTTATCTCATGCCATTTTTGATACTTTCACTGATTTTGTCCCAACTACCTCTACCAGAAGGGCATTCCATGTATCCACCACCCTTTCAGTGGAGTAGCCTAATGGTTAGTGCAACAGCCTGAGATCCAGAGGAATTGGGTTCTGTTCTCACGGTGGATAAACATACTCTGAAATCCATTTATGATAGGAAAGCCCAGCAAAAGACATTCTATTAATAACATTCTTACAAATTTCTCAGGCTACAGTCATAAAAACATGTAATAAAAACAAAAAAAAAATTTTTTTTCTTTTTTCTATTTTATGTTTTCTCCATTCTTTCTCTCTCCTATTTCCTTCTTTTCTCCTCTGTTTTTATTTTAAACATTATTTTCAAATGACTCTCAAAAAAAATATGTTTTAAAAATTTTACGAAAATGAGTATAAGAATCTTCAAGCCTAAGTTCTTTAGGAAGACAATTCCAAAATGTAGGGGCAAGGAAAAAGAATGCAGATGTTCGCGTTGATTCCCACCTAGCTTTAGATGGAGGTGGAATTACCAATCTATTGTCTGTCAATGACCGAAGTGTCTGAGTTGGTGTATAAGGAATAGTAAGATTAGACAGATATGAGCTTTATGTGTTAGTATCAGAACTTTAAATTTTATCCTTGCTTCTATTGGAAGCCGGTGCAGTTGGTATAACAATGGAGTGATCCTGTCATATTTTGAAGCTCTACAAATAACGTGAGCTGCTGTATTTTGAATCATCTGTAATCGTTTTAAGTTAAGTTTTGAGAGACCTGCATACACTATATTACAATAATCTAAACGTGATATAATATAAGCATGAGTTAGTGTACACAAAGAAGATTTATCTAAGGAATTTCTAATCGAGCGTAGCTTGCGCAATTGATAAAAGGATTTCTTTGTCACATCAGATATTTGCTCACTAAAGGATAGGGAAGAGTCAATAATACTTCCTAGATATCTAAATGATTGTACTGTAGGTTCCCAACCCAGTCCTTCGGGGCACACTCAGCCAGTCAGATTTTCAGGATATTCACAATGGGATCAATATTCACAATGATTTAAGTGGGCAGGAGACTCTCCTGTCCTCCTAAATCACGCTCAGCGGCATTTAACCAGGTACTACCACTAAATATCAAAAATGAAATTGCAGATCTAATATTAGTAATGTGTAACCTATTATTAAAATCATCTGCAGTACCTGAAGATTGGAGAGTGGTGAATGTAATGCCAATTTTTAAAGAGTTCAGTGATGACCCAGGAAACTATAGTCTGGTGAGCCTGACATCAGTGCTGGGCAAAATGGTAGAAACTATTATAAAGAAAAACATTACAGAGCACATGGGTAGCCTTGGTTTAATGGGACAGTGTCAGTCTGCTACATTTTTTTTTTGAAATACACAAGAAAAAATCCCCCCCGTCTTTGGTAAAAAATCGAATATGCTTCTCTAGAACCAAGACTGCCACTACCTAGACAAAATAGCTAGCACCCACTAAAACATACACCAATGTGTTTACTTCTACTTTTCTTTCTTTTTTAATAAAGTTTTTTTGAAAGGAATTTTTTGTCTTACAGCTTGTTCCATTAAGAGAAGACGGCTTTAACCCAAGTCCCTGAGGAAAGATATTTGAAACCCGCGGTGTCGGGCGCTTTCAGGGGAAGGAAGTTGGAGATTTACAGTTGTTCCTGTTCCTTGAGTCAGCGAAGCTAGGACTCAGTGAGAACGCCAACAAAATGATAAAGATAAGTTCATGTTTATGATTGTTTGATCGATTAGGCTAGTTTAATCCATTTAAAACTTTGTAGTTGTATCACTATATGCTATGAATAGCACGCATACAAAAAAGAAAAAAAAGAGTAGCCCGATGAAAGAAGTCCCTCATGAGAGGCTCCTAAAAAAAAAAAAAGCTATGGGATAGGACAATGTCCTGTTGTGGACTGGAAACTATTTAAAATATATCAGTTTGAGAGCAGGGTTAAATGGCCTATTCTCCCAATGGAGGACACTGAATAATGGAGAATGATAAAAGGATCTGTACTGGGACCAGTGCATTTCAACTAGCAAATTTGCAGATGACACAAAGTTTTTCAAAGTTGTTAAATCACTAGGGGGCCCTTTTACTAAGCCGCGGTAAAAGGGGTTCCTGCGCTAGCGGCAGCTCGAGTTTTTGCCACGCACAGAGTCGCCTTTTATTGCAGCAGGTAAAAAGGTGGAAAAAAGAAATGGCAAAGCGGTAAGTTTGCAGTTGCCAAGCGGCCATTTCGGGGGGAGCACTTACTGCCACCCACTGATGTGGCAGTAATGTCTCCAGTGCTAACCCAGCGGTAATCCAGCATTGCGTGATGCTGCCGGATTACCGCTGGGTAACCCCCTGCGGTCATAATTTTTGAAAAATTCCGGCAGCGCCAGAAATCCCACATGCTGGGGGTGGAATTATCGCCTGCGGTCGTGGTGGGCCACCGGTAGTTCCGGGTTGCCACAGGCCAACCCTTTAGTAAAAGGACCCCATACAGACTGTGAGAAATTTCAGGAGAATCTTGGGAGACTGGAAAACTGGGCATCCAAATGATGCACATAGGAAAGAAAAGCCCAAATTATAGCTATATGATACTAGGTTCCACATTACGAGTCACGACTCAGGAAAGGACCTAGGTGTCAATGTTGACAATAAATTGAAATCTTCTACTCAGTGTGCAGCAGTCACCGAAAAAAAACAAAAAACAAAACAAAAGAAAAAAAATCCCAGAAACAGAATGTTAGGACTTGCTAGGAAAGGAATAGAGAATAAAACAAAGAATATCATAATGTCACTGTATTGTTCCATGATTCAACCACATTTTGAATATTGTCTACAATCCTGTTCACCACATTTAAAAAAACATATAGCAGAGAAAGAGAGAGAGAAAGAGAGAGAGAAATTATATAGACAAGGATGACCACAATGATTAAGGGATTAAGGGGATGGAATGATTCTCATATGTGGAAAGGTTAAAGAGGTTACAGTTGCTATGTAGTTCATTTACATTAACCAGAAAAAAATATGTTAGCACTGCGACTCATTGCTGGAGGATGTGGTACAAGCAGTTAGTGCAGCTGGGTTTAAAAATGTTTGGAAAATTCCTGGAAGAAAAGGCCATAAATTGTTATCAAGGTAGACTTGGGAAACGCCACTGCATATCCCTGGGGTAAGTAACATGGAATCTTGCTATTTTGGGGATCCTGCCAGGTATTTGTGAACTGGATCAGCCACTGATGAAAACAGGATACTGAGCTGGATGTACCTTTTGTCTGACTCAGTATGGCAATTCTTGTAATCTTATGATCTTGTGTAATATAATACTCATCCACAACTTAGAAAAATGTCAAGTTGTATGTATTTTTATTTATCAGTGTTTTAAAAAGCTGTTGAGAAGTCCTATGTATTTCCTAGAAGCTATTCGTAGTGTCTGACAAATAAAAATATTCATATCCTGCATTTTGAAAGGTAAATAGGCAGTCAATAATCCAATTTAAGAGTTTATCTGTTATCGTGTGTCATTTCTCATTGACTTTGCTTATACCTTTCAGATGGAAAGCTTGTTACATTAGGGCAACATGGAGAGGAAAATTGCTAATGATCCATCCTTTCCTTGCCTGCACTTGCCCTTCTGGTGTGAACTTCTCTTGGTAATATGGATCAAATACAGTTATCTCAGATATCTAAGGTAAGGCTTTACCTGCGTCTGCATCTTCAGACTGAAACTTCTCTTGTTTAGTAGGGCATGTTTTTACTGATTTCTCAAAATGTGTATCGTTAGATGTTATTTAAAAAATTATGTACAGTATGTGCAGAAAATTAATGTAAGCTATCAGCAAAACAAAGGAACTGAGGGGTCCTTTTACTAAGGTGTGCTGAAAAATGGCCTGCAGTAGTGTAGACGTGTGTTTTGGGCGCCCACCGAATCATATTTTAGTGCACCTGTAAAAAATGCCTTTTTTAATTTTTGCCAAAAATAAGCACATGACAAAATGAAAATTGCCACGTGTCCATTTTGGGTCTGAGACTTTACCATCAGCCATTAACCTAGCAGTAAAGTCTCATGCAGTAACCAGGCAGTAATGACCTACACGCATCAAATGCCACTTGACACGCGTAGCTGACGCGCGCCAGAAAATAAAAAATATTTTTTGGATGCGCGCCAAAAATGAAATTACTGTAAGGGCCATGCGGTAGCCGGGCAGTAACTCGGATTTGGCACATGTTGGGCGCACGTAGGCGCTTATGTGGCCTAGTAAAAGGGCCCCTAATGTCATCATAACAGTGCTATGCATTTTTGTGATTTTTTTTATTTTTATTTTTTAACAGCCTAATGATTTGCTGGGGCCAAAGTGCTGCACCTCTTTTTAAAGCACATCTTTGTTTCTATTCTTCAGCTGCTGCTCCTGGAAAATATCATCAGTGTTTTCCTTTGTAGTTCTCATATTGGAGAAGACTATCTGTAGGTCATAATCACAGTTTGCTTTAGCTGGGCTTAAGAATTTTTCAGATCTTTGATTGATATTCTTGCAATATTGTAAGCAGAACATTTATTTCCTTTTATGTAAACTGCTTTTTTCTTATTCTCAAACAAACTTCATGGAGACTAAAACCTACAGAGAACCTGAAAGCATGATCTCTTTTTAAACAGGACCAGAGTCAGATATGTTGGGGTCCAGAACAGAAATGTGATAGGGGCCCCCAAAACCCATCATCAGAATATATCCCCTTCAACATCTGTCGGGTTTGGGATCATTCTTTAGTGTAGGAGTCTGGGGTAATTCCCTTGCTTCCAGCCCACTAACATCAGCTCAAAGTCTTTAGAGCAGGCATAAATAATAGAAAATATGGACTTTAGAGCAGGCATAAATAATAGAAAATATGGAAAGATATACCTTACAAGGAAGGTCTATGTTGGTTATACATGGTGGTGTACACACAGAAGAAACAAATCTCCACAAAAGTATACAGTATGAAGCACAACAGCGAAGATGACTTAAGAACAATGGACATAAAAACTGTTTATTAAAGATGGTGGAGACTCGACACATCTGTGTCTCGGCCAACTAGGCCTGCATCAGGAGTCTCTTGTACCAAATAAGATCATCTACTGAAGACATTTTTCATCGTCTGTATATTTCAATAAATTGATGCGCCTGGTGCGCCAAAAAAAGCTATTGCTATCAAAAGAGCTTCGAGTGTGAAGCCACAGCTATGTTGAGTCTCCACCATCTTTAATAAACAGTTTTTATCTGAAACATTGTCCATTGTTCTTAAGTCATTTTCATGGTTATACATGGTGTCCAGAAATAATGGAACCTCTTGCATAGTTTCAAAATACTTTGCAATTGTTTAAACATTAAAGGGCCCTTTTACCAACCGGTGGTAGGGTTACTGCTGAGGTATTAGCACACAGCAAATTGGCCTTACCGCCAGGCTTTCCCAGAAAACAGATGGCTTTTTTCGATGGCCGGCCTCAACTGCACTTTTGTTTTTATTATTGCGGGGGGGGGGGGGGGGCAGAATGACTTTTATACCACAAGTGTAACAGGTAGGGGGGGATTGGGCCTGTGTCCGCCTGCCTGAAGTGCACTGCAGTACCCACTAAAAACTGCTCCAGGGACCTGCATAGTGCTGTGATGGAGCTGGGTATGACATTTGAGGCTGGCACAAAAATGTTTATATATATTTTTTTTGGGTGACAGGGGGTTGGTGACCACTGGGAAAGTAAGGGGAGGTGATCCCCGATTCCCTCCGGTGGTCATCTGGTCAGTTGGTGCACTTTTTTGAGGCTTGGTCCTAAAAATAAATGGACCAAGTAAAGCCGGCCAAGTGCTCGTCAGAGCCGGCCTTCTTTTTTCCACTATCGGCCAAAGCCGGCCATCTCTTAACCAAGCCCCTGTCCCGCCTTCGGTACCCTGCCGACATGCCCTCTTGAACTTTGGCCAGCCCTGCGATGGAAAGCAGTTAAAGCTGGCCAAAATCGGCTTTCGATTATACCGATTTCGCCAGGTTTAGGAGATGGCCGGCCATCTCTCAATTTGTGTCGGAAGATGGATGGCCTTCTCCTTCGAAAATAAGCAGGATAGTCACTGAGGGACCCTTTTACTAAGTTGCGGTAGGGCTAACACGTGGGTAGGGTGCTCCAAATTGACAATACCCCCCAGGTAACACAGGCACCTGGCGGTAATTTTGAAGTTGACATGCGCTGTTTCCCATAGTAAAAAATATTTTTCTAATTTCTACCACGGGGGGCGTTCCTGCAGTGCGGCCACATTAGCGTGTGCTACATGATTACTGCACGAGTAGCGTGTGAGCCCTTACTGCTAGGTCAATGGGTGGCAATAAGGGCTCAGGCAGTAAATAGCCATGTCCTATTTTTCATTTTAGTGCACATCGATTTACTGTTCAAATTTTTTAAAAGCCTTTTTTTCCCAGCCTCGGTAAAAAATGGCCCAGCGTATGCCAATTTCATGTGTCCAAACTACCGCAGGCCGCTTTTTTCCGCAGATTAGTAAAAGGGCCCCTGTCCTTCTCTACCTACCTATCACTATTGTTATTCTGTTATATTTAACTTTTATTTTCTTATCAAAATCCTGTAATCCCTATTACTATGTAAGCTGCATTGAACCTGCTTTAAGTGGGAAAGCGCGGGGTACAAATGTAATAATAATAATTATTATTATTATTCAAAGTGTTAAAGTGTCCATACAAAAACAGTGCAATCTCAGATCAAATGTTCTTGAAAATATATACCTTCAAAAAAAGACTGCCACTTATCTCTATGACTCTACTATACCTTGGTGAATCAGAGATAGAGCATTACTACACTGTCCCAGCACCCGACTCCGCACTGAGCTTCACTGTCTGCTTTGGGAAATGGGAAACTGATTAACAGTCTCACGGCTTGTGGCATAAAAGTAATGGTACACTATTTTCTTTTTCATCTTCAGGGATGTAGTTAATCCTCTTACATTTTCATTAATTTCCCTGGTTTGTCTCTTGCTGCAGTGGGTCCATGAACAGATTCACAACTGCTGCACCAGAGACGTTATCTTTACCCTAGTGCTAAAGCTAACAGTGGGCACCTTTTGTATCCTTGGCAATACGTGGCCACTGCGAAATTTGCTCATTTTCTTTTTTTCTACCATACTTTCATTGCAGTGGTCACACTGAAGAGATTTGGCATAGGTGGCATGCAACAAGGTCACCACATGTCCGTACTTAGCAAGACTTCTCCCCTTCTGAAATAAACAACAGTTCAACTCTGCAGACCCTTGTATAGGGTACACTGTGTTCCTTTTGACAGTTGTAGTTTTTGCAGAGGGAATGATATCATGTAACATAATGTATTGTTTATATTCCGCCAACTCCCCAACAGGTTCAGAGCGCATTAGAACATGATAATTTCACCAAACATAAAACAAGGCAGAAATTAAAACAAATTCTTCTTAAACAAATGTGTCTTTAGACCTTTTCAAAAACAATAATAAAAGTTCAACGTTTTCCATTCTTTTGGTTAAAAGTACCAAACTAGAACAGCTGGATTACAAACAGAGGGCCTTGTTTACTAAGCAGCGTTATAAGCACATTAACGATTTTAACGTGTGTTAACCATGTAAACGCATTAACCATGTATGTGCCTACAATATCCCCATAGGAACCTACATGGTTAGCACTCGTGCTAAGTGTAGGCGCGCTAAAAACACTAACGCATCTTAGTAAACAAAGCCCAGAATTTTCTGTAACCTTTCTATAACATACTCCTAACATTGAAGGAGAATACAATAAGCGGGAATCCTCAGTTCTAGATTATCTAAATTTGTTAGGGAATGAAAACAAATTATTTAGATATTTTAGACTAGATCTTCAAAAAATTTGTAAATAATACATGCTAACTTACAACTGACTCGTACGTAAGTACATAAGTATTCCCACACTGGGACAGACCATAGTTTGAAATGACTATATGCAAATGCCAGAAGCCTAAGAAATAAAATGGGAGAGTTAGAATATATTGCACTAAATGAAAATTAAATATAATAGGAATCTCTGCGATCTGGTGAAAGGAGGATAACCAATGGGGCGCTGTCATACTGGGGTACAAATTATATCATAGTGATAGGGTGAATCGAATTGGTGGAGGGGTAGCATTGTATGTTAAGGAGGGCCCTGAATCAAATAGATTGAAAATTTTACAGGAAATAAAACACATATTGGAATCCCTGTGGATTAAAATTCCATGTGTAAAGGGAAAAAGGATAGTGATAGGAGTGTACTACCTTGATTGTAAAGGTAAATCGAGGCAAGGGTAGCTCTAACAAATTTTTTCAAATGAAAAATGAATTTAGCTGTGGTATTTTGAGGAGTAGAGTTTAACAGAAATAGTTGAATACAATTATTACAATAGTCCAGGTGAGACAAGATAATGCCTGGGCTAGTGTGGAAAAATGTTCTTCTGTAAACAGAGAACGAATCATGTAAAGTTGATATAGCTTTAAATATGATTAACCCATTGTTCAAATGATAAAGTTATATCTAAGAGAACACCCAAAACCTTTGAAATATAATCCACCTTAAGAGATGACCCATTTGATAGTGTAAGTTTTTCTAGAACAGATATCTGCCAGAATGACTCAGCTAAAATACTTTTGCCTTATTTTTGTTAAGTATAAAACCATGAATCCTACTTCAATTCTTAATCATCAAAATACTATCAGACACTCTAGAGAGAGCGGTAGTTAAATTATCATTCACGGGAACTAGAAGGAGCGTATCATCAGTGTATGAATAAAACAGCATCGATCGAGAGAAGAAAAGCCATAGTCAAATGAACTTATACAGACATTAAACATTATGGGGCCCTTTTACTAAGCTGCATTAAAAGTGGCCTGCGGCATCAGTAGTGTGAGGCTTTACCGCACGCTGAGTCCACTTTTAGCGCGTCTATAAAATGGCCGCATTTTCCAGTTAATGGCCATGCACTAATTTTCTGCGTGTTTAAATAAACATTCCTTTTGGAGGGAAATGGTGATTGGTATTTGTCTTTGGCTCCTGCTTCCCAAGCCATCATATCACAATCAGGGGAAGGGTCATATATTCTGATACCCCAGCCACTGTACCAAATTACTGGAGAGGAAGAGGATCGAGGACTTTGACTAGTCCAGCCATTGTGCCAGAAGAAGAAAAGAAGTGGTGAGCACTGACAGGGTTGCTGAGGCTTCTGTACTTGCTCAGAGATGGAAGCTAGAAATCAGCTCCCTGCCACTTCTGAGGAGGAGGCAGTTGAAGAAACAGAAGAAGCAACAGGGGATCCTGGTCCTGAAAACCAGGAGGGGATACAGTGGATGTCCTTGGGCTCTACAAGCAATAAGAAAATGACAGTGGTGCTCCCATCTGGGATAGACCTGCATCTGAAAGAGTTTAGGAGTAAAAGAAATAAAGAGGAGCCTTTAAAGAGTGGAGAGTACTGAAAGAACAGACTTTGTTTGATGCTAGTCTTGCTTTCTGCCTCTGTTTGTAGTTTAGCTATCATTGTGGCTTTTGTCTCTTTTGCTTAAAAATTCTATTCTAAGTAAAATACTTCTGGTTCAGAACCCCAGTTCTGGCCAGGACTGTTATTGTGTGCCAGTAGAGTATGGGATTGTGGATTGTTGTTGCCAACAGCCTCTCAATGATTGCTGGACTCAACCTGGATCTACCAACAAACGAATATATTTCATACAAGTGTCCTGCCTAAGACTGATCTGGGCAAGGGGTTGGACAACATTAAAAATCTCTCCCCTTCATAGCAAACCCTCTCACGCTATCAGAATAACCACAGCCATTCAGGCCAAACTGTAAGCCAGCTCCCTAAATCCCACAAATCAAAGTAGATGAAATCCAGAGAACTACTCCCAAATCAGTGTGGTGTCTATAGTATGAGCCCCATGAGAGGAAATTTAAGGACCAAATTATGTCGGCATACAGGGTAATTCATGCAAAGTAGTGCATATGTATCACTAACCTGAAAAAATGTGTGCAATGCGTAAACTTAAACTGAATGTGTCAGTTGCTGAGAGTCACACAAGCTCGATGAACCATCACTGGCTTCACAAACGCTTCTCATTTATCATGTGTAAGAATAAACAGCTGCACCTTGTACTGCTTTTTATCATGGTGTTGTTTATTTTGCGTTTTAGGCTTTGTATCAACATCTCTGACAGAACACTGGATGGATAAGTTTCCTCAGAAGCTCTGCAGTGTTCCAGCTGCCTGAGGTTCAAGAAGCATGGATAAGTTTCTTGTGAACTGGGATGGTACAGAACAAAACAAAACTATTGTTAATAATATGTAATTTATCTATAAAATGAAGCATGGTAATGGAAGATTGGAGGGTGTCTAATGTAACACTTATTTTTATAAAAGGTTCCAGAGGTGATCCAGGAAAATTATAGACCGGTGTGTCTGACGTCGATGCCGGGCAAAATGGAAGAAACTATTATAAAGAACAAAATTACAGAGCATATTCAAAAGCATGGATTAATGAGACAAAGCCAACATGGATTTAGTGAAGGGAAATCTTGCCTCACCAATCTATTACATTTCTTCGAAGAGCTGAACAAACGTGTGGATAAAAGTGAGCCGGTCGATATTGTGCATCTGGATTTTCAAAAGGCATTTGACAAAGTACCTCAGAAGAAATTGGAGAGTCATGGGATAGGAGGTAGTGTACTATTGTGGATTAAAAACTGGTTAAAAGATAGAAAACAGGGAGTAGGTTTAAATGGTCAGTATTCTCAATGGAGAAGGGTAGACAGTGGGGTTCCCCAGGGATCTGTGCTGGGACCGCTGCTTTTTAACATATTTATAAATGATCTAGAGATGGGAATAACTAGTGAGGTAATTAAATTGGCTGATGACACAATGTTATTCAAAGTTGTTAAATCACAAGAGGACTGTGAAAACTTACAAGAGGACATTATGAGACTGGGAGACTGGGTATCCAAATGGCAAATGATATTTAATGTGAGCAAGTGCAAAGTAAAAACAGTTAGCTTAGCAAGGTTTAAAAAAAGATTTAGATGCTTCCTAAAGGAAAAGTCCATAGACCATTATTAAAGTGGACTTCAGGAAAATCCATTGCTTATTTCTAGGATATGCAGCATAGAATGTATTGTACTTTTTTGGGATCTTGCCACGTACTTGTGACCTGGATTGGTCACTGTTGGAAACAGGATGCTGGGCTTGATGGACCTTCGGTTTGTCCCTGTATGACAATTCTTATAAATAAGTTGAAGTTTCATTAAATATTTAACAGGCAAACCCAAATAAAGAACATTACAGTAATCTAGATGGGGACAAATTAACATTTGCACTAAAAGGGCAAATGCATCCTGATTAAAAAAATTGATCTTATCAAAGTAATTGCCTCAGTGAAAAAAAGGATTGCCCCTATGGACTAGATTCTAGATATCACATATAAAAAATCAGCACCAAAATGAAATATGCCTAGGCTTATTCTATAAAGTACGCTTAACTTTAGGCATACTTTATAGAATAAGCCAAAATTTCCACACAGTTTATAGAATATGCAGAGCGCCCCTCCTCGTGACTAAATTTAGCTGTGGGCAGTTACACCAAGTAAAACTTGGTTTAAATGCCAACACCTAAATTACGCACAGACCGGGTATATGCTATAACCATGCACAGATTTTAGAAATGCCCAAAATCTTCCCATTCCATGCCCATGGCCACACCCTCTTTTCAACTCTGCCTCACATTATACAATACACTTAGACAGTTCTGCATGTAAATTCTAATTAATGCCAATTACTCTCAGTAATCCTATCTAGCCCTAATTGTACCCATATTTATTCATCTTCACTTCTTTGTTTATAAACTTAATTATGATTTAATCTTCTTCTCTATCCATCTACTCTTAAGAACAGTTGCATCGAGGTTAATTCACCACATATGTTATATTTGTTTTACAAAGCCGATGTTATAGCATTATTTATTGTACTTTATAATCTGTTTATGTAATTTTTAACATGTCTCATTCATTTAATTGTTTGTTATGTAAGCAACATTGAACCTGAGTCACTTTTGGGCTAATATGGGGTACAAATCTATATTAATAAATCCCACCTTGAACGTTCTGAAGCTCACTCCAAGGCAGAGAAGCACAAAAATCTTGTAGTCTTCATAGGCTAGGACAGGTCACCCTCACTCATAGACCCGCCCTCAGCCACGCCCCATCTGTACATAAAACGCTACCTCAACATTCTGAAGACAACCTGCTGAAGCCATCTGCAAAATCCCTAAACAGTTCGTAAGTTCATGGTGGTGAAGCCATCCAACTCACCATGTCTCTCTGCCCCGCCCTCGAGGGCGGAACACAGAGAGTAAAGGGATCCATAAAGGCACCCCTACCAACTGGCAACCCCCTCCAACAAACAACGACCCAGGCAGGGGAAGTGTTTCCGTACTCCTCCCCCTGCCTAGGAATCGCTACAGACTGCTGGCAAACTCCCCAACTACACGACCACAAAAGCCACCCGCAACCCCCCTCCCCTACACACAAACACACACACACACACACACAAATGCAAACACACACACATAAACACACACAAACACACAGAAACACAGAAACAGACACACAGAAACACGCACACACACAAACGCAAACACACACACAAACACAGAAACACACACACACAAACAAACGCAAACACACACACAAACACACACACACACACAAACAAACGCAAACACACACACAAACACACACACACACACATAAACACACACACACACGCAAACACACAAACAAACACGCACACATACACACACACATAAGCACACACACAAACACACACAAACGCACAAACATGCACACACACAAACGCACACACACAACCACACAAACACACACAAATGCACACACACAAACGCACACACACAACCACACAAACACAAACAAACACACACACACTCACACAAAAACACACACAAACACACACTCACACAAAAACACACAAACAAACACACAAACAAACACACACACACAAACAAACACACACAAACAAACACACACACACAAACAAACACACACAAACACACACACACACAAACACACACACAAACACACACACACAAACAGCCTCGACGGTGCACCTCTAAGTGCCCCCCCGCCGCATCGCCACAACAACCCGTGCAACAGGGCATCAGAAAGCCCCTACCCCCTTCCCTCCTCGCCGCATCACCCAACCCCTCCCCCGCCGCTTCACCAAGCCCCCCCCCCCACATTGACTGCCTCACCACCCGCGACCGCTAATACAAACTCTGTCCGGCGGCTGCTGCTGCTTCTATTCAGCAGCAGCAGCCCATACATAAAGAAAACAAACAAACAAAAAAACAACCTCCTAAAACACACCTCCGTGGAGAACCATCTCACATTGGCTGACATCT
Organism: Microcaecilia unicolor; assembly: GCF_901765095.1. Lineage (NCBI taxonomy): Eukaryota > Metazoa > Chordata > Amphibia > Gymnophiona > Siphonopidae > Microcaecilia > Microcaecilia unicolor. The sequence continues at coordinate 593,754,376 of NC_044032.1, forward strand.
CTGCAGCCGCTCCTCCTCTCCCCTCAACGTCAGTGCCCCTGCCGGAAGACCCTGGAGAAATGCCGAGACGTCAGAGGGGAGAGGAGGAGCGCATGCTGAGACTTCAGCAAATGTGAGATGCTTCTGAACGGAGGTGCGTTTTAGGAGGATTTTTTTTTGGGGGGGGGGGTTCTTTATGTACAGGCTGCTGCTGCTGAATAGCAGGAGCAGCAGCCGCCGGACACAGTTTGTATTAGCGGTTGCGGGTGGCGTGGGGGTTGATGGGGGGAGGGGCTTGGTGATGTGCCACGGTGGGGGGGGGTCGGGTGATGTTCGCTGCACATGGGTGGCTGCGAAGGGGGGGCAGGGAACAGGGAGATAGGGATGGGGTTCCACACACCACATGGGTGCCTGCAAGGGGGACAGGGGATACAGGATGGACACTGCAGGGCGGGCAGGGGGGACAGAAGGGTTGGTGGTCATCAGAGGGGACAGGTGGGTCGATGGACATGGCTGGCCACAGGGGAGGAACAGGGAAAAAGGAGAGGAGTGTCCTCAGACATGGGTGGCTGCACAGGAGAGGAGGGTCGCTGGACATGGGTAGCTGCAGGGGGGCAGGGGGACAGAAGGGTCACTGGACATGGCTGGCTGCAGGGGGGACAGGGGAGAGAGGAGGGACACTGCAAATGCGTGCCTGCAGGGGGACAGGAGGGATGCTGGGGAGGGGGGGCTCAGACCACATGGGTGGCTGCAGGGGGAGCAGGGGAGACAGGAAGGACGCAGCAGGGGGAGAGGAGGGTTGATGGGCATGGGTGGCTGCAGGGGGATGCTGGACATGGGTGGCTGCAGGGGGAACACGGGGAGAGGAGGGTCGCTGCACATGCCTGGCTGCAAGGGGGCAGGGGAGAGGGAGGGGTGAGGGGGTTCCTCACACCACACACGCAGTCACTCATTCTCTGTCTGCCACATACACTCTCACTCATACACTCACTGTCTTTGTCCCTCTCTCTCACACAGTGTCACACAGAAACACAAACACTGTTTCTCACACACTCTCTCTCTCGCACAAACACATACACTCTGTCTCTCTCTCACATTCTCTGTCTCTCACACACGCTCTTTCTGAAACATACACTCCAAGGAAAACCTTGCTAGCGCCCGTTTCATTTCTAACAGAAACGGGCCTTTTTTACTAGTGTTATAAATAAAATAAATAATTGATTAAATGGTAATTGTCAGAACTGATTGGCTTGTTAACTAAGTTGTGTGCAGAAATCGGGAAGACGACTGGATTTGTGCTCGCAACTTAAGTCACGCTATATAGAATCTGGGGTTATGTGACTAAAACTATGTGCATAAGTTTCACAGCACATGTACACAAGAAGATTTGATTCTAAAATCATGCCTATAATTTGTGATGCATATTCTGCACCCATAAGACCTTATTGTTACTCTCAGAACTTATTCACCCTGGTTCAAAGCAGGGGCATAGCCAGACTTCGGCGGGAGAGGGGTCCAGAGCCCGAGGTGAGGGGCACATTTTAGCCCACCCGGTGCTGCCAACCCCCCCCCCCCCCCGCCATTGCCACCCCCCACCAACAACTTTGACCCCCCTGCCAACGACTCTCTCGACCCCCCTCCCGCCACCAACTCTCCCCCGCCTCTGCCGTCACCTACCTTTGTTGGCGGGGGACCCCAACCTCCGCCAGCCGAGGTCCTCTTCTTCCGGCGCAAGGCTTCATTCTGTTTCTGTGAGTCTGATGTCCTCCTCTTCCTCTTAGCTATGCTTTAGCTAATTTTACTGCAGTCCTGTTATGACACTGTTTTCGATACTGTTTTTCTCTGTTTTCTAAACTCTTTTCCAAGTTGTTACTTTATCTATAAGCTATCTAATTTTATCTTGTTAAATTTAGGACAAAGGTATTCTCTGATCTGTTTCCTGCTTCTTTTTAAACCCTGTGATGTGCTCAGAAAAGGCAACACACCATATAGAATCCGGAGGATAATGTCTGCATTCTGGCTGAAAAACAAATGTTTTATTATCTATATATGATTCTCCCATAATGTGGGCTAAAGTACAAGATTTAATTATTATTATTAAGACTTTACCTCTGAGAAATAATTTTCTGTATGTATCATTATGATTCATAAATAAATAAATTATACCTACACTGTGTCTGTAAATCGAGGGCCCCCTACACATTTTGCAATAACAACCACAAACCTGCACCAAATTAATAAAACTTTTATGTGCACAAAGGGACGTCTATTTCAAACAATATTGTTTGGTTTCGTAGAAATCCACCTTAATATTACTGAGGTGTCAAATTTTAAATAACACTGCCCAAAAGTTAGTTTCCAACAAAGTTAATGTCAACCTGAACTGTCTGAATGTTTTTAGCACCGTATCCTTTTTCAACTCTCAGTATTTTAATTAAAACTTGATCTTCTTTTGGCAACATTAAGGGCTCCTTTTACCAAGCTGTGGTACAAGGGGCCCTGCGGTACCGTGGGCACGTGGATTCGCTGCTCGCCGAGGCCCCCTTTTACCACAGCAGGCTAAAGACTTTTTTTTTAAGGGAAATGGCCTGCAGTAAGTGAACCACTTGCCGCATGGCCATTTCCTGGGGGATCCCTTATCACAACCCATTAAGAAGGCATTAAGGGCTTCCGTGCTCACCCCTTCATTTATTTGTCAATGTGCAATGACATCACAGATGACATCTGCGAAGTAAGTAGGTAATTATGTCATGTCAGAAACTGAGATTTGTGACATTAGTTTGTAAAAATTAAAAATCTCTTAAACGGGACGAGGGATTTACTATGCAATTTGGCGTCATGACGCAAATAGATGTCACGTTGTGCACATAAAATTTTAATTAATTCAGTGCAGGTTTGAGGTTGTTACTGTAAAATGTTTAGGGGGCTCACTTTTCTCCAGATAAGTTTTATAGTGTATATATCTATCTATATGTATGTAAATGGTAATTTCATAAGAGGGCACCTATTTTTAGGTACCAATAATGAGCCTATTTAGAGCTCACTCTATAATGAAAAGTGGGAGCTTTCAGTTCTTTATAGAATAGTAGCACAACACATAAATTTGCATGTTTATATTTATATGGGTAAAAAGTGGGATGTTTGACCACGGAAGGACCAATCCTGGAGACAATATCTTAAAAACTTCTTTATTGGTGAAAAGACTCGACACAACTGTTGTGTTTCAGCCAACAGGCCTGCATCAGGAGTCGCTATGACGTAGCGAATATAAATCTGATATGCCTGAAACGCAATTGGTCCGTGTGGCGGACCAAATGTGATGTGATTGGCAGTATGGCAAATGTGGTCTTGAGAAAGACCTTTTGTTATGAAGCTTGTCCGTAGCGGGTCACTAGGAGCGCGGCATAGAACGCAAAACCCATATCTGTGTCTTTCCATGGGGCGTTCGAGTTCTCCACTTGATTGCGGATTTTCTTTGAACATGTTTATATTTAGCCATGAGCACTTACACTAGCCATAGACCTTAAATGTTCTTAAAGAGTGTACGCTAATCATAGTATTCTATCATTTATGCATGTAATTGTGTGCCATGCTCTGCTCAAACTCTGCCCATGTGAGTGCCCAAGGGTCAAGGATATGGAGCTCCAGTCCTTTCCTACCAGGGACCGCAAGATTACATATAAAAATATAAAAAAAATGTGGAAGAACCTATGAGAGCTTCAGGATCAATCTCTATCCAAATAAAACACTTAAAAAAATAAAATATAGTACATCTATTACGGGAGACCAATGGTAGCAAAGTATGGGTTAAAAATTGTATATTTTGTGTAATGGAAAATGAGTTGTGTGCTATGAATACTATTCCTTCATGAAGAGAATATGTATGAATGATGTACATAAAATATTGTAGAGACAGAAAAAGTTGTTTTCTAACAAAAACATAGTGGCCTTGAAAGCCAGCCATTCAGTTCGCCTTGCAGTTTGAAAGCTAACGTATTCCACACTAGGCAAATACATGCTTTAGAAGGTAAGCATCTAGGACTGCGTGGAGATTAAAGTGCAGGACGGTGCTTTTGAAGTTTCTGCTATTAGATTATGTTGACATCATGGACTTTGCATGCTCTGTGTAAATTCTCTGTCTTTGTGGGCTATTCACCTCAGGATCTTTTCTGGCAGCAAAATGGGTGAATCAATCCTTCAGGGAACAAATTTTTAGTCTACTCTGTTCTCTGTGCATTGAACTTGTACCATATCTTTAATATCATGCTCTTGCTACACACTGGTGAATTTAAACATTAACATCTGCTTAGCTAAAGTCATTAAATGACTAGTCAATATATTTAGTATTTCTGTAAGTGAAACTTGTTTCATATATCTCTGAGGAACAGCAAATAAAATATGCTGGATTTCATTTCATTATTGTCCCATAAAGGTTCCATTTGCTGTGTCTTAGAATCATAAATTTGGATTCTTAACCTTTTAGTCCCTTTTGGTGTGCTATATGATACACTGAGAAGTTGACTGGGCATGAACTTTACCCTTTAACCTTACTGGTAATTCTACTCTTTTTGGCTTGTTTTGGTCATTTAAAGCACTTTTCCCTTGACTATAAAAAACTTATCTTGTTGTACCTCATCTTGGGTGCCATAACAAAGAGGCAGGTAATAAATCTGAATCAATAAACAATAATAAAGTTACAGGTCATGAAGCAACATGAGCCTGCCAATGACTTAGTAACATGCTACACATTGCCATGTAGAAGCATTCTGGTTTGATCCTACGTCTGGTCTTCCAGCTGAGGCTAGGGATGATATGAAGGCAGCGTTCATGAAGCATCAAATATTTCCAGCAATGGGGAAGAAGAAGCTGTGCTTTAAGAGGACAACTGGACTCAGATCATGAGACCCTGCAGGATCAATACTATGACTTCACCTGCCCTTGAACTGAAGAACCAATTGGCAGCCTGTGAAGTGGAGGAGGTGAGAGCATCCCATAGAAAGGAAGACACCAACCTTCCCGGCCCCTCTGGTTTCCCTTACTCCCCTAGAACAGTATTCCCTGTCCTGGTGAGTGTACTGGAGGAGACGGAGGTGACCTCTGTATGGAAGTCCAGCAGAGACGGAATTTTATTACTATTGACAAGTGGACAGGGGGGAGGGGGGAAGCACGAATTTTGTTATAAAAAAGTCATGGGTGTTTTGAGTACCTTGCTGTAAATATGTTAATGACCATTGAAGGTAGATGTAATTGTAGATATTCTTGCTGACTGTATGTGGGACACCAGTGTGGGGCAGTAAAATTGTTAACCTGTTATGGTCTGTAAATACATCAATGACATAATAAAGATACTTAAAAAAAAAAAAAGGAAGAATCAGAGTTAGAAATCCCCAATGTTGCTGGGTTAGTAGTGAAAGGTAGTGGTGGTTAGTGATTATCTTCTGAGGGGTACAGAGACATGATGTCCCAGGGGATGTGCTATCTAACAGGTACCAAAATTCAAGATGTTACATTGAGATTGCTGAGACTCATCAAGCCTAACAACTATTATCCAATGCTGCTCATCCATGTTAGCACAAATAATACTGCTAGGTACCCCTCTGAATGTATCAAAAGTGACTTCATGGCCTTGGGAGACAGGGTGAAACAGACAAGTTTACTTCCATCTACAGCTTACGAATTATTACCATGAATTGTTGGACATCCAGTTGAAGACCCATTCATCATAATTGCACATATAGCATCACTACTATATTTTACCAATTAATTCTACTTTTACCACCAATGGGATTACTAGAAAATGACACTGACCGGCGCGCGGCACCCCCCCAGCAACGTGCACCCGGGGCGGACCGCCCCCACCTTGGTACGCCACTGGTCAGTGGTCTTCATCATAAAGTGTATTAGGACAGACTTAAAGATCTCAAAATGTATACTTTGGAAGAAAGGTGGGAAAGGGGAGATATGATAGAGATATTTAAATACCTACACAGCATAAATGCACAGGAGGCGAGTCTCTCAATTGTAAGGAAGCCATGGAATGAGGGGGACACAGGATGAAGGCAAAAGGGGATAGATTCAGAAGTGGACTTCTTCATGGAAAGGTTGGTGAATTCATGTAATTGCCTCTTGGTGGAAGTGGTAGAGGTGAAAACAGTAACTGAATTCAAGAGAGCTTGAGAAAAGTACATAGGGTCTCTAAGGAAGTGATAGGGAGGGTAGATGGCATGTAGATGTGAGAAATTACAGGAGGACCTTACGAGACTGGGAGACTGGCCGTCTAAATGGCAGATGATGTTTAATGTGTGCAAGTGCAAAGTGATGGATGTGGGAAACAGGAACCCGAATTATAGCTACGTCATGCAAGGTTCCACGTTAGGAGTCACCGACCAAAAAAGGGATCTAGGTGTCGTCATTGATGATACTTTGAAACCCTCTGCTCAGTGTCCTGCGGCAGCTAAGAAAGCAAATAGGTATTATTAGGAAAGGAATGGAAACAAAAAATGAGGACGTTATAATTCTTTTGTATCGCTCCATGGTGCAACCGCACCTCGAATATTGTGTTCAATTCTGGTCGCCATATCTCAAAAAAGGTATAGTGGAATTAGAAAAGGTACAGAGAAGGGCGATGAAAATGATAAAGGGGATGGGACGACTTCCCTATGAGGAAAGGCTGAAGCAGCTAGGGTGCTTCATCTTAGAGAAAAGACGGCTGAGGGGAGATACAGTGGGGGAAATAAGTATTTGATCCCTTGCTGATTTTGTAAGTTTGCCCACTGACAAAGACATGAGCAGCCCATAATTGAAGGGTAGGTTATTGGTAACAGTGAGAGATAGCACATCACAAATTAAATCCGGAAAAGCACATTGTGGAAAGTATATGAATTTATTTGCATTCTGCAGAGGGAAATAAGTATTTGATCCCCCACCAACCAGTAAGAGATCTGGCCCCTACAGACCAGGTAGATGCTCCAAATCAACTCGTTACCTGCATGACAGACAGCTGTCAGCAATGGTCACCTGTATGAAAGACACCTGTCCACAGACTCAGTGAATCAGTCAGACTCTAACCTCTACAAAATGGCCAAGAGCAAGGAGCTGTCTAAGGATGTCAGGGACAAGATCATACACCTGCACAAGGCTGGAATGGGCTACAAAACCATCAGTAAGACGCTGGGCGAGAAGGAGACAACTGTTGGTGCCATAGTAAGAAAATGGAAGAAGTACAAAATGACTGTCAATCGACAAAGATCTGGGGCTCCACGCAAAATCTCACCTCGTGGGGTATCCTTGATCATGAGGAAGGTTAGAAATCAGCCTACAACTACAAGGGGGGAACTTGTCAATGATCTCAAGGCAGCTGGGACCACTGTCACCACGAAAACCATTGGTAACACATTACGACATAACGGATTGCAATCCTGCAGTGCCCGCAAGGTCCCCCTGCTCCGGAAGGCACATGTGACGGCCCGTCTGAAGTTTGCCAGTGAACACCTGGATGATGCCGAGAGTGATTGGGAGAAGGTGCTGTGGTCAGATGAGACAAAAATTGAGCTCTTTGGCATGAACTCAACTCGCCGTGTTTGGAGGAAGAGAAATGCTGCCTATGACCCAAAGAACACCGTCCCCACTGTCAAGCATGGAGGTGGAAATGTTATGTTTTGGGGGTGTTTCTCTGCTAAGGGCACAGGACTACTTCACCGCATCAATGGGAGAATGGATGGGGCCATGTACCGTACAATTCTGAGTGACAACCTCCTTCCCTCCGCCAGGGCCTTAAAAATGGGTCGTGGCTGGGTCTTCCAGCACGACAATGACCCAAAACATACAGCCAAGGCAACAAAGGAGTGGCTCAGGAAGAAGCACATTAGGGTCATGGAGTGGCCTAGCCAGTCACCAGACCTTAATCCCATTGAAAACTTATGGAGGGAGCTGAAGCTGCGAGTTGCCAAGCGACAGCCCAGAACTCTTAATGATTTAGAGATGATCTGCAAAGAGGAGTGGACCAAAATTCCTCCTGACATGTGTGCAAACCTCATCATCAACTACAGAAGACATCTGACCGCTGTGCTTGCCAACAAGGGTTTTGCCACCAAGTATTAGGTCTTGTTTGCCAGAGGGATTAAATACTTATTTCCCTCTGCAGAATGCAAATAAATTCATATACTTTCCACAATGTGATTTTCCGGATTTAATTTGTGATGTGCTATCTCTCACTGTTACCAATAACCTACCCTTCAATTATGGGCTGCTCATGTCTTTGTCAGTGGGCAAACTTACAAAATCAGCAAGGGATCAAATACTTATTTCCCCCACTGTATGATAGAGGTTTATAAAATAATGAGTAGAGTGGAATGGGTAGACGTGAATCATTTGTTTACTCTTTCCAAAAATACTAGGACTAGGGAGCATGCAATGAAGCTACAAAGTAGTTAATTTAAAACGAATTGGAGAAAATGTTTCTTCACTCAACATGTAATTAAGCTCTGGCACATTCTTTGCCAGAGAATGTGGTAAAGGCAGTTAGCTTAGCAGAGTTTAAAAAAGGTTTGGAGACTTCCTAAAGGAAAAGTTCATAGACCGTTATTAAAATGGACTTGGGGAAAATTCACTGCTTATTTCTGGAATAAGCAGCATAAAATGTATTGAGCTTTTTTGGGATCTTGCCAGGTATTTATGACCTGGAATGGCCACTGTTGGAAACAGGATGCTGGGCTTGATGGACCTTTGGTCTGTCCCAGTGTGGCAATACTTATGTACTTATGGATGGGCAGACTGGATAGGCCATATGGTTCTTATCTACCTACATTTTTCTCTGTTTCTATGTTCACAGCCCCCAGGGGTAAGGAAGTTGTGCTCTTTGTTTGAGGGTACTCCATCTTTTGCAGCATTAGGGGGTCCTTTTACTAAGCTATGGTAAAAAGTGGCCTGTGGTAGTATGGGAGTGTGTTTTTTTGGCACAAAAAGTTTTTTTTTTAAAATGGGGGCTATAAATGGCCATGCACTAGAATTAAAAGAAGCACATGGCTATTTACTGCCTTACCCCTTACTGCCACCCACAGACCTAGCAGTACAGGCTCACATGCTACAGATGCGGTACTCATACAGCGTGCACCAATGTGGCCGTGCTGCCGATTATTCCCCATGGTAGAAAATAGAAAAAATATTTTTTAATGCGGGAAACAGTGCATGCCAACTTCAAAATTAGAGCTAGGTGGGTGCACTAACCGGGCCGTAGGGTCAATTTGGCATGTGCTACACGAGCGGTAGGCTTTGTAAAAGGGCCTCTAGGTGTGTTTTAGCGCCTAATGCAGCTTAGTAGGACAAGTCATTTTAAATTGATAACCAACTGCATACATCCAAGTGATTATCTTCATCTTTCCAGTGATTTGAAACAGTGCCTTTTATAACTGCCCTTTTCAAGAGAAAACATAAATGGCCACAGGATACAGGAAAACTGGATAAGCTTCCAGATTCAGGATTCTTCAACTGGGGGAGGGCAGCAAAAAGTGCAGGGCCCAAGGTAATTGCTCACCGTCACTCAAGTAAAAATCTGCACACAAGTAGTTGTTTCAAAACCAAAAGTTTACTGAAAAATAGTCGAATAGTGATAAGACAAATAAATTCATTTCAGACTATAAAATCCATTGTCCAGACAAGGAAAATACACCATACAAAATCAAAATGCTCATTCCAGATGCATCTTTTTGTCCTCTCTTGCTTCAGAACTTTCCAGAATTAAACTCTGCTGTTGTTTTTACAGATTCTCTCTTGTATCTATGGCAGCTGCAATTCCTCGGCAATGAGTCCACTCTCCCCTTCTTGAGAAGGACATCCTCTAAAGCACCCACAGAGTCTTCATTAAATTTTCTTCTCCATGAATAGAATACAGCTACCAGCTATGGATTTTCGAGTATAGCACTAGAGTTCCTTGATCACAAATGAAGTTATATAGAGTTGAACTCTCCTCTCTTAGGGATCTTTTTACTTAGCGGTGTTATATTATATTGTTGAGGACATAGCTCTTGCCAGCTCTCTTAAGATAAGATTCAAGGCAAGTTACAGCAAATTAACATTAGAGACTGATGCAGTTATCAGGAATTTTAAAAAGCATAATAAAATAAATTCATAACAGGGCAAAAATAGCCTAATGCAGGATGTGCTGAAGTGTTCTGCATTAGTTTTCGCATGTGCTTGCACTAAGCCTACAGTATTTATTTTTTAATAATTGTTTTGAGGGGATGTGTCAGGGGCAGAGAGTGGGCATTCCTGTGCTAACCAGTTAGTGCATCTACATTTACTTTGCACTAAGTGGTCAGCGAGGAAGCCCTTACTGACACCTAAGTGCTCCCATGGTAATTAATGCATGGCCATAAATGAAGCTAATAGAAAAAAAGGCTTTTTTTCCCGCCATGGTAAAAATGGCCGCAGTATGTGTAAGGGCCTGCTAAGACCAGTTCTTACCATAGCTTAGTAAAGAGACCCCTTACTGAAGAAAAAAGGTAAACTCCTACTCCTACAACACATTAGAAAATACGGAAAGCAGGCTCCCATCTGTCTGTGTGAAGGAAAAGGAAATGATGATGTAAAATAATCTACTGTATTTAGAAATAAGCACTGGCATGGTATATGACTATGCAAAGTTGGTAAGTACATAAGAATTGCCATACTTGATCTTGCTAAACATCATACCCTGTATTCTGCTTCCAACAGTGGCCAAGTACCTGGCAGAAGTAAGATTCTATCCTGTGTACCCCCAAGGGATTAAGCAGTGGCTTTCCCCAAGTCTACCTTTATAATTGTTTCCTCTAGGAACTTCTCCAAACCTTTTTGAAACTTATCTTTTGTAAGTCTTTTGACCAGTTCCAGAGCTTCATTACCGTAGATGTTGGATAAAAAAAATAGGGCTCTTCAGCTTGGAGAAGATATAGCTAAGGGGAGATATGATAGAGGTCTATAAAATCCTGAGTGGAGTGGAATGGGTAAAGGTAAATGGGTTGTTTACTCTTTCAAAAAATATGATGACTAGAGGTAGTTACAAAATAGTGCACTTAAAAGACACAGGAGAAAATATTATTTTGCTCCATGCATAGATAGTGAAACCATTATTATTGCAGGGCTGGGGAAAGCCACTGTCTGTTCCTGGGAAGAAGTAGCATAGAACCTATGAACTTTTTAGGATATGAATTGGATTGGCCACTGTTGGAGACAGGATACTGGGCTTGATGGACCTTTGGTCTCAGGTAGTATGGCAATTCTTATGTTCTTAGTTTATTTTGGATTCAGTTTGCACCTTTTCAGTAGTGGTTCAAAGTGAGTTACATTCATGTGCACTAGGTATTTCCCTATCCCCGGAGGACTTACAATCTAATTTTGTATCTGATGCAATGGAGATTAGTGACTTACCCATAATCACAAGGAGCAACAGTGAGATTTGAATCTAGCTTCCTTGGTTGTCGGCCTGGTGCACTAATCACTAGGCCACCCTTCAACTCCAAATAGGAGAAGAAGAATCTGTGTTAGTATTGTGTTGGGGAGGGTGAGAGGTAAAGGGGTATATGAAAGTATATTTGGTAAATAAGGAGTATATATCTTGTATGGGCACTCTGTGAGTGCCCCATGCTCACCCCTTCTTTTCTTCCCCCACTTCTCCCTTTTCTCTTCTTTCCCTTTTACTCATTCTTCCAACTTTTTTTCAGCAGGGCCATCAGTGCAGGCATCAAGATAGAGTGGTCCAACCTAGTCAGAGCTCTCAAGCAGTTGCAAAGGCCACTCTGGGCAGTGGTTGCACATAGTCAAGTCCCTACAAGCCGGAATAAAGTTTAATGCTAACACTGCTGCTGTTTTGAAATTTATTTACTTGGCTCAGCCTGGCCTCCTATCATCCCACTGATCCTGCTACTCCTCCACATCTTTAGGTGGTGAGCCTCCCCGTTACTCTTTCCCTCCTCACAAATGTTTGTGCATATGCAAACATATGCATACAGATAAGTGGGCAGAGTTATTGACAGACAGGAAGACATGTATGAACTATTGACAACAGGCACTACCGTGTATTGCAAAACATTTCTAAAAAACGGGTAGCGGTGCTAACAGCTCTGATGCAAAGCTGCAAGATGTTTTATGCAGAGGTTTTGCTCCCTGAGGTAGAAATATCACCTCCTGTAAAAGGAGCTCATAAATTTTGATTTACAATTTAAATATGAGGTTTAAAGTTTCTTTGGCAGCAATTGTATGATTTGCATAAGTTATGGCATTTATTTCTTGCATGAATAGTTTGCAGCAGGACTGGGAATGATTCTAGTGGCTGGTGCTTTGACAGGTTTACTACCAACCCTAGTCTATGTGCATTGCTTCTGTTATACTGCTCTCAAACTCATAACCCACTGCTCTGTAGCCCTTTGGGGAAGGGCAGTTAATAAAACTGACAATAAATAAATAAGGGGTCATTTTATTAAGCGTCGGTAAAAAGTGGCCTTAACATGCTCTTGTGGAAGATTTTCCTTTGCACTGAGGTAATTTTTACCACAGCTGTAAAAATGGCCTTTTTCTATTTTTTTGAATGGAGTTTTTTTTTAAAGACCTGTGATGGTTTGTTTTTAATCTGAACCTTATCAGTAGGGGGGTCAGTGAATGAGATCCTTTATCTCCATTACACATAAAGGGGCCCAACGGGCTGCCACAGGAACTTGCTGATAGTTCCTACCCCTAGAATGCACCATTTCTGGTTACCACCGGGTTAGCGTGGGAGCCCCTATTGTCATCTCAATGAGTGGTGGTAAGAGCTCCCCCTGAAATGGCCATGCGGTAAGTGGTTCACTTACCACACAGTCATTTCTTTTTTGCCAAAAAAGGCAGCCTTTTACTCACTGTGGTAAAAGGGGGCCTCAGCGTGCGTCAAAAACGCACACTGATGCTGACGCTAGCGTAGGCCCCTTTTTATCTCAGCTTAATAAAAGGGCCCCAAAGTTACTCATGGTAGAAATTTCTGAATGTTTTCCAGTAATTAGGGGACGGTTTCAGTAAATTAGAAGTGATTCTCCTTCCTTAAATCTAATATTTTTTTCTCTTTTAATGTTTAACTTAGTACCATGTAGTGTAGTGGCGTAGCCAGACAGCCAATTTTGGGTGGGCCTGAACCCAAAGTGGGTGGGCACAAAATTTTCTCTCTAACCCCCTCCCCCAGCATTTCCCAACTCAAAAGATAAATACTTTAGCTGATGAAGATCCCCAAGCTCTGTCACCTGAAAACTTCCACAAAGATGGCCAGAATTCACTTTTACCAAGCTTGGTCGGAAGCAGCAACTCCTTGAGCCACCGATAGCGGCACCTTGTGCATGCTTAGTTGTCAGTGGCTCAAGGATGCTGCCCCCATCTGCCAAGCTCAGCAGAAGGGAGTTCTGGCCACCATCATGTTAGTTTCAGTTTCTCCTTCCCACTTTCCCGTCATTTTCTGCTAATTCTTCAAGCAACTGTTGTCCATTTGTCTTTTCTCTCCTCTCGTTCCATTTCCTCACTACAACTACTTCTAAAATATTGATCTTTCCATTTTAGCTCTTTCCTTTCTGTTTTTTGTTCTTTTCTGCCTCTGTCCACTCAAATTTAACCCTCTTTCTAAACTTTTTCCTTCTTTTTACTTTTCAGATATCTATCAAATTTCCATCTCCTTTCACCCACTAGCTCACCCATATCCAAACTCACTCCTTCCCAGCCTTCCATTCCTTTCCATCTTTAATCTACGCACCATTACCATATTTCTACCACCTGTAATCACTATCTTCTCATTCATTTCATTACCATCTCCCCTCTCTCTTTATCCTCTCTTCACTCTCATAGCCTGACATCTCCCTTTTACCCCCTCCCCCCCACCAGCATATGCCTGAACCCTCCCTCCTACCCCTCCCTCCATTGTCCTGCATTTCTCTCTCTTACCCATTGTCCAGCATATCTCCCTTCTGCCCCTGGATCCAATATCTCCCTCTTCCTCCTCTCTTGTGCAGCATCTCTCCTTCCCTTTGCTCCACCTCTATGTCCAACATCTCTCCCATATTGTCCACTATCTCTTTCTTTCTTTCTTTCTCTCTCTCTCCCTGCCTTGAGCCTCTGGTCTAACATCTTTTTCTCTCCCCTCCAGCCATGTTCAATATTTCCCCCTCTCATCTCTCACTCCTTTCCTTCCACTGTTATGTCCAACATTTTTTTCCTCTATCGTCCTTTGCCACTCCTCTGCAGCCTTTCCCTTCCTCTGCCCACCACACCCATATCAAACAATTCTCTCTCTCTTTTCCTCCTGCATCTCTCCCTCCCCCCTGTCAAACAATTATTTCTCCACCCCACTTAGCATTACCCATCTCTCTCACTCACTCTCTCCACCCCACCCCCTCTCACGGGGCAGGCCCAGGGCAAGGACATTGATGCCCAACCACAAGTTTTTCTTTGTGGCCCCTGCTGTAGTGTGGCAGCCTTGAGGAATCGCTGCAAGCGTTCATGCCCTTCCCTGCCTCTCTCTCCACCCTGCGTCCCACCGCAGCTGCAACAGAAATTCTTGTCTTCCCCGCCGGCACTGCCTCTGTCCCTGCATGCTACCCTACTGGGTACTCCTTCAGTCTCCGCATTCTTTTCTTCGATCGTCACCGGCAGCGCTGCCATTCACACAGGCAGCTCTGCTGCCCTCTGCCGCGTCCATCTGGCCCTACGTAACAGGAAGTGCATCAGAGAGGGCCGGATGGACGCAGCAGAGGGGAGCGGAGCTGCCTGTGTGAATGGCAGTGCTGCCAGTGACAATTGAAGAAAAGAATGCAGGGACCGAAGGTACTGGGTAGCATGCAGGGACCGAGGCAGCGCCAGCGGGAAGGACAAGAATTTTCGTTGCGGCCGGAGAAAAGGCACGAGCGACATGCGAGAGATGTGGGGTGGGTGGGCCTGGAGGGAAGGTGGGTGGGCCTGGGCCCATCCAGGCCCACCTGTGGCTACGCCCCTGATGTAGAGGTTTTGCTACTCATATGTTTATATGCTGCTACTTGTAGATATGGTGGATTTTGTAAACCTGCAGGCCAAAAAGCCAGTGATTAAGGAACCTTCCTTTAGAAGACATTGTTTGACTCAGGGATGATAAATATTTCCTTGTCAGAGTGATGCTCAAATCACTACAGTCAAGTAGTCTTCCAAGCCCCAGGTTTGTAAAGCTTGCTTTGGCATACTATAGTTCTGCATGACTTGCAACAGGGGCACACTCTATATCAGGGCATTTTATCCACTCCTACCCTAGCTAAAATAATATTTAAGCACCTTTCTGACCTCACATGCAACTTTCTTTAAATTAGTCTTCCTCCTTTCTTTCTTTACATTTTGCAGCGTCAATACAGAAAGAACATAACGGAAAGGTATACACAACAAAGGGGTCCGTTTAATAAGCTGCGGTCAAAGGGGGCCTGCGCTGGCATCAGCACATGTTTTGACGCGCACCGAGGCCCCCTTTTACCACAGTGGATAAAAGGCTGGTTTTTAAAAAAAAAAAATGGCTGTGCGGCAAGTGCTTCCATTTGGGTGGGGGGGGGAGCACTTACCGCCATCCATTGAGGTGGCGGTAAGGTTTCCCGCGATAACCTGGTGGTAACCGGGCAATGTGCGGCATTGCCCGATTACCGCTGGTAAACACCGGAAATGGTGCGCCCTGGGGGTGGGAACTACCACCAAACTGCTGCAGTAGCTCATCGGTACTGACGCTTAGTAAAAGACCTCCTAACTCCTGCTAGTCTGTCTTATCTATATATTCCACTATGCTGTCTATTAAAATGTTTTTTAGTAATTTGCTTTTAGAAATGATACGTTTCCCAAGAACAACAAAGGGAATATGAGCAAAAGTAAATAACATTATCCACAGGATAATAAGAAGAAAGAAAGATATTATTTCATACATAATACCAACTCAATTAGCCCACATCACTAGAGGAGATAATTAATTAATATGCTAAAACAAAGAAAATTTTACAAAAAGAAGATAACTTCCGGGCTCAATATTTAAATGAACTCCAAAGATAAGAATTCACTACTCCATCACAATCAAGTCTCATATTCTTGCAAAAAACCTTTCTGTGTAGAATCGAAGAAAATATATTGTTTCTCCTCAAATGTAACCAAACATTCACAGCAGACACACAAAAAAAGTGGCTCCCGGAGTCGGTACTCTAATTTTTAAAGCCAGAAAAGCTTTCCTTTGAATGTTCCGTGCCACGTCCAGAAAGACCTGTACAAACTTTCCACAAAACAACAAAAACTTCTTAAAATAAGATCTTAATATCACTGATTTATCAGATTCATTCAGGAAGGTAACCAGCAAGGTAGACCTGGCAGGAATAATATCAGTGGAATCGTCCAAGAATGCCGTTATATTGGCACTCATAGAAGGTCCCACTGCTAGCAGTTCATCCTGTTGCTCACTCTCCCTGATCTTATTATTAGAAATATAGCAACATCTAACCAAGGAAATCTGGTCAGAGTTAGACCACAAAGGACTTCTTTAAAGTACTTTCTAACTAGAATTTCTGCTGATAAAAAAAAAATGTGCTATAGGAAAATTAAGGAATCTCAAATTCCTACTCCTTAAAGAATTTTCCATAGCCTCCAATTTGCAATGCAAGTAGAGGCTATCTTTTATAGTAGAAGTACTAGTATTCTGGATAGACAGAATCTTATTTTCAACATATTTTGTACTGAAGAAAAAGCTGAACTACAGTACTCGTGTCTAAATCTTTAAACTTACTTAAGAATTGCATCAGAGGTGAAAGAGCAGAGCTGAGGTACTGCATCTTTCAATAAAGGCTAAATATGAAACACAACCACTCATATATCTTTAAGAGTAATTTTAGATTTAAATACAGAAGTCACATCAGCTAACCCTGATGGAAACAAAACTTATTTAAGCATCAAATCCATTTGTTCTTGTGGGGAAACACCTTGTATTTGAGGTTCCCCTTGTCAGACGAAAGGTACATCAGCGTGTTCAGATGGGATTGTGGAGTTCTCTCTAAGGGGCTCAAAGATGCTCCCTCTGAAGGAGGAGAGACAAAAGCATCTCCAGCTATAACAGGCAATATTAAATGTTTATCCATCGAGCCTGTCACTTTGGGTGTAAAGGTACCCACTACATCAGTTTTATTCTTCTTTTTCCTCCCCTTCATCATCATAACATAAATGCAGACTCACCATTTTCACAGACTTCAACTGGATAATTCACCAGGGTCCCAGAAATCAGTCTTAGCCTCATTGAGGTTCCTCAAAGGCTTAGAAGGGGCAGGGCATGTCCCTTTGGGCACACCCCTTCAGCCATGTGCCAAAGTGGTGACTCAATTTGAACAGATGGAAATTGGTGCTTAGTGATGACACTAGATGCAGCTGCCGAATTGCACCCTCCAGGGGGGTGGGGGGATAGAAACAATGGCAGTCCTAGTCTCCTCCTGCCAGCAAGCCCACAGTGAGTCCTCTTCTATCTCTCCACAGTGGCAACTCACTTTTAACAGATAGAAATTGGCGCCTGATGATGACATCAGATGCGGCTGCTGAGATGCACCCTGGGGGGGGGGGGGTCGAAATGATGATATTCCTAGTCTCCTCCTTCCAGCAAGCCCACAGTGAGGCCTCTCCTCTACCTCTCTATAGGGGCACCTCACTGATGGGAATTGGCACCTGATGATGATGTCAGATGCAGCTGCTGACACACCCTCAAGGGGGGGGGGGAAGAAACAATGACACTCCTAGTCTCCTCCTGCCTGCAGGCCAACAGAGAATCCTCTACTCTCATTAAAATGTTTTATTGTGTATTGTGTTGACATTGTAATATAGAATACTATGCCATATCTTGTATGACTGAAAATTTTTACTGCTGTAATTGTCTATTGCCTATGCTCTGACTTATTCTTGCTGTACACCACCTTGAGTGAATTCCTTCAAAAAGGCGGTAAGTAAATCCTAATACATAAATAGGTTAATTAATTAATAAAATGAATAGCAATAAAACACGCAAAAAAATCACACAGCCTATCCAAAAGAAAATAACCCCACAGATACCCTCTTCATCAATTCATTGTCCATGCTACCTTTCATCTGAATTTAATTAGTGTCCTATATATCATCCTTCATTACTCTCATGTAAGAAGAGAATGTTTTGGGAAAAAGCCAAGTTGTTAAATTTCTCACAATGGGAGAAATTCAATCTCCCTCCATACCTCTACTAAGAAGTTCCACAGTATATAAGTACATAACAATTAAACACAGTTTCTGAGAGCCTGGCTATCAATATAGCTGAAGTAACCAATAAATCATGATGGAAAGAGTACAACAGAAGTATCAGAACATAGTTCAGTGAATGATTAGACAAGTATAAAAGTACAACCCATTGAGAACACCAAAAGTCCATTTTGCCAGAAGATTGGCAGCCAGTATAAATGTGATTAGTTGCTTTTGCTCTAACTAAAATTTTTGTAGTTAAATTTTGTAACAGGTTTCTGTAGTAATCCTTGATATATGGAATTATAATTGTTAGTGTGACCGATGACCAATTTATATGGTAAATATCTCAAATGACATGCAAGATCTCAACTGCCTGGTCCACAAAAGTAGGCCCACAAAAGTAACTCTCATCATTGCAGACACCTGGTTTTCCAACTTCGACTGAGAATCATAAAAAATTGCATGGTAACAAACCACTAGCTTTGACACTGGATATTCTTCAGGGTTCCTCAGCAAATGCACAAAAGCTATATTTATTCGACTATTCCAAAGGTCTTTGGATTTGGAGATGCTCCGTTTTAATATATGATCCTCCAGCCATGTTGTTACTTCCACCAAGCAATCATTCAACCAGATATTTATTTCAATTATTCCCTTTTAGTCCTGTCCATTACAATGTACCATCTGCACAAAGATGAATATGGAGCTCATTTTCAAAAGAGAAAAACATCCCACAAGTGGCATAAATTTGCATTTGGACGTTTTTCTCACAAAAATGTCAAAATAAGTATTTTCAAAACCAATTTTTAGACGTTTTTCTATAAAGTCTGTCAGAAGTGCTTTGAAATCAGAAGGGGGCGTGTCAGGGGCATGTTAAGGGCGGGATCTGGGCATTCCTAACACTTGGATGTTTTTCATCCATAATGGAACAAAACAAAACCGTCCAGGACTAAAACTAAGACATTTTGAGCTACTCCTGTTTTTATAACAAATAAGGCAAAAAAAAAAAAGGTTCCCTAAATGACCAAATGACCACTGGAGGGAATGAGGGATGACATCTCCTTACTCCCCCTCAGTGGTCACTAAGCCTCCCAAAATGTGATTTAAAACATTACTTACCAGCCTCAGATATTATACTCAGGTCCATTAGAACAGCATGCAGGTCCCTGGAGTAGTCTAGTGGTGGGTTCAGTGCACTGCAGACAGGTGGACCCAGGTCCATACCTCCCCTTACCTGTTACACTTGTGGAGGAAACTGTGAGCCCTCCAAAACTCACCAGAAACCTACTGTACCCACAAGTAGGTGCCCCCTTCACCCATAAGGGTTATGGTATTGGTGTACAGTTGGGAGTAGTGAGTTTTGGATGGGTTTTTGGGGGCTCAACAGACAAGATAAGGGAGCAATGGTGAGATGTGTACCTGAGAGCATTTTATGAAGTCCATTGCAGTTCTCCCTAGGGTGCCCCATTGCTGTCCTGGGATGTCTGTGTGGCCAGTCCACTAAAAATACTGACTTCTCCTATATCCCAGTGGCTTGATTTTGTGCATTTTGCACTTGGACATTTTTTTTTTTTTCGAAAATGGACCAAAAAACAAAACGCTCAAATCACAAAACCTTTTTCAAAACAGTATTTTCGGGTGGGAGAAAAAGTTTTTCTTTTTTTGAAAATGACCTTCTTTCCTATTCAGATTTTGGATATTTTTTGCAAAATGTCCAAAGTCGGACTTAGACGTCATATCGAAAATGCCCCTCCACGTCTCTTATAAAAGCAGACAATGGAGGTCATTTTGGAAGATTTATACTGCACTTGCACATGCAAATAGTGGCCTCAAATGTATACGTGGTGCAATGATTCTAAGAGGGATAGTGGTTAAGGTGCGTTACAGCCATAATGCTTGTTCTTTGCCCCAGGATACAGAATAATGAGATAAAAAGCAGTAAATGCATGCAAAACACCCATTATCATGTAAATAAAAAAAATGCAGCTTGTAGTGAACATCACCCAGTACTTCTGCCCAATCTGCCCTCATAGTACAAGATTCTGTATGGCTTGCCAGTCTGTGGGATGTAGGGACACCTCCTTTAACCCTCTTCTTTACAGACAGAATAAAAGGGGGAAAATGCAGCAAAAATGTTAAGGTGCCCCCTAAATGCTGTTTATTGACTGCCAGGGACAGACATTGTAATGAGAACTATTTTTCACCCTTTTGTGCCTGACTGCAGAAATAAATTTCTTTTATTTTATCTTACATAAAAGCACTAGTTAGGATACTCTATATCTGGAGCCAGTTTTATGGAAATTGTTAGGCTACAGCACTTTGGGGAGAAAAAGGAAGGATAACTTTATTTGAATCAGTCTGGATCCACAGTTAAAAGAAAAACAAAAAGCAGCACAACAGGCAATCTGACATTATGCATAGCAGATGCAATTCTAAATTGGTTACTTGGTGTGAGTAAATAGAAACATGGGATATGATGACAGCAGATGCGAACCAGAAGGCCCATCTAGTCTGCAAAATGTACTTCTTTTGGCAGTGTCACAGACCCCGGTTGATCTCTGGCTTCCCCCTTTCTTCTTAACAACAAAAGATCCTCTGTGCCTGTCCCTGGCTTTCCTTTGCCAGATGGGGATAATTTTATAAGACTTTTTCATATATTGTGAGGGGAAACAGTTGGGGCATTGGCAGCCACAAGGGATTGGTCCCCAAGTTATAAGTGTAAGGGAAAACCATATGTATGAATGTTTCCCCTTGCTGTTCCTAATAGTACATTAGTGCCTATGTCCAGCTGGTGGCTGGCAGCCTTTTTTCCTGTCAGCCAATAAATTGGTGGAGGCTTTATTGGGGGGGGGGGGGGGGGGGTTAGCCACATGCAGACCTAGGGTTTCTATGTTGCACTTTTGACCTCCTGTTTGTCCTGAGTTCTTCCTGCACCTGTTTTAGTTCACCAGGTACTCATACCGTCTGACACCAGATCCTGCCAGAATGAGTAGATTACTTTCTGGTAGTTTCTGGAAGGAAGCCTAGAAGCAGGGAAGAGTTGGCCCTTCTGAAGGGGAGTTGCTAGTGGCACTGGCAGTGCTATACTCACCCAAAGAAAATTTGAACTCTTGACTTTGCCGCCCAAATTCTGCCTTTGAAACCTCTCCCGCCACTGACCATACCTATCAAGGGAGAGTCCCTTTTCTGCCAATGCCTGCAGCTGGCATTCTGAGAGCAAATGAATCAGCCAATCTCTACCCAACCGGAGAGACACCCATGGCACTTGCAAGGGAGCAAGGATTCAGAGACTGGGGCAAGTGACAGATCTAAAGAGGTTGTTGCCTTGCTATAGTGAGAAGGTGTGGGGACTCTTCTCACCCCATTTAGTCTTTTAAGTGAAGGAGCAAAGAGGAGTGTCAGGACGCTTAGCCATACCATCCAGGCAGCCCATACACCATTTCTACAGGATACTACATCTATAGCAGAGTGTAGGGAATAACTAAATGAAGAAGCATCTTTAAATGCATCAGGCTGCAGCAGCTAAGGTATTACATTTGTGTTAACCATCAACTTGTCTAAGTGTAGCATCTCACTGAACTGTAATCACCATCTCTTTGAATACCATCATTCTACCTTGTGTAGCCTTGAGTTTAAGAAGTATGGATATCCAAATGTATATAACTTGGCATTCTGCAAGTTGTTTCACTGTTCCTGTACTTCATCAACTGATAGTATAGTAGATAGTATAGTAAAGTTCCAGTTTTAAGTTACCTCATGGTATAGTCTGGATTCTTGTGTGCATGGATAGTCTGATGCCTGGTATACTCAGTCCTCCAGCCCTGAGGTTGGCCCCAACCCTGGTCCCACCAAATCAATAACTTATTTTATTTTTGTTACATTTGTACCCCGCGCTTTCCCACTCATGGCAGGCTCGATGCGGCTTACATATTATATACAGGCACTTATTTGTACCTGGGGCAGTGGAGGGTTAAGTGACTTGCCCAGAGTCACAAGGAGCTGCCTGTGCCTGAAGTGGGAATTGAACTCAGTTCCTCAGTTCCCTAGGACCAGAGTCCACCACCCTAACCACTAGGCCACTCCTCCACTGCCCCTTCTTCTGCCGCCTTCCGGGCTGTGTCTAGGCATTGGACTAGGCACCTCTACAGGGGGGCTTACATAAGCAGTGCATACCACAACAGGACCAAAGACAGTTTAATCTTCCCTTATCTTACACTACACAGGTTAAATAAGAACAGAACTGTGGTATAAGTTCCCTCACTAACCCCTATGTGAGAGTCCATGAGTAGGCATTGAATATGAAACATAATCCATAGACAGGAGCACTAACAAGGATATACAAGGCATGGTTTTCTATTTCCATCATCTACATTTTCTCTGATCTCTCTTTTCCCTTTTCAGTTTCCTTCATCCACATGTTTTCTCTCAGGCCAGGCATGAACACATTACGTCCTAAGGTGATGCTTGTTGTCTTTGGCACCTTTTTTTCTTTTCAAATACCAAGTTCATCGGTTCGGCCGATACATTTTGTTTTGCTGTGCTCGAGTAGACTTTCTCTCTTATCTGAATCATGTCTTCAAGGCTATCCATCTACCTTCTCGGCTTTGCTTTGATGGGTTATCCAGCATTTTATTTCACTTTTTGGCCCATTTTATACTTCTTTCGGTCACACTCGTACTATAGATATTTCTTTCTTTTTTTGCACTGCAACTATGGCTGGCCAACCTTTTTTATTTCATCCGACATAATTTCTTTGGGCATGTGTATTCTTTGGATATTTCCATACCATATTTTTCTCATGAGTGGCATCATTAGGGTTTCTCACCCTCACCCTTTGTTATTCCATAATATTAGATAAGATATATTTGCATTACATTTTATATAGATGTTTGTAGATACTTTTTCTGTGCACTGTTGTGGGTTTTATTTTGCCATAGTTTTTTAAATCTTGTGATTTTTTTTTTTTTTACTCTTGTCACTCTTCTCCACCGCTGCCAGACAAACACATACAAATGAACAGGTAAATAGATACTGATTATCGCCATCTGTGCTCATGTTCTTTATGTCCTTTTACAGACTGCTATTCAAATGATCACCATTGGCCACATCCTGTTGTGACTTTTTCAGACAGGTGCGTTTTTTTTCCTTTTTTCCCCTTTCATTTCTTTCTTCTTTTTTTTTTTCGATTTTTTTGTTTTATCTTAAATATTCTTATGATCCTTTGTACTTTCCTCCTAGTCTTTTAAGTATTTACAACTCAGTATTCATAATCATGATATTAACAAGGTATGTTCTTTTAATTCCTTTTTACTGTTTTTTTCTTATATGGAGTTTGTTAACATATAATTTATTCACTCAATTACTTATTTATTTGATTCATTATTTCATATTGTACATGTTAGGTCCTTTTTATTTTTATTGCATGTTTATCATTGTTTTTAAACCTCTGAGGCAGGCATTTTGCTGAAACACAGTGCTGTGTTGGATCTTTTGAAGAATAAAAGTTTTATATTTTCCATCAGTCGTTCTCCTGTTTTTCTTAAAGAAGACTTTGCTGGTTACACTACTCCTCTCCTGTGTACTTCTGTACATAGTGCATCATGGTCCTCCACTTTGGCGGTTTCCCAGGCTGAATGGTAACACAGATCCAGAAGAGGGGAGAATAACCACAGGCACAGGAACCCTGCATCACAACCAGCTGGAAACTCAGGAGAGAGACAAGAACCAAGGAACAAAGGAACCATGGACATCACAAGTATCACAGTTAATGACCCAGTGCTGGTCCAACTTATAAACAGGTATATAAACCCTGCTTTCAGGGCTGGGTCCAAAAAGTGCCAATCAGCAAAACACAGACAAACTGGACTAGAAACAGGAGGACACACCCAAGGAGGTTTAATGACAGAGACAGCAAGAGGATATCTGGCCCATTATCAGGGCTGAAGGCAGTGGTCAGAGCTTGCCACCATATTGGTCACAGCAAAACAATAACAATCGCTAATGAAAACAATAGCAAACTTGTGAGGTTTATATTGTTTTATTAAACCTCCTAGGTTTTACATTATTTCTGTTAGGAGCGGATCAAGGGTGTGTGGGGGGGGGGGGGGGGGGGAGATGAAAGAACATAAGAACATAAACATTGCCATACTGGGACAAACCAAAGGTTCATCAAACCCACTATCCTGTTTCCATCAGTGGCCCATCCAGGTTACAAGTACCTGACAAGGTCCCATAACAGTATAATACATATTAAGTTGCTTATTCTAGAAATAAGCAACAGATTTTCTGAAGTCCATCTTAAAATAATGGCTTATGCGCTTTTCTTTTAGGAAGATATCTAAACCTTTTTTAAAAAAAACACTAAGCTAACTATTTTTACTACATTGTCTGGCAATGAATTCCAGAGTTTAATTACACAGTGAGTGAAGAAATATTTTCTCAGATGTTTTAAATTTACTACTTTGTAGCTTCATTGTGTGCTCCTTAGTCCTAGTATTTTTGGAAAAAGTAACAAGTGATTCATGTCTACCCGTTCCACTCCACTCATTATTTTACAGACCTGCATCATATCTCCCCTCAGCCATCTTTTTTCCAAGCAGAAGAGCCCAAACCACTTCAGCTTTTCATTACAGAGAAATTATCCCATCCCGTTTGTCGTTTTCGTCACCCTTCTCTGTACCTTATCTAATTCCACTATATCTATTTTGAGATGTAGTGACAAGAATCGCACACAGTAATCAAGGTGCATCACACCATGGAGCAATACAAAGGCATTATAACATCCTCATTTTTGTTTTCCATACTTTTCCTAATAATACCTAACATTCAATTTGCTTTCTTTGCCGCTGCTGCACTCTGAGCAGAGGGTTTCAATGTATCATCAATTATAACACCTAGATCCTTTTCCTGGTCAGTGACTTCTAACGTGGAACCTTGCATCACATAGCTACAGTTCGGGTTCCTCTTTCCCACATGCATCACTTTGCACTTGCTCACATTAAATTCATCTGCCATTTGGAAGTCCAGTCTCTCAGTCTCGTAAGGTCCTCTTGCAAT
This sequence comes from Microcaecilia unicolor, assembly GCF_901765095.1. Lineage (NCBI taxonomy): Eukaryota > Metazoa > Chordata > Amphibia > Gymnophiona > Siphonopidae > Microcaecilia > Microcaecilia unicolor. The sequence continues at coordinate 593,779,636 of NC_044032.1, forward strand.
TTTTCACAATCCTCTTGCGATTAAACAACTTTGTAACTTTGTGATGTCAGCAAATTTAATTACCTCACTAGTTATTTCCATATCTAGATCATTTATAAATATGTTAAAAAGCAGCAGACCCAGCACAGACCCCTGCAGAACCCCACTAGTATAGGGGACCCGGACTAAATGTGTGGGAGCCCATGCTCCCATGGCCCCACCTAGCTTTGCCCCTGGGCATGGCAGAGGGAGAGTGTGCCAAGGAGGCTGAAGACAGCATGATTGAATTGCTCCCGTGCCAGAAATCCTCTGTGAAGAAAAATAACATTTTAAAGTTAGATGGACCGGGAAGGTGAGGGAGACGCCAGACAGGGGTGGAGAGAAGTTGAAGATATGTTGGCCCAGAGAGTTGCCCTGGAGCAGCTATTTTTGAACTAAACTGGGGGGAAGAAATAATGGGCTTGGAAACAGAAGAGAGGGAGAGAGATGGTTGACAGTAGGATGGAGGGAGGCAAGAGAAGGGGAGAGAAGTTGGACCCGTGGCAGTGGCGTAGGAAGGGGGGGCGGTGGGGCAGTCCGCCCCGGGTGCACGCCGCTGGAGGGTGTCGGCGCCTTGCTGGTTCCTTGCTCTCTCTGCCCTGGAACAGGTTACTTCCTGTTCCGGGGCAGAGAGAGCAGGGAACCAGCGAGGCGCCGACACCCCCAGCGGCGTGCACTCGGCGGATTGGCTCTCCCGCCTGCCCCTCACCGCCTTCCAGGTATGTTCTTGGGGGGGGTTGCGCTCCGGAGGGGGGAGGGTGCGCCGCGCTGCACCCGGGGGGGGGGGGTGCGCAGCGGCGACCCACCCCGGGTGTCAGCTGCCCTTGCGACGCCACTGCCCCGTGGGGTGTGGAGGGAGGGGGACAGAGATACTGGATGGGGAGGCAGTTGGGAAGAGAAAAGAAGAGATGGTGGACCTGGGGGTGTTGCAGAGGGAGGGAGAGAGAGTTACTAGATGGGAGGGCAGTTGGGAAGAGAAAGGGAGAGATGGTGGATGCAGGGTGGTGCGGAAGGAGGGAGAGAAGTTGGAAAGAGAGAGAGTGGGGAAGGGGAGATAGATGCTGGATGGGAGGGCATTCTGGAAGAAAGAGAAAGAAGCTGGAACTGGGGATAGTAGGGAGGGAAGAGAGAGGGATAAATGCTGAGTCTGAGGGTGGAAGGGAGGGATACATGCTGAACAATGGGACGGAGGAAGAAAAGAGATGCTACATCAAGGGGGAGAGAAGAAGAACAGAAAAGAGAGGGAGTAATGTTGGACCATGGGGTGGGGAAACACAGGGGAGGAGAGATGGAAAGGGGGGTGGCAAGAAGATGAGTGAGAGGTGAATAGTGAGTACAGAGGTAGAGATGTAGTAATGGGGAGTAGATGGAAATAGAAGGCTGGGAAAAAAAGTGAGATGGGAAATGGGAGAGTTAGGGACTGAGAGGAGATGGAAAATTGATAGGTAGCTGAAAATTAAAAAGAAGAAGGGTTTAAGAGAGTGAAATTTAAGTGGACAGAGGAAAAAAAAGAGAGGAAGTGGCTGAAAGGGAAAAATCAATATGTTAGAGACAGGTGTAATGAGGGAATGGAACAAGAGAGAAGAAAATAAAAATGGACAGCAGACACTGGAAAGAGAATTTGCAGAAGACAGACAAGAAAGCAGAAAAAGAAACTGGGACCAAGATGATGGAGAAATAAAATGTCCAGACAAGAAAGGTAGAAAAAAAGTGTTTTATTTTGAATTTATTAACTGGAATATGTTAGCTTGCATCACAGGTGTTTTTTTGTATTGTATTCTGTGGCATAGCCAGATGACTGATTTGGGAGAGGGAGGGGGCTTGAGCCCAAAATGGGTGGCAACCAAATTTTCTCGCCATCCAAATTCAAAATATAAATACTTGAGCTGGTGGGGGTCCCCCAAGCCCTGCCAACTGAAGACCTCCTTTTCCAGTCTGGCAGCAAGAAATTTCCAAGCTCTGCAGCTGGTGGCAGTATCTCCAAATTGCACTGCCCCACCACCACCACCACCACCACCACCACCACACATGTTCAAATTTCATGAATGTGTGAAAGACTAGCAGCTGTGTGTGGGAGGTGGGGGCAGCAGCAGCTCTGAAATACTGCTGCTAGCTACAGAGCTTGGAGAGTTCTGGTCACTAGATCTGAGGAGAAGAAGGAGGTGAGGCTTGGGGAGCCCCTCCAGCCACAGCAAGGGAGATGTCAATTTGGGGGGGGGTCTAAGTACCCCCCCCTTGTGGTTATGCCACTGATTATGTTCAGTACAAAATTAAATTCATTTCTATTTTTATTTCTCCAGTGTTGTAGTATTTGCCGAGTTTAACTTCTTGGGATTTCCTAGTTCCATTTTGGTGTTCATATTTCTAAATTTGTGATCCCTTGTTCTGTATTTGGTGAAAGTCTCTCTGTGTTTTGTGTGTGAAGAAGTCATTTAAGGTTGTTTTATGTGTGGTAGAAATGATGGGTGGGGATACTGAGGGAGGGAGCAGGGAGGAAAGGGGAATGAGGGCCCCCTCTTTAATTTCTGCCCTGTGCCCCAGCATATCTAAAACTGGCCTTGCCTCCACTATAGAATAGGAAACATATTTTAATCAAATTTTCTTCTCGTATAGACAAGCTTTGGAAAGATCGGCCTTAATATCTTTGTCAATGACACCAGATTTACGTCGAACCATTACATATTAATCCTCAAAGTAAACATTACCAAACTCTCAAAAAATAATTTGGAAATCTAACTGTGTACATAACCGTTAGGAAATTTTGAGATGGATTGCTCTAAATTAAGGAGCTTCTTTTATCAAGCCGCGGTAGTGGTTCCCGCACAGCAATGCCGATGGAGCCCATTCAAAGTCAATATGCTTTGTCTGCATTACCGCTTTGAGATCTGCAAGCATGGCTTGATAAAAGAGGCCCTAAATGATTCACAAACTGATTTCATTTATGAATGTTCTTTTTATTGTAGGCCTCTTAGTATTAAATAGGGTATGCACTTTTCAAATAAATAAAAATAAATAAATTTGGAAATTAATCTAAGGCTGTGGAAAAGTTACAGCTTTAATTATAAAGGAGCAGTCCTTTAAACTTTAGCTTTTGACATATTTTTGATAGGTTTAAAGTAAATTAAGTACCAAAAGACACTGTAAACTAGACACATTTTCCATTTTAAAAATACACAATAAAATTCTAGTCCACATTGTATACCTTTCACACCTTAGCGTATGTAATGGTTCATGTTATAATCAATCTGGTGAGGAAATTTTCAGACTGTGTAGTAGTTAGCAATATTTTTTAAAATCTACAAGGAAGCATATTAACACTGTGCTAGGGAAAGATTCAAGATGTTGTTACAAGATGTCCAGCTTTCAGGTCTAGACTTTCAATCCCAAATAAAACTCTCTTTTGTAATTTGCAGAGGCGACAGGCTGTCGACACTATTCTTGTCTTCCTATTTTTGAAAGTGTATTGGGTTCCTCTGCACTACTTATAAATAAATGCTATTACCCATGTATTTTGTCATGTACCCTCATGACTCCTTGCCTACCACTCAAAATAAATGATAAGCAGACCTGTGCCTCTTCCGGGTTTAGAAAGAATGGAACATTCCTGAATGATTTCTTTTAGTATATGAGTGATAACAAGGGAGAAAACAACAATGTATATCCATTAGTTTGGAACAGCGATACTCATCCTGTGCGTCGTGAGTCATGACACACTAGTGTCTTGTGGGACTCAGCATCCTACCATACTTACTACTACTACTGATCATCATTTCTATAGCGCTACTAGACGTACGCAGTGCTGTACACTTGAACATGAAGAGACAGTCCCTGCTCGACAGAGTTTACAATCTAATTAGGACAGACAAACAGGACAAACAAGAGATAAGGGAATATTAAAGTGAGGATGATAAAATAAGGGTTCTGAACAAGTGAATAAGAGTTAGGAGTTAAAAGCAGCATCAAAAAGGTGGGCTTTTAGCTTAGATTTGAAGACGGCCAGAGATGGAGCTTGATGTACTGGCTCAGGAAGTCTATTCCAGGCATAAGGTGCAGCAAGATAAAAGGAACGGAGTTTGGAGTTAGTGGTGGAGGAGAAGGGTGCAGATAAGAGAGATTAACCCAATGAACGGAGTTCCCGGGGAGGAATGTAGGGAGAGATGAGAGTGGACAGGTACTGAGGAGCTGCAGAGTGAATGCACTTATAAGTCAATAAGAGGAGTTTGAACTGTATGCGGAAACGGATAGGAAGCAAGTGAAGTGACTTGAGGAGAGGGCTAATATGAGCATAACGACACTGGCGGAATATTAGTCTTTCAACTTCTAATGGGGCTCTGTTGCCTATGTAAGTGTCCTCTATGATTCCCCATCAGCCCTGCAGGTCAGCCGTGTTTTCCTCTATTGGTGTTGAGACTGTGCACAACTAGGAAATATTGCTCCACAGTGGCCACCGTTCATTATCCCTCTCTGTCTGCTGACCCAGCATAGGTTTAACTCTGGATGGACATCTTACCTTTAACGAACATCTATAGCAGAAGGTCTTATTGCAGTTTATTTCCCTCTCTGCCTGCACATAAGCATGCATCATGAGATCAACGTCAGGACAGGGCCTACCCGTGCTATTTTCAGCATGCACAGGTGCAGGCAGAGAGGTGAAATAAACGGCAGCAAGACCTGCTGCAGATGTTCCTTAAAGGTAAGATGTCCACACAGAGTTAAACCTATGCTGGGTCAGGGAAAGAGGCAGAAGGCACATGTTGGTGGAGGGGAAAGAATTACGGGAGATGCAGGAGGCACACTTTTTTTTTTTGGGGGGGGGATGAATTAAAAGGGAGAAGTAGGAGGCACATGTTGTAAGAGGTTTTGCAGGGACTGGGAATTTTAGTAGAAAAGCAGGAACTTGGGGAATGGGTGGGGAGTCAAGGAGAAAATCGGCAGGAAGCGAGAAGGGATCTAGATTTGAGGGCATGAGTGTTTATTGAGGGGGAGGAGTTCATAAGGCCTAAAAAATGGGATGGGGGAAAAAGGATGCTTGAGGAGGAGACAACAGTAATTCAGAGGAGAACATAGGCAGGGGAAGTATGGAGACTAGGTGATTTTTTTGAGGGGGAGGGCTAAAGAAAATAAATGGAACTAGGTAGGGAGTAGAGGATGGGAACTGCTGGGAGAATGAGGTCTGGTGATGGGAGAAAGGGAACCCAAGACTGAGAAGAAGAGCAAGAACATAGAGAATAAAAAGAAAAGGAGGAGAGTAAAAGGGGAAAATAAAGATGTGGGAGAAAGAGATACCAGGGAAGAAAAAGCAGAGATTTAGAATGGGTTTAGGGAGGGTGAGTAAATGAGGGCTGTGAGACTTGGTGAGTGGCAGGGAAGTAGGGGGATTGTCAAAGGGTAGGGAGAAATAATATTACAAGAGGGCCAAGGGACAAGGAGTGAGGGCAGGGGGACAGGGAAAATGTAAAGGAGATAGAAACAGGCCCACAGTCACACATAGTGCCAACATGTACGTGCCCCCATGATAGAAGAGAGAATGCAAGAAATAAGAGAGAGGGAGAGAAGAGAAGGTGACAGGAAAGGGATGTGGAGAATACTAAGGTAGGTGGTAGAGGAGTGAGAGAAGAGTACGCATGGATGGAAGCAAAAGAGGCAGGAGGGAGAGTGGTAGAGGGTTGAGAGGTGGGAGTGGGAGGGACAGGAGGAAGAAGTCTATGCACATCCTACATACCCATTTCCCACCCCCATACTCTCACTCCAAACATTCCCTGCACATAATCAAACACCCCCATGCAGACACATGCATATGCAATCACGCACATATTCGTATTCCCAGCATACCCATCCTCTCTCATGAACACATGCACATACTCACAAACCTTCAGCTCACTCCTTGTAGGTGAATATGCTCAACATAACACTGATACCATTCACCTCACATATACCATCAATCACTATTTAAAACCCATACACACTATCCATTCTAACCTACTCATCTCCTGCTATCCTACTGAGACACACTTTGCCATGGCTGTCTCAACCAAATTCCCCAGTAATGCCTGAATTTACGGATGGAAGAAAAACATCTCAAAAACAGTATAAAGTGGCATTTGGATATTTTTGTCTGAAAAATGTCCAAATCTTGATTTTCAAAATTCAGATTTGAAACGCTTTCTCTTCAGTGCATGCAAATCACAAGGGGGCATGTTGCTGCAGGATTTTGGCATACTCAAAATGTGGTTGTTTTTCTGCCATAATAGAACAAAGCAAAAATGTCCAGGGCAAAAAGTTAGACATTCTGGTCTAGATCTGTTTCAATCATGACTAAGAGGGGCATAATTGAATGGGGCCCCCATGTTTTCCTGGGGCCATCCTCGCAGGACGGCTCCTTGAAGGGGTGGGGGAAACCCGTATTATCAAAACAAGATGGGCGTCCATCTTTTGTTTCGAAAATACGGTCGAGGACGCCCAAATCTCAACATTTAGGTTGACCTGCACTACCCCAGCTGTAAAAGTCTCAAGTACAAAACTTATTATGGATCCAATTTCTCCTTCCTGGGCAGCCGTCTATGGAACGTTCTCCCTAGACCTATCCGAGCAATCCATGACCACCTACCATTCAGAAAAGCACTAAAAACCCATCTATTCAAAGAAGCCTACCCAAAAGACCCAGATTAATCTCATGAACCCATCTACCTTACATATACTGAAGAGAAAACAACATTGACCCAGAATCTATCTCCCACCTTACCCTCCTCTCTCTATCACCTGTCTCTACCTACCTACCTACCCATCCATTTACTACCCATCCATCCTTCTATTATGTTATACTTAATTTCCTACTTTACATAACAAAATTCTGTGTTCCCTATTACTATGTAAGCCACATTGAGCCTGCTTTTAGTGGGAAAGTGCGGGATACAAGTGTAATAAATAAATAAATAAATGGTCGTCCTTAGAGATGGTCGTCCCCGGTTTTCGCCGATAATGGAAACCGAGGACGCCCATCTCAGAAACGACCAAATCCAAGCCATTTGGTCATGGGAGGAGCCAGCATTCATAGTGCACTGGTCCCTCTCACATGCCAGGACACCAACCGGGCTCCCTAGGGGGCACTGCAGTGGACTTCACAAATTGCTCCCAGGTGCTTAGCTCCCTTACCTTGTGTGCTGAGCCCAAACCCAACCAAAAACTCACTCCCCACAACTGTACAAGACTACCATAGCCCTAAGGGGTGAAGGGGTGGATTTCTGGTGGGTTTTGAAGGGCTCACATTTACCACCACAAGTGTAACAGGTGGGGGGGGGGGGGGATATGCCTGGGTCCGCCTGCCTGAAGTGCACTGTACCCACTAAAACTGCTCCAGGGACCTGCATACTACTGTCAGGGAGCTGGGTATGACATTTGAGGCTGGCATAGAGGCTGGCAAAAAAAAAAAATTAAGTTTTTTTTAGGGTAGGAGGGGTTGGTGACCACTGGGGCAGTAAGGGGAGGTCATCCCCGATTCCCTCCAGTGGTCATCTGGTCAGTTCAGACACCATTTTGAGGCTTGGTTGCAAGAAAAAATGGACCAAGTAAAGTCAGCCAAGTGCTCATCAGGGACACCCTTCTTTTTTCCATTAATCGGCCAAGGATGTCCATCTCATAAGCACGCCCCAGTCCCGCCTTCGCTACCGACACACCCCTGTGAACTTTGGTCGTCCCAGTGATGGAAATCAGTTGAGGGTGCCCAAAATTGGCTTTTGATTATGCCAATTTTGGCGACCCTGAGAGAAGGGCGCCCATCTCCCGATTTGTGTCAGAAGATGGGCGCCCTTCTCTTTCGAAAATAAGCCTGAAAGTCACAAAAAGGTGCCCTAAATGACCAGATGACCACTGGAGGCATTAAGGCATGACCCCCCATCACCCAGTGGTCACTGACCCCCTCCCACCCACCCCATCCCAAAGATGTAGTACATACCAGGCTCTATGTCAGCTTCAGATGTTATGGAAAGTCCAACTAGAGCAGCAGGCAGGTCCCTGGAGTAGCCTAGTGGTCAGTACAGTGCACTGTAGAGAAGGGGACCTAGGCCCATATCCCATTCTAACTGGTACACTTGTGGTGGAATGTGTAAGCTCTCCAAAACCCACCAAAAACTTACTGTACCTACATACAGGTGACACCTGCAGACATAAGGGCTATTATAGTGGTGTATAGTTGGGTGCAATAACATAGAAACATAGAAAAGTGTAGGCAAATAAAGACCATATGGTCTACCCAGTCTGCCGATTCATGCCATCTACTCTCCTTATCACTACCTTACAGATCCTATGTCCCAAGCTCTCTTGAATTCAGATACTGTTTTCATCTCCACTGGAAGGCCATTCCAGAAATTCACCACTCTTTCTGCGAAGAAGTATTTCCTCAGGTTACTTCTGAGTCTAACCCCTTTCACCTTCATCCTATACTCCCTCATTCCAGAGTGTCCTGTCAATTGAAAGACACTTACCTCCTGTGCATTTATGCCCCATAGGTATTTAAATGTCTCTATCATATCTCCCCACATCCGTCTTTCTTCCAAAGTATACATAGAGATCTTTAACTAGGTTTTTTGTGGATTCTGCTGGGCTCCACATACAATGTAAGGGGGAAGAGTGAAATGTGTACCTGGGACCATTTATGTGAAGTCCACTGTAGTGCCGCCTAGGGTGCCTCACTGCTCTGCTGGAATATCTGTGTGGCCAGTCTACTAAGAATGCTGCCCCCCCCCCCCCCCCCAATACATCCCAATTCCTTGTATTTGTGTGTTTTTTCCTTGGACATTTTAGAAACAAAATGTTGGATGTTTTTCTGGTTTGAAAACGGCCATGTTTGCTACTGGATATTTGGACCTTTTTCCTAAAATGTCCACAATCGGACCATACTCTGTGATCCAGTTCAGGTTACTGAAACCGCAACTGTGGGAGGCCACAGAGAAAAGACAGCTGTAAAGCGGGAGGTGAGCTGCCAGCCCCTCAATAGTGACAGGGGCAGACTGCTGAGAAAAGTTGGTTTAGAAGTTGAACTGGGCAACCTTTGAGGGAACAGTGCAAGGTTCAAAGACTCTGAATTAAAAGCATGGCTTTTTTACAAATTCTATGGACCACAAACAAACTCCACCTAGAAGCCACACAAACCTCTGTCACACAATCAGTGACTCAGTGAGCTTCCGTAAAATTTTAATAGTCACAACTTTTTTTTTTACAAATACTATAGGCCACAAACAAACTCAACATAGAAGCCACACGAACTTCTGACATGCACTCAGTGACTCCAAAATGGAGTCAATTGAAGGATCCAAACAAACACGGTTAAGTAATGACACGGCTATCATATTAACTTGCATTTACTTTTTGGCTACCATGTTCTGACAAGCACACACTTTGCTCTAATTGTAAAGTGGTGTGGTAGCTGTGTTAGTCCACTTTTAAAGGTAATAAATAGAAATAAATCAAAACAGAAAAAAGAAAATAAGATGATACCTTTTTTAAAGGACTAACTTAATACATCTTTTGATTAGCTTTTGAAGGTAACCTTCTTCAGGTCGGAAATAAGCAAATGTTGACAAATATCAGAATATATAAGTGAAGCACAGAAGCTTTCCAATGACAATCTCACAGGAAGAGGGATGGGTAGGTTAGCAATGGCATAGTCAGAAGGCAATTTTTGAGTGGGCCCACAGGTTGGCTGGGAGGGCATGGGTGCCACCTGATGCACCCATGCCCCGTCCCAGCCCCACTCCCAATAATTTCAATGAGGGTAGCAGTGCAGGCTTCGGTGGCTGCAGGCCATGTTGAGGGTTAGGAGAAGTTCAAGAGGCTGCACTCTTCATCCCCCATTGAGCCACGGTCCCCCAACACACATATGTTTTCCCCAAATATTCTGCATCCATAGAACCCCCTGGCCCTTCCCCCAACAGTGGATGTAGAGCAGAGCTAGGACATTTCCCCATAAAACTCACCATACAAAAATGTTTGTTTCTAGTGTTCTCAATAACAAGCATATTGTAAAGTAATACAAAAATCTATCAAATAGAAAGTCATTCAGAACCTAGAGCAAATCTACTATGCCAACATTAACATCCAAAACAAGAATCCTACCTATGATATTTTAGGGCCCTAAATATTACAGCGGGGCCCTAAAATATCTCTATATCTATCAAGAAGCCTGAACAAACCAAATCACTACAGAATACTATGTAGAAAAATCCATGCTAACAGAACACCTCAGTCACACACACAGAACACAAATGCCAAATACAGAATAAATGACCATAAACATAAATTAAATTGAAACCCCAAGAAGCTAAACCTTGCATGCAAGACAACACTACAGAAATAGAATGAGATGCATTTCTTCCTACGCTGTGCAAAATACAAAGATAGCACATGTCAGGGATGGTGTTAGGGGGTAAAACTAGGGCAACTGCCTTTGGCCCCCTGGGCAGAGAGAGCCCCAAGCCTTCCAGAAGCTGAAGAAGATGCAGCCTGGTAAGCTTTCGAGTCCCCTCCCAAATTTCTGCCTTAGGCCTCAGTCATGCCTATAATATATAATACAATGATTGTAATGTAATGCAAAATATTCTGCATCCATAGAACCCCCCTGGCCCTTCCCTCTACCCCTCCCTCTTCCTGTGAATGCATCTACCTTTTCCTTTACAAGCACGCAGCTCTGGAATGCGCTACCACACAGCTTGAAAACGATCTATGAACTGACCAATTTCTAAAAACCTATCTCTTCGACAAGATATATCACAAAGATCAACATGCAAATGTATAATCTTCTGAACTTCTAACACTGTCTTATAATGTCTTTTGCTTTCTAGCACTGTCTTATAATGTCTTTTGCTTTAACACCATTATATAATTCACCACCATGTAACACAAATCTTCTGTAAACCTAATGTATATGCACTCCTATTTCCAGTACCCATGATGTATTGTATGCCACATTGAGCCTGCAAAGAGGTGGGATAATGTGGGATACAAATGCAATAAATAAATAAATAAATAAATAAATACAAAAGAATGTACCATCTAATAACTGAAAATTGTAAGCCACATTGAACCAAAACCCGTTTTTGGATAATTGTGGGCTATAAGAATGAATGAATGAATGTTTTGATTTATTTCTACTTATTACCTCTAATTGCAACAATTTTCTCCTTTGTTTTATGTAACAATATTTACCTCTGTTTTAATGTAACGGTTTTCCGGTTATTTGAGTTTCAATGTAAAATGTTTTTCTAACTGAATTTGTCCTCCAGCTAGAACTTAAAGGTTAAGTGTACTATAAATGCCAACATCAAATTAAATTAAACCCTTGGGAGAACAGTGCAAGGTTCAAAGATTCTGGATATTGAATTCTGTTTGTTCAACTGTAGATTTGTTTCTTTTGTTTGCTGGACTTGCTGGGAATACTAGATGGCTGGAATAAAAAAAAAAACCCCGGACTGAATCACTTTATGGCCTTGACCTGTACTGGTGGGGAACTACAAGGCTGGGAATGGTAAGTAGTAGTTCAAGGGGTCTAGAGGAGCACGGGACCCAGGACCCAGGGTTATTACAACAGCAATACCTCTTACTCCAAGGACATAACCCTCAACCAACATGAGAGGTTTGGACTCTATAAAAGAGTCCACAAAATCTACATACCCCACCTGACCCCCCCCCCCCCAGATCTACCCAATCATATAAACTGCCCCCTCCCCCTAGAATGGATCAAAGAGAAAAACACAATACCTATAGAATGCGAGATCCATTCAGAGGAAGAATAGTACGTGCGTTCAATTAGTATGAACATTTTGGCTGTGACACATTTGTGAATTGTCATAATAATAATAAATACCCTTTGGGCTACCAAATACTTAGACATTTTAAATTTAAAAGACATAACTACATTACTTGGAAAAGCATACATTTTGCACCAATATCTCTATGATTCTCAGTTCCTTGAGTAGGACCCAAATTCATGAAAGTATTATGTTTACATAGCTTTTGTTAAACCTAATTTGCAAATTTTTGACAGGCGTTCATGCCCATTTCCAGTCTTTTTAGCCAATCAGCATTCAGGTCCTGCTTTAGCCACACTCCTTGTTGCCTGTCCATACCCCACTCACACCCCGCCCATTTGGATGTTACTGGATATTTTGATGAAATCTCAAGAAGTGACATCATCATCATCATCATGACCCCCTCCAACCACAGTCCTTTTTGATGATGTATCTAAGATAGTAGCCTCCAGAAACCCATGTACATAGGAAGGTGAAGTCATGTTATTTTCCGCTCTCTTTCTAGTTCTAGGTTGAGTACAAAAATTCAAACAATATAATAAAGAACAAACATACAAAAATGGAAAGATCAAATAATACAAAATTAAAATCAAATAGTAAAACGTTAAAATAAAATTACTGAAATACATCATCCAAAAATCAAATCAGTGCAAAGAATTAAACATACATAAGTCTCCTTAGTAAATGATCAAGCAGTTACAAACCTTCAGTATTTAAGTCATCATTGCAACAAGTGTGACCCATCAGAATTAAAAGATAATAGCATATTACCAGTCCCACATTCCATAAGCTGTTAATATTATATTTGCATACTGTAAAGGGGGGGGGGGGGGGGAGCCAGCAAACCTGCAGGGCTCCCAGGGTTCCAGGACAGAATACTGCTGATACTGGGACTCAGGGCCAAAGTATTTTATTATCAAGGCAATTTCATACCAAAAATCATCATATATTCCTCAAAACAAAAGGTACAGTCCTCATAAGATAATCTTCAAAAGAAAAAGGTACAGTCCAGGTCCCAAAATCCCTCAGCAAATGTTCAGCTCCTCACGAGTTCAGGCCCTATACTAGGCCTTAGTTTTCCCTTCCCCCTCCTTCAGAAGGGTTTAGTAAGAGTTCAGCACAATTCCAATATAGGCCAACAGTTCAGAACAAATCTTCACGGACAGTCTTTGCACAACAAACCAATACCACAAATCAACTGCCTTTTCATAGCACAGAGGGAACCTTGTAAGGAGCAGGGTTGACAGTTTCTCCCACCTCTCAGCACCACGCCCGGTGTGGCCTCCTCCACTGCCTTCAGGTGCTGGACAGGGCAACCTTTGAATTCTCCCACTCTATGGTAGCTGGCTCCTCTCCCTTGGGCAGCTCTAGTGGCAGGCTCCTTCCCTCCTCAACATACTCCATGGAATCTCTCTCTCCATTCGTCTTCCCTCCTGGTGACTGAGAGCCTCCAGGAAATCTGCTGTCCCCTTCTCACAGCTGGGGGGAATTATATACTGATGGTGAAGCCAGGGAAACTGAGCTTCATCCTTCCCTCGCCCTCTAGTGGGGAAGGGAGTAACAGGCTCACCCTGCCTCGAGCCATTGCTCCCCCTGCTGGGACTGGGAATCGATTCCATCGTTTTAGGACTACTCTCCTCAATCATTCTTTCAAGAGGTTCTGGGCTCAACTGCTTCACTGGGGAATCTCTGGGGCTTGCCTTGTCACAATACGTGTGGACATAATATGCGTACAAGCCAAATATTTTTTCTGTAAAGACATACATATGTTACATATCATGTATTTTAAAGGTGGGTGTACACAAAGATTATCTGAGACATGCGCTGACAAAACCCACACTCTCCGTAGCAACTTCCTGTTCCCGCATAGGTGGGATGCTGCAGAGAGATGGCTTCCGGGGCAGGCTGAAGGCAGCGTACTTACACTGCTAACGCTGCCGGCGGTCCTGAACTGGTCCGGACACCTTGAAGACTGCAGACTGGAGGAGGGGTAGGGGAGATAAGGACAGGAGAGGGACTGCTATACCAGAACCTGCAGGGAAGGAGTGGAAAGAGATAGGGAAATGCTGCACCACTCGGATCAGGAGGTGGCAAGTCGTTTGGGGAGGGGCACTGCCCCCCCTCGCCCCCCAAATTACGCCCATGATATGTTCCTAGGTGTTTTGTCTAGTTTTTCTTGTTTTTGATCTGTTTTAATAGAAGAACAGAGTGTAATGTAATGTAGAATAATATAGGCTGCACACATGACATGGTACACTTAGGCCTGCTCACTTACACCTGCCATTTTGTTAACATCAGAACAGAAAACAGCTACCTTAGCTTCAGGAAGAAGCTAAAAAACCTTTCTCTTCCCAAAGACTGCTTCATAAAAATCTATTGACTTCTGCCTCCTAGTATCATCCATTATCCATAATGTTTTTGGTCTCATGCATTATACCAATGGTTTCTAATTGTTCTCATACCTCACACTAACATTATCAGCTTTTGTCTTATTTAGAATGTAAACCGCACTGAACTCTGGAAAGGGGATATTAGCGGTATACAAGAATTTGTGTCTCAATCTGCCTTTCCGCCTGTATTCTGTATTGTTTTTAAGGCATGCCTAAACGCCATAATAGAATCGGTGCTAAGTGTGCCTTTTTTATGGTATCTACTTTATGGCACAAATTATAGAATCAGACTAATAACTGGGGAAAAACAAACTGAAATATAAGACTATGCTAAACTAAAGTCAGTTTGTGAAATAAAGACAACACCCATTCACCATTCCTGTATAAAAAAAAAAATCCATACATTACCAACTGAAACTTCAGATCTCCAAGTAGTGGAATTCACAAAGAATTTATATACCCTCTACTATCACAGGAATCAAATCTTATCATTGGTTTCCATAATGAAGGATGGTGAAGTTCTTGAGATACGCATCTTCCTGATGCAACAAGCCCCAGCGAAACAAGGCGCTCTTGTTGAAGATTTCATACGGAACAGCGGTGCACTGTGAGAAGCGAAGGGGAGTGATAGCATTGAGCACCACACTGAAGGGCGAAATTGTGAAGAAGCGGGTTATATACGAAGCGGCAGTTAACCACAATACACCGGTTCTTAGGAACTCCAATATCACACTCCAATATCGCTATTTTGTATTTTATGCAGGCCTGCTGGGATTTGGGAGGGGGGGGGAATATTGGAATATTTGTTATATGAAGAACGTAATCTAAACTATTTTTTTACATTGATTAAAGCACATTCATTCACTATATCCTGATTGTTGTTTAAGGACAGTTTGGGAGGAATTTTTGGAACCAACCGTTTTTCTCTTTTTGGGAGTTTTTTTCATTGGTTCTTTTTTTTATTTCATTATAGAAACCGATAATATGATTTGATTCCTGTGATAGTAGAGAGTATATAAATTCTTTGTGAATTCCCCTACTTGGAGATCTGAGGTTTCAGTTGGTAAAACAGATTTTTTTTTATACAAAATTGTTGAATGGGTGTTGTCTTTATTTCACAAACTGACTTTAGTTTAACAAATTATAGAATTGCCACCCTTGTATTCAGAGGGATGCCAACTGATGGGATTCAGCACTAGTCATAAAGCAACCAGGGACCATGAAATCCACTGCAAAGGGCAATACTCAAAGGGTGTTCTAATATTTTCAAAAGTCACTTTGGTTGATATATAATTACTTTGTAGTGCTCTGTACCTTTATTAAAGTTGTTCAGCGTTGCTAAAATACTCCTATGTTCTCTGAACTGCAGTTATAAATAAATGTCTCTCACGACTGCTTCAGTTCCTGTGTGATATTATTTCTGAATGTTTCAGTAAGGCACTTATGCTCATTTCAGCTCAGCATCAAATTCTCCCTCAGAGAGTTTACAATTACAAGTTCATTTTTCATCTGCACATGAAAGGCAAAGGAACTCTGCTACTAAATTAAGGACATTTCTCTTTTTCACTTATATGCATAACATATTCACAGAATTGTTATACTGTGATTGGAATAGTGTTTCTCTACTTTTGACCATATGGTCCGAAAGTAGGTCTACTATAGTTTTCAAGATATTAATAGTATACGAATGGATACGTATTTATATGGATGTTATTCTAAAAATCAGGTTAATTTGCATTTTGTGTGTAATCCCTGTCAGACAGGTGTAGTGCTTGGCAGACTGGGAGTTATAGAGAGGCATTTTTGAAAGAAACGTCTAAGTTGAAATTTGGACATCTTTGTAAAATGTCCAAATTCAGAGGCGGTGAAAAAGTCATTTTTTTTTTTAGAAAAGGTCATTTTTGAAAAAAGATGGACGTCCATCTTTCGTTTCGAAAATACCAAGGACGTCCTTGGATTTGGACATCCTTAGATTTGGACATCTTTGATTTTCGGCGATTTTTGAAACCAAAGACGTCCAAGTCTAAAATGTCCAAATGCAAGCCATTTGGACATGGGAGGAGCCAGCATTTCCAGTACACTGGTCCCCCTGACATGCCAAAACAGCAATCGGGCACCCTAGGGGGCACTGCAGTGGAATTCATAAAATGCTCCCAGGTACATAGCTCCCTTACCTTGTGTGCTGAACCCCCCAACCCCCCCCCCCCAAAACCCACTACCCCCAACTGTACACCACTACCATAGCCCTTATGGGTGAAGGGGGGGCACCCACATGTGAGTACAGAGGGTTTCTGGTGGGTTTAGGAGGGCTTGCTGTTTCCTTCACAAATGTAACAGGTAGGGGGGTATGGGACTGGGTCCACCTGTCCGAAGTGTTCTGCACCCACTAAAACTGCTCCAGGGACCAGCATGCGCTGTCATGGACCTAAGAATGACATCTGAGGCTGGCATATTCATTTAGGATATCCTGAAAATCTGGCTTGTTTGCAGCCCTCATGGACTGAACTTGGACAATACTGTACTAGAGACTCAATAATCCATCTAATGTAACCAACTCATACAAGTAGAGAGTAAAGCTATGCAGAACAACTAATAGAAACTTTGGTAAACCATCATAAGGAGGAAGGAGTGGTATTTTATCATTTCTTATGTTTCTAAATGTATGAAAGATGCTGGAGGTAGAAGTGAGTGAAGTTATACCAAGGAAACCTTTCCATGTTTCTTTACACTCACTGCTGCAACCAATTTACCCTAATCCTATGAACAGTTTGCCTTTTACTTGCATTAATCTTCTAGTGTGCATAATTGTTAAATACTGCAGTGCCCATTAAAGGAACTTTTTATCTGAAAGCCAGCATGGCCTCCAATGATTCTTCATGCCTGTTGTTAGTTTACTGTGCCTAACTCTTTTTGCTATTTACTATAGTAAGCTTGCTAACTGAAGGGGAATTCTTTACAATCAGTGTGTCATGAGAGGGGAGAAGAGAAAGGTTGGCCACAGACCACAAATTGGTTAGGTACCCACCTCCGAGGTACCCTCAGCCCCAACCAACATGTCCACCAACTTGCAGCTGTTTCAAGGACATAACCCCTCCCCCAAGTTAACTGCCTGGCATCTTGATGACAGTGAAGATTCTTGTTGGCATGTACGACAGGCAGATAACTTGTGGGGGTATGTCCTTGAAACAGCCACTAGTCAGCGAAACATGTTGCATGTCGGATAGAAGAAGCCTCCACAGCCGACTTAATTACAAAGCTATTATAAAAAGCAACAGCTATTATTCAAATATAGTAGATTTGAAAGACTTTAGATGAAAGTTTCTTCCAAATAAGAACATTATGATCAATGGTATGAAATTATTAAAAATTAATATTTAAGGACCAATGATGATTCTGGGTGCTCAAATACAGCATTGAAGTTTATTAGCCACTTGATCCCCATACTAAGGTCTGGAAAAAAAATTAAAAAATTAATTTGGTGTGTTTTATATATACCTCAGACTTTTCATTGCTAATGATTACTAGTAGAATGGCATGTCCCCCCCCCCCCCCCCCAACTAAAAGTACATTTAATTGAATCATTCAGAAAACCTTTTACTACAAGTCTTCCCACAACTGTACTGGTAAGCCTACAGTCAACTGAGTGTTTAGAATATCCAGATTGAACATTCCTGATTAAAATTTGTAGATGTTGAGTCTCCAATGCTCTATAGCACATGTATGTTCACCATGGATATCTTGAAGACCCAACTGATTGTGAGGTCACCAGGACAGATTTGGAAAGCTATTACTTACAAGGTTCAATTGTTTAATGTGTGCACTAAGGGCCCTGTTTACAAAGGCACACTAGTGTTTTTGTCATGTGCTAAAAATTAGCACACGCTAACCATGTAAATGCCCATCTACACGGTTAGTGTGTGCTAATTTTTAGCACATGTTAAAAACACTAGTGTATCTTTGCAAACCGGGCCCTTATTGACTTAGAGCTCCTTTTACTAAGGTACACTAATAGATTTAGTGCGTGCAAAATGATAAGAAACCCATTTTATTCCTTTGAGCTTCTCAGCACTTAGCGCATGCTAATTATTAGTACACGCTAAATCCATTAGTGCAGTTTAGTAAAAGAAGCCCTTAATATGCAATACTTCATAGGTTAATGCACAGTAAAAGGTCAATATTCAAACTAGTTATCTGGGTAGCAGGTATTAATACAGAGATAACTAGCATTCAATGGGGTCAGTCAATGATTTTCAGTAGTATTATCAGGATAGTGCCACAGAAAATTATTCCATGCCACCTCAGTACTATCCAGGAAGTGTCATAGCAGTCCAGAGGCAGAATTAAAGCAGTGATGGAAATAATCCAGGTACCACTGAAATTCAGCACTCATCCAGGGAATTTAGGACACCTGTTTTGCTATCATCTGGGTACCCACCCTCAGTTTTGGTGGTACTGGCTAATATCTGATGGCATGTCTATACCTAGATATTCAGTGCCAGCATCTGCTTATCAACTAGCACTTAGGTATAGATTTTTTTTTATTTGTTACATTTGTACCAATTTGCAGGCTCAATGTGGCTTACATTGTACCGTAGAGGCGTTTGCCATCTCCGGTAGAGAGACAAATACAAAGAGTTGTTGTGGTCGAATAAGGTTCATGTGTTGTAGACACAGTGGTGAATCATATAGAGGAAGGGTGATGCAGAGTTTGTAACAAGCTTTGGTTTTGTTGTGTTGCAAGGTTTAGGCACTTAATTTGGGTCGATAGGGTATGCCTTTTTGAACAGGTTGGTTTTTAGTGATTTCCGGAGGTTTAGGTGGCCGTGTATTGTTTTCACGGCTTTTGGTAGTGCATTCCACAGTTGTGTGCTTATGTAGGAGAAGCCAGATGCATATGTTGATTTGTACCTGAGTCCTTTGCAGCTTGGGTAGTAGAGATTCAGGTATGCCTGTGTTGAGCCGATTGTGTTTCTTGTTGGTAGGTCTATGAGGTCTGTCAAGTATCCCGGGGCAGCGCCGTAGATGATTTTATGGTCAGATTTTAACTTCAGCACTGACCACAGTGCTTAAATATCGTGGGTAAATTATTTAAGGTGCACTACCAAACTAAATGTGCATTAAAGAAGGTACATCCCTAGTGCACAGTAATTTTAATTAGAGTTAGTGAATTGGTCCCTCTATGAGGTAATTGTAGTTTGCACTGTCGGTAGTTAACCTGAATGAGATCTATTTTACACGTATTAGTAAAGAATACTAGAACTGCATTTGTCTTTTATTTCAAAATTCATAATCCCCTGGATTGTCCTGTGTGCTTGAGTAGATGAGAGTTAAAGGGGTTGGCACGAATGAGAAAGCAAATGGTAAGAGTATATGAAGTGTGGCTGAGTATATGACAGACAAAAAGAAGTAAAGAAAATGCTGGGAAACTAAATAAACATGAGCTAATGTATATTACTCAGAATTCATAAGCCCATGGTTTGTTCTGTGTACTTGAGAAGATGAGAGGTATAGAGATGTGGAAAGGGGTTGGTATGAATGCAGAAAGCATGCGGTCTAAGTATATGAAGTGTGGCTGAGAATGTGACAGACAAAAAGAATTTAAGAAAATACTGGGAAATTAAACATGAGCTAATGTATATATGCAAGCTTTTCCATAGTAAATGATAGCAGAAAAAAGACTAGCATGGTCCATCTAGTTTAAGTTTAATGGAAATTGGCTGAAATTCTGCCTGTGTAGCAGTACCAGAACTTTCAGCAGTGTACCAGAAAGAGAAACAGTTCTGATCTTTCACTATCCCCACCACCTTCAAGAACAGGGGCTTCACCTTCTCTGCCTGACTGAGGGAAAACAAGGCTCCTATAAATATCCAGCCATGGGGGATGGTCATTGTCTTTGGCTTACAGTTCCTGGCCACTCTTCCAGGACAAGGCTTGACTCATACCTCACCAAAGCCCACCTACTTCAAAGAGAGACAGAGAGGGTTCCTGGCCACTCAGGGCAATATACCTAGAGAAGGGAACATGGGGAAAACACCAGAGCCTGCAAAATCTGATGCACTAGGAGTAAGTTTGGACCGTGAAACTAGCTTTCTACTCCCAAGTTTTACAAAGAGAGAATGGACGAACAAAATTCAAGATCAAGCCTTAGCGATCTAACTAGCAATTTTCAGCAGACAGGGCCGCAGAAAGACTGAACCAGGCCCAGGGCAGGGCCTCTGCCCCCCCCCCCAATGATCTTTGTTGCTGCCGCCTCCCCCACAATTATCATCCACTGCCGCCCCCCCCCCCCCCACCACAATCATTGCAGCTGCCCCCCGGATCACTGCCACCCCTCCCCAGGATCGCTGCTGCTGCAACTGCAATTGAAATACCTTGGCTGGTGAGGATCCCGAGGCCCCACCAGCAGAAGAGGTCCTCCTCCAGCGCTGCTCTTCACGCTGCCGATTGCCTTCCCCTGTGGCTGCTTTTTCTATCAGGGCATGCTTTGTTTCAAAACCGAGCATGCTCGCCTGAGAGGAAAAGCAGCCGCTTAGCAAGCAATGGGCAGAGTGAAGAGCAGCGCTGGAGGAAGACCTGAAGTGTCTGCTCCTCTGGGATCTCCCCATCCTCCAAGGGGGGCCTGGCACCAGCGTTTTCTCTCTCCTGCTCCTTTCGGGACTTGATCACCTGGATTCTGTCAGGAACAAGACAGAGAGAGAGAGAGACCCCAGCGCCAGGCACACCTTGGAGGCCCGGGGGATTTTGCCCCTTCTGCCCCCCCCCCCTCTCGGCGGCCCTGTCAGCGAATTCAGAAGCTGTGTTCTAGGAAAGAAGGAACCTGCAAAAAAGATCTCTGTGAGTAGAGGCTCAGTGAGCTTAACACTTTGAAATATAAGGAACCATACTGGAAAGGGAGTTCACTCTGGAGCTAAGCTCAGAGGTGAAAATTACTTGGTTTGAAACAAATGTACTACTCTACACTGTTTCTTTGACTGAGAGAGGAAGGTGTTGTGAGTGGATTTAGTGCTAGATGGCCTCGTAGTCTAGCTAGTCTTGGCCTTGACCAACCAGTCCACTAAAATAGATATATTTTGTAGCCCATCTGATGCTCATACCCTACCTGGGGTTACGAAAGTCTTTTATACACTGCTTTTCAATAAGACCAGCAGAGTGGTTTACAATAATAAGTTTACAGGAATAGAAAATGTGGAGGGGCATAATCGAACGCGAACATCCATCTCCATGGGCGTCTATGTCCGAAAACGGGTACATGAAGAAGCGGGACAGACCGTATTTTCGAAAAAAATGGGCGTCCATCTTTTGTTTCGAAAATACGGTTTGGACGGACCAAATGTTTGGTCCTTTCCGAGCTGGGCGTTTTTTTTTTTTTTTTTGCGATAATGGAAAATAAAAACGTCCAGCTCAGAAACGTCCTAATCCAAGCCATTTGGTCGTGGGAGGGACAAATGTACAACACTGCCATAGCTCTTAGGGGTGAAGGGGGCAACTACATGTGGGTACAGTGGATTTCAGAGGCCTCCCATTTACCACCACATGTGTTACAGGTGGGGTGGGGGGGGGGGGGGAACGGCCTGGGTCTGCCTGCCTGAAGTGCACTGCAGTACCCACTAAAAGTGCTCCAGGGACAGGGCTTTTTGCTGCTGTATAACCTTGGCACACCAGTTGACACCTGAAGACTGATCTCGCTGAAAAGTCCTTTATTTGAATAAGCACATTTACTCACAGTTAACTGCAGATCAGAGGTTGTGCCCCACTGGGAACGAGTCTCACAGTAGATCCGAGCTGGCAGAATGGTGTACAATGCCCTCTTTCAGCAACATTCAAGGTAAGAACTAAGTGCTATAACGTGGCTAACACATGAACAGGATCTAAAACTGGCTTACAAAAATGGCCACTACCTCATGGACTACCAGAAACAAAACAGGGCACATTCTGACCCAATAAGCAGAGGGAAAAGCACCATGGGAGTAGAGCCTACCAACTACCAACATCGTGAGCATTTGCCACAAGCTAGTGGAATCACGGAGCCCAATACCCTACACCCACCACATTGCATTGCTGTTGTGACTCTGCAGTGCCCTTAACAGAAAAGGTGTCACACTCACCCGAGACGCACATCAGAACCAGGGAAAGGCTGTCAGAGGATAGAACACATTCTGCTGTCATGGAGGTGGATACGGACTTTGAGGCTGGCATACAGGCTGGCAAAAAGAGTTTTTAAAGTGGGGTTTTTTTTGGTGGGAGGGGTTAGTGACCACTGGGGGAGTCAGGGCAGGTGATCCCCGATTCCCTCCAGTGGTCAACTGGTCAGTTGGGGCACTTTTTTGGGACTTGTTCGTGAAAAAAAAGGGTCCAAAAAAAGTGACCCAAAATCGCGGTAAAAACACCTTTTTTCGATTATCAGCTAAAGACGCCCATCTCTCCTCGGCCTATAACCACGCCCCAGATCCGCCTTCGCCACGCCTCCGACACCCCCCCATCAACTTTATTCATTCCTACGATGGAGTGCAGTTGAAGATGCCCAAAATCGGCTTTCGATTATACCGATTTGGGCGCCCGCTAGAGAAAGACGTCCATCTCCCGATTTAGGTCGGAATATGGGCGTTTTTCTCTTTTGATTATAAGGTGGTTATTCATCACATTATACAGGGTTACAAAGAGAGAAGATGTTCAAACAGATAAAACAGGAAAAGCCCAATACCTCATTCCTTTAGCCTTTACCCGTATACTACACGGACTGTTAAACCCACAGATATGATAAGGTATGTGCATGAATTATAATAAGCCTTCTCAATTAAAAAAAAGTCTTTATACCTGACTTTACCTTTATGTAGTCAGATTTTTACGTTGTATGATACACTGATCCAAGGGTAGAGACAACAAAAAAGGCGGCCAAATGTCACCTGGACTCAAACATGCCCAAAGGGAAGGAATGATTAATAAGTTGTCCATCTCAGAGCAAAGCAAATATCTAGAGGAGTATAGTATGAACAAATTTGCTAGTACTAGAGAATACCTTGATAATATGCTCTTTGGGCCACAATGAAACCTTTAAATTTAATTCTGTAGGAGACAGACAACCAACACTAATCTATTAAGAAAAGTGTTGCATGACCAAGAATACTATAATGCCTCTGTATTGCTCCATGGTGCAATCTCACCTTGAGGACTGTATTCAATTCTGGTCGCCGTATCTCACAAAAGATATAGCGGAATTGGAAAAGGTTCAAAGAAAAGCGACCAAAAATGATAAACAGGATGGAATTCTTCTCATATCAAGAAAGGCTAAAGAGGTTAGGAGTCTTCAGACTGAAAAAGAAATGGCTGAGGGGAGATATGATTGAGGTCTACAAAATTCTGAATTGTGTAGAACTGGTAAAAGTGAATTGATTTTTTACTCTTTCAAAAAGTACAAAAACTAGGGAACACTCAATGAACTTACAAAGAAATACTTTTAAAACAAATATGAGGAAATATTTATCCACTCAATGAATAGTTAAGCTCTGGAACTCTTTGCTGGAGGATGTAGTAACAGCGGCTAGTGTAACTGGGTTTTAAAAATATTTGGACAAGTTCCTGGAGGAAAAGTCTATAGACTGCTATTGAGACAGACATGGGGAAGCCACTGCTTGTCCTGGGATTGGTATTATGGAATGTTGCTACTATTTGGGTTTCTGCCAGGTACTTGTGACCTGGATTGGCCACTGTTGGAAGCAGGGTACTATGGCTATTCTTATGTTCTTATGTATATTTTTGTGTGTAATACAGCAGCTACATGGCTCTTGTAGATATTTTAACAAGAAAAGATTAATGCCACTGAGAAGTGAGTTCTAGTAATCTAATTTAGAAATTACTAATGCATGAACAAACACTTGAAAATCTTTAGTGCATAGATACAGCCAAAATGTACAAATATGTCTAAGGAAAATACAACAGGATTTAACAACACAAAAAAATCTGCTGGTCAAGATTGTCATCCAAAAGAACACTAAAAATAAGAGTTGCATTATATATCTTAATATGAACATAGAACAGTCTACCCAATAAGATGGCTGGAGTTGTTCCTGCCTCTCCACATAGCTTATACCTGCTTTTCTTTAGGGTTCTATCTACTGCTCCATGAAGGTTACACCCCTTTATGCCCCTTTTTAGGGTTGTAGTTGCCATCTTCCAGTTTATCCATTCTGAATTCTAAGATGGGTATCTAATTTTATTTACAGAAGACCAGATTTTATAGAGGGTAAGTACCAGGGTTATTTTATTATTATTTATTTTATTTTTGCATATTTTAACTTGTTTTATAGAATTTATATTAGAATCTCTATACAAAGCTGAGAGGAATTTTGTTAGGCAGTATATCAAATTTGGCAATAAAAACATAAGTACATTTGAATATGCCAGTGTGTTTTTTAAAGCAAGTTTCATGAACCTTGGTTATTAAAAGTGGTACTACCCTTTTAAGAGCAACTTACTGCATGGAAAAGACAACCATCATTTTGGAGCAATTTTCTGAGAGAAAAATAAATTTCTGAAGGTGGTTATCACATATTTTCACAACTGCAGGCACATTTTCGAACGAGCAAAAGTGCTCGTTTAGCAAGAAATGGGAGCGGTATGGGGGAGGCAGCATTCCTTCTTATTCGAGAGGTAACAGGTGATTAAAAAGGTAAATGCATTTGGGGATTAGCCTTTTTGGACATGTTTGTGGTAGCATTAATGGAAATTCCTTTAGTTATGTTATCCTCCTGACAACGCTTTGCTGAATATCTTGTGAATGGATAACTTTTTTTTTTGGTAAATCAAGATTACTCATTATTGCTTAAATAATGAGAGTTATGTTGAAAATTTACAAAAGGCAATTACAGTACATGCCTATCTGAATGTACTTATTTAGACTTCTATTCACCATGAGCCTTTCTTCTTTTTGTTCTGTGCTTATGAGCAGGGGCGTATCTGCGTGGGGCCTCAGGGGCCTGGGCCCCCGCAGATTTCGCCCTGGACCCCCCTACCGCTGCCAACCCTCCCCCTCCGTTGCTCGCCTACCTTCGCTGGCGGGGGACCCCAACCCCCGCCAGCCGAGGTCCGCGTCCTCCTGCCGCTGCCGGCTGCCTTTGGTCCTTTAATTCTTCCATTGAAGCTGGCGCCGACGAAAGTTTCTTTTGAGTCTGACGTCCTGCACGTACAACGTGCAACGTGCAGCGACGTCAGATTCAAAAGAAACTTTTTCGTCGGCGCCAGCTTCAGTGAAAAAATGAAAGGACCAAAGGCAGCCGGCAGCGGCAGGAGGACGCGGACCTCGGCTGGCGGGGGTTGGGGTCCCCCGCCAGCGAAGGTAGGCGAGCAACGGAGGGGGAGGGTTAGCAATGGCAGCGGCTGGGGGGAGGGGGATCGGCAATGGCGGCGGGGGGGGGGCTATAATGTGCCCCCCCTCTCTGGCCCTGGCCCCCCCTACCGCCGCAGTTCAGATACGCCCCTGCTTATGAGGATCATCTGTTCTGAACTAAACCCTTAAACAGTCACAAACAGAAATCAGAACCCTTTATATGAATTAGAAAACCTATGAACCCTGAAGTTCTCCATATCCAGGAACTGACATAAAAGGTTTTCATGGAGCCCGAGCAAATATTAATGATGAATGGGGTTTTTTTTTACATTTTTGTCTCGTTCCTTTTGACACTACAAGCATGGTGCAAACATTTAAAAAGCTGCTAAAAAGTAATTCTTCTTACCAAACTCTTCCTGACGCCAGTGCTAGTAGTTTGTAGCACTTTCCCTTGCTAAAAGTCTCAAGTTCAAGTGTTTACAGTCTATAAATGAGATCATAGTCTTGACACAGCTAAAGCGAAAGAGTGAGAAAGTAGGGTAGAGAGTGAAGGGCTGTTCACACGAACACTGCTTGCACTGAAAAGCATCGAATTGAAAGTACCTAAATTCTTATTGGTCCTTGAATAAACACGAGCCAATATTTGCCTTGTTGCTATGTGGATAGGGGAGTCTGCCAGCTCATTTCATTAAGAATGAATCTGATTCTTGTTGATAAGGATATAGTTATTGTTTGATGAACGTGTGCTGATAAGATATTCTGTATTGCAGGTAAAAAAAAAACACAGGCACTTCCTTTGAATATTACAGATGCTGAAGTGCTGTATTTGCTCTTTGTTTCCTCTCATGTGGTGAAGGGTTGTTAGAATTACATAAAGCAGCGATATGTTTTTTGATATATTATTAGATTGAGCAATCTGACCACACCTCTGCTGTTGACAGAGTTTAATATTTTACAACCAACCAGTATATTGAATACTTTAAAAGCATATGGTCTGTGGTTTTTACAATGTCTTTAAGTGCTGCATGTTTTGTTAATTCATACAGTCACAAGATAGATTAAAACTACTCAACAGGCTTAGAGACACTGAATTACACATTATGAAACTGGAGCAGAATATATTAACATTTGGAGCTGGGACTATTTACCCCACTGCCCCATCACCCCCCCCCCCCCCCCCCCTTAGTCCATCCTTATAACTCAACTCCTTCACAAAAAATGATTGGCGGTAAAATTAGGCCGCAGCTTTGTTTATTGAAAGATAGCAATTAACTGTAAACAATTCTTAAACCAAACCTTCACCCAAGCAACAATAGCAAATTATTAATATGATACATAAATTAACCTTACTGCCCTCCAGCTCTTGAGCCTTATCCCTGCCTATCATTCAATGAGCCTGTAGCTTAGGTGTCCACCCACTGCATCACACCAGCCACTTCCAACTTCACAGAGCACCCACCCCCTCTGCCATTCACTGGCTGACACCTAACAGGGAGGGTGGGTAGGTAAGTCACCTCTGAGGAGCAGAAAGAAGACCCTGCAACCCGGAGGTGGATCCCTTAAATAGACTCTCTCTTCCCTCCCCTCCCCTTCCTTGGCGCTCTTCCAATCCCCTACATGGGCCTTGGCAGGAAATTTGTTTTTAAATAAAAACCACCCAATCCCTCTGAGCCCCCCCCCCCCCCCCCCCCCCCAGCATTCACTATCCTGACATCTTTGCCCTCTTCCTCACCATCAACACCTCTTGCTCATGCCAATCCTGAGCTCTGCTTCTGGTCCAGCCTAATAGCTGCAGGGGCAACTCCCAGCCCAAAGATAAACTTGCCCTTCAAGGCCAAGCTCTCAGGCTTAAACATCTATCTGACAACGTACACAATATCTATCACATGTATTCAATATCTGACAGTAATCAACCTGAAACATACATAGAAAATTTGTATAGGTTTATAAGATTTATTTAGAAAAACTGCTTGAGAATATTGGAACTTTTATTAGTAAAACTTCAGTAACAAAACATAGCATCACAAGATACGCTAAAGATTTCTGGAGGGAATTCCTTCTAATCTCAAGAATCTTATATTTCAAAAGATATCTCTTTTCATTATTTATGTAGGTTGGCCAGACATGGATCTATGAGTTCTTTCTTTTTTATATGTATATTTTACTGTTTCAGCCGCCATCTGTTTTCTACTTTAATTAAGACAACATGTTGGAAGGGAACAACTTACCGCAAATCCAGCCACCTCCTTCAACTTTGCCTTTCCCAGTGAGCTTTGCCTGACCCTGATCAGGCCTTCAGAGACCTTTACCATTCCTGCTTGCATATATAATACCTTGATCACTCTTTCACTCAGTCTGGATAGATACAGAATAAATAACTAATGTCTATGGCAATCAAGGGATTTTTTAAATAAATTATGGGAAGTATGTTACATATAATATTGCAGTAACCGAATGTCATCATAGTAATATTAATTTTAAAAGATCAAGTTAATATAAGCTCTAAGTCTCAAAGGAAATATTGACTTTTTGCTATTAAGCCAGTTGAGTTCTTTAAGATATTACACTTTCGTACACTATGAACCAAATGTGATTGCATAGATTATGAGGTCTATGAAATCAAAATCCTGTCCCCCATCCCTCACCCCAAACATTTGACACAGCATAGTGCTGCATTCTTTCAGGGAGCACTATCAGAACAAGCTAGAAACAATAGCCCTGGTTTCTACTCACAGTGATGATGAGTCCAGGCCTGCAGTCTCTGAGGCTGTCAGTTACATAAGAATAGCCATACTGGGTCAGACCAATGGTCCATCTAGCCCAGTATCTTGTTTCCAACAATGGCCAAGCCAGGTCACAAGTATCTGGCAGAAACCCAAATCGTGGCAATATTCCATGCTACAAATCCCAGGGCAAGCAGTTGCTTCCCCAAGTCTGTCTCAATAGCAGACTATGGACTTTTCCTCCAAGAACTTGTCAAATCCTTTTTTTAAACCCAGATATGCTAACCGCTGTTACCATATCCTCCGTCAAAGAGGATGTGGTAACAGCGGCACATATACGGAGAGCCTAGAAGCTTTGAAGATGGTCCTGGTACAAGTACAAAAGCAGAAGACAGAGGAGCAGGCTCTAAGCCATGTTTCTTGAGCAAGCTAGAGAAGATGATGGCTCATATTGCAGGATATGTTTCCAAGCTATGAGTTGACTGGCATCATCCACATGGTTCTGGCTATTTGTGTATTTTATATGCAGCCTGACAGGATAATGGCATCAGTCTCAGAAGATGAGAAGAGAGATGACAAAGTAAATAGATAAGAAATATGAGCTTTGGATGAGGGTGACCACTTATCCTGGAATATCTTGGTTTTGCTCTCTGATATGTTACATGCGTTTACAGCTTTGGTTTTTTTTTTGTTTGTTTTTGTTTCCGTTTTTTTCTTTTTGTAGTTATTGTTTAGTGAGCAAAGGGAGGGAGGTTAGCTAAGTGATAGAACCTAATGTTATTGCTTAGGAAAATAAAATATATTATCAATAACTGTATTTTCTTGTATTTTAATGTATTCATGGATTGTTCTTAACCTGTGTGAGCTGCTTTGGATAACCATTCTGAGCTAGAAAATGTGATCTAATGTAAGCTAAGATATAAATAATTTATAAGGGAATGCCTAATGTAAACAAATTTTCAGGCACTTATTTTAAGTCCATTTTATAAACACAAGTAGGTGCTTATGTCTGAATTTAAGGATAACTCTAAGGTATCTTTTACCTTATGGTGGAACTCTGTTTGCCTAGTTTATAAATATGAAGCAAGATTAGCTGAGAAAACTAACCAGCTTGGTACTTTTGTAAAAATTTGGAAACTTGTATCCCACTTTTGTTTATCTTCTGTATCATCAAGTGAACCCAAAGTATCAGTTGCTTTGATGTATCAATTTTTGAGTATTGTCTATACTTGACTATATCTGTGTTAAAGTATTCCTCCTTGTCTTTCTTCGTATTTGCATTTTTTAAATAGTTTTTGTAATGAAAATCAATAAAGATGATTTGAACTTAAAAACATTTGCCTAAGGTGGCAGCATTTGGGGACAGTACTGTGGCAAGACAGATTCCTCTCTCTCTCTCATTCCTTCCCCTGATCCCAGGTCCAGAACCTTCTACCCCTTCCACTTCCCTTTCCCTTTCCCACACTGCCACATTGTCTTTATTAAATACTACTACTACTACTACTATTAAATATTTCTATAGCTCTACTAGACTTACGCAGCGCTGTACAAATGAACATGAAAAGACAGTCCCTGCTCAACAGAGCTTACAATCTAAATTGGACAGATGAACAGACAGCTAGGGGTGGGGAAACTGCAGTGGTAGGGGTGATAAGTGAGGGTGTTAAATACTAGTGTAAGTGGAAGAGCTCATATTTTGTTATTGCAGGTATGGACATCTACATCTGTTTACACTGCGGGTACAGACTTTTATATCTGCCTACATTGTAGGTTTGGACACCTACACTTGCCTATAATTTTAAAGTACATGCTCCTGTTCCACCCAAACTCTGCCCTGTACATGCGTACTAGAAAAGTACCGTGAAAGCACACATCTTATCTCAGTTGATATTTTATAAGAGGCTATTTGCTTTGTGTATGTGGTCATATACCCATGAAAGTAACTTTATGAAAGTCACCACAGCATATTATGGTAAAAGATTTCATTGAGATCATGGTAAATCATGCTCTCAAATGCATGGCCACAGTCCCTCTTGGCTGCTCCAGCTAAACAAAGGAAAGGAACGGGGAAGGGATTCGCAACACCACCTTTCTGTGGTTAGAATCAAAGTAGTTTACATATTATATACAGGTACTTACAATTCTCTTTAGTTAAGTATTTATGCCAAATTAGTACATAGAATCTATCTTATTCTGAATACGGCAGCATAGTAACATAGTAAATGACAGCAGATAAAGACCTGAACGGTCCATTCAGTCTGCCCAACAGTTACACTTATGGAATTTAAAGGGGGTTTGGACAGATTCCTGAGGGAAAAGTCCATTGAACATTATTAATTTTTATTTATTTATTTTTTTGGGGGGGTGCCATGTTCTTGAAGCCTGGATTGGCCGCTGTCGGACACAGGATGCTGGGCTTGATGGACCCTTGGTCTTTTCCCAGTATGGCGGTGCTTACACTTATGCTTATGTACTTATGTACTTATGATTGAACCAACAATGAATGTTATATAAAATACTTCAGCATTATTTCTCTTTGGCATTTTTGGGATATAGACCGTAGAAGTCCACCTGGCCCTGTCCTTAGGTTCTAACTACTGAAATTGCCATTGAAGACCACTCCAGTCTATCCAAATTTGTCTTGTTATTTGCGGGACACAGATCATAAAAGTCTTCCTGGCACTGTTCTCATGTTCCAAATTACTAGAGTTTCCGTCGAAGCCCTCTTCAGCTCATCCTAAACCGATTGTCATATATGGGACCCGGACCATACAAGTTTGCCCAGCGCCGGCCTTAGTTCTTCACAGTCACCATCTAACCACCACTCAACATGCAAACACAAATGCAACCATCTTCTATGTTCATCCCATGCCTTACTGAATTCCATTACCATTTATTTACTCCACCACCTCCCTCGGGAAGACATTCCAGGCATCAACCATCCTTTCCATGAAAAAGAATTTCCTGACATTACTCCTAAGTCTACTACCCCACAACCTCAATTCATGTCCTCTAGTTTTACCATTTTCCATTCTCTGGAAAATATTTGTTTCTATATTAACAGCTTTCAAGTATTTAAATATCTGTATCATATCTCCCCTGTCCCTCCTCTCCTCTAGGGTATACATATTCAGGTCTTCCAGTCTCTTCTATTATGTCTTTTGGCAGAAGCCCCAAACCATTTTGGTATGGACTTGCACCAAGATTGATCTATTGTAAGTCTATTTGACCACGTCTCTCCACTGTTTTGAGATCTGCACTGGTTCCCCAGTGCAGGCTCAAATATATTTTAAGGTGATGTGTCTGATTTTCAAAACCTTAATGGCCATTGTCCCAATGAATTAGTCCCTTTGATTAATTTGTTGGGTTTATTTATAGAAAGTCGTAAGTGTAAATTATCTGCTTTTGGGATTCCCCTCTTTTAAAATGTTAAATATAAATCATTAGTAGAAAATCCATTTATGTATTTATCAACAAAACTTTGGAATGACTTGCCTAATGAGATTCACTTTTCTATATATTTTCATTTTCAAACGTTTTTTGCAATACTACTACTACTACTTAACATTTCTAGAGCGCGCAATAGGCTTTTCTCTTTGTTTTAGTGATGAATATATGAGATTACAATTCCTGGCTATTGTACCAGTAATTTCTTTTGCTATCCTGCTTTGAACCTTATTTAGGGATTAGATGGGTAATAAGTCCCCCAAGATAAGATACTTATTTTGTACCTGGGGAAATGGAGGGTTAAGTGACCTGCCCAGAGTTGCAAGAAACTGCAGGGGGAACTGAACCCAGTTCCCCTGGTTCTCAGACCACTGCAATAACCATTAGGCTACTCCTCCAACCAAACAAAGAGCAAGATCCAGTGGCTTAAAGTACTTCCTTTCATTCTCACCACTTCCAAGCAAAGAGGAAGTGCCTGATAGCCATCATGCTGAACCCTTCCACCTCCCATCAGTCATGCCCTGTGCAAGGACAAGGGCTTAATGGGTGTCCGAACTCATTTCTCCCACAAGATAGGACCTAGAAGCAAAGACAGAGTAACTTGGGACTCCTCCACTGGTAAAAATCACAGTCACGAAATAACACCATAGGGTGACTATATTAATGTTAAAGATCACCACTGGCATTATTTCATGATACAGATTAGAATATTTTTATCAATTAATCTGTATTACTGATGGTCCCCTTTGTAGACATTTTTTGTGAGGAACTAGTACAGTGTTCATGTTTGTGAGGGGTGCTCATTGTAGTTTGGGTTTATTCAGCTTTCCCTGTTGGTGACTTTATATTGAGTGGAGTAGAATCTGAATAAAACAGACAGTGAGTCCTAAAGCTTGAATTAAAGTAGCCAGAGGAGCGATAAAAATATTGAACAGGGTTGGTGCAAGTATGTATCCCTGTCAAAAGTTAAATGGTAGAAAATAGTCCATTTATGGACACAATATATCCTTCCAGAGAAGTATGACTGAAACCATACTACAATAACAGTTTATTCCAATTAATAAAAAAATGATCAATCACATCAAAAGCAGCACTTAAATCCAGTTGGAATATGAAGATATCTCTAAGGCCATCTTTATAGGAAACAATCTCATCTCCATGGATAAATTCTTCTTATCTGTTTCCTTCTCCACTACTGCCAACTCCAAACTTCGCGCCTTCTGTCTCGCTGCACCCTACGCCTGGAATAAACTTCCTGAGCCCCTACGTCTTGCCCCATCTTTGGCCACCTTTAAATCTAGACTGAAAGCCCACCTATTTAACATTGCTTTTGACTCGTAACCACTCGCCTCCACCTACCCTCCTCTCCTCCTTCCTGTACACATTAATTGTTTTGATTTGCTTATTTTTTTTTTGTCTATTAGATTGTAAGCTCTTTGAGCAGGGGCTGTCTTTCTTCTATGTTTGTGCAGCGCTGCGTACGCCTTGCAGCGCTATAGAAATGCTAAATAGTAGTAGTAGTCATCTATCAAAGCTAATAACACCGTTTTTGTACTATATCACTTAGGAAACCCAGATTGTGATAGATGAAAAGAGTCATTAGCCTCCCAAAATTTCATGACTTGCTTTTCCATAAAAGGAACGTTAGAGATTGGGCAGTATTTACTGGAACATGTTTATCCACTTTTTCTTTTTACAGTAATGGGCAAATCATTGAATGTTTCCACTGATCCATCAGACTTAAGTTGATCATGTCTAGAAAGACCTGAGAGAATGAGAAACATCAGTCCTTTAACAGAGTCTATATATTACGCTGAGATTTCCCCCAGAGTCTATATATTACGCTGAGATTTCCACATGGAAATCGAATCATATCCATAACAATGTGCATAATTTAATTGGTTAACAAGCCAATCAGCATTGATAATTGATAATTAACAATTATTGACACTTACACACACAGAATTGTCTAAGCATATTCTGTGTCGAAGTGGGAATGGGCATGGGCATGGAATGGATGGGTCGTGGATGTTTTAAAAATATATGCATGTTATAGAATCCACCTGAACTGTGCCTAATTTAGGCATCGGCATTTACACCAGGTTTTACTTGGCGTAACTGACCACGACCAATTTTAGTCACATGGCCTGGCACGTGGCAGATTCTATAAACCATGTGGAAATTTAGGCTTATTCTATAAAGTATGTCAAAATTAAACCATATTTTATAGAATGCACTTAGGTGAATTTCATTTCAGTGCCAAATATTTAGGCGTGATATATAAAATCTAGACCCATATGGTAGATTTTAGAATTCATCATAGTAAGAAGCTTTCCTAATTGAAACTCAGCCAAGAAATGAAGGAAGGTGCTCTGATGGCCACCAGCGCAAGGAGTGTCATTAAGATTGACCAGTGAAAGACAGGAAAATCCATTAGACCATCAGACTTTCAGCTGAGCTGTGGAAAAGGGGGAGGGGATATGTTAGCTAACAGGCCCTTGATCTTTGCTCGAGGGGGGGAGGGTCAGACTTTCACTTGCACTCTCCAGGGGTGAAAGGGAACCGGTAGAGTCAGTACCTGACTGTTTCATGGCTGTTAGGGATGATGGTGATGTGGCTACCCAGCTTCCATAAGCACATAGGACCCAATGATCAGTTTCTCTGCGCTGTTCAGAATAGCACTGTAAAAGTGCTAGAACAGTGAACAGTGCAGGGAAACAACGCCCCAATGATCAAGACTAATAGCGTGCAAATTTATGCATTTTGATCATCGGGCTCTTCTGTGGGAGGATTTGCCTGGACATGTGTGCCTGGCAGAGCCCTGGTGGTCTAGGGCCCCCCTGAACCCTGACCCGACATACCCAACTAACCCCACTCCCCTCTGAATGGAAGACTTCCCACCCCCCTTGCAGAAGACCCGACCTTCCACCCCCTGACAGAAGAGAGGGCTAGAGGTCCAGTGGACCTCTAGCTCTCCAAAACCCAACCACCCCGACAGAGGCTCTTGTGGTCTAGCACCCCCCCCCAAACCCCGACCTGATCTCCATCCCAACATAAGAGAGGACTGGCCCCACCTAGTGGTCTAGTACCCCCTGGTGGTGTAGTGGCCCCAAAACCCCCTGTACCTTGGATGACAGAGGAAGGAGTAGCACTCCCTCCTCCTTCCAACACAGCCTCCAAAATGGGAGCACTCTGCCCAGTGCATCCTGGGATATGATGGATGGGTCTTTCTTAACATATAAGGGAGAAACTCCCTTATATGGTATGGAAGCCCCACCCAGCACATCCTCCCAATTCCCCCTTTAACTAATGCATCTCTCACTTAAATCCCATATAAGTACATAAGTACATAAGTAGTGCCATACTGGGAAAGACCAAAGGTCCATCTAGCCCAGCATCCTGTCACCGACAGTGGCCAATCCAGGTCAAGGGCACCTGGCACGCTCCCCAAACGTAAAACATTCCAGACAAGTTATACCTAAAAATGCGGAATTTTTCCAAGTCCATTTAATAGCGGTCTATGGACTTGTCCTTTAGGAATCTATCTAACCCCTTTTTAAACTCCGTCAAGCTAACCGCCCGTACCACGTTCTCCGGCAACGAATTCCAGAGTCTAATTACACGTTGGGTGAAGAAAAATTTTCTCCGATTCGTTTTAAATTTACCACACTGTAGCTTCAACTCATGCCCTCTAGTCCTAGTATTTTTGGATAGCGTGAACAGTCGCTTCACATCCACCCGATCCATTCCACTCATTATTTTATACACTTCTATCATATCTCCCCTCAGCCGTCTCTTCTCCAAGCTGAAAAGCCCTAGCCTTCTCAGCCTCTCTTCATAGGAAAGTCGTCCCATCCCCACTATCATTTTCGTCGCCCTTCGCTGTACCTTTTCCAATTCTACTATATCTTTTTTGAGATACGGAGACCAGTACTGAACACAATACTCCAGGTGCGGTCGCACCATGGAGCGATACAACGGCATTATAACATCCGCACACCTGGACTCCATACCCTTCCTAATAACACCCAACATTCTATTCGCTTTCCTAGCCGCAGCAGCACACTGAGCAGAAGGTTTCAGCGTATCATCGACGACGACACCCAGATCCCTTTCTTGATCCGTAACTCCTAACGCGGAACCTTGCAAGACGTAGCTATAATTCGGGTTCCTCTTACCCACATGCATCACTTTGCACTTGTCAACATTGAACTTCATCTGCCACTTGCACGCCCATTCTCCCAGTCTCGCAAGGTCCTCCTGTAATCGTTCACATTCCTCCTGCGACTTGACGACCCTGAATAATTTTGTGTCATCGGCGAATTTAATTACCTCACTAGTTATTCCCATCTCTAGGTCATTTATAAATACATTAAAAAGCAACGGACCCAGCACAGACCCCTGCGGGACCCCACTAACTACCCTCCTCCACTGAGAATACTGGCCACGCAATCCTACTCTCTGCTTCCTATCTTTCAACCAGTTCTTAATCCATAATAATACCCTACCTCCAATTCCATGACTCTGCAATTTCTTCAGGAGTCTTTCGTGCGGCACTTTGTCAAACGCCTTCTGAAAATCCAGATATACAATATCAACCGGCTCCCCATTGTCCACATGTTTGCTTACCCCCTCAAAAAAATGCATTAGATTGGTGAGGCAAGACTTCCCTTCACTAAATCCGTGCTGACTTTGTCTCATCAGTCCATGTTTTTGTATATGCTCTGCAATTTTATTCTTAATAATAGCCTCCACCATCTTGCCCGGCACCGACGTCAGACTCACCGGTCTATAATTTCCCGGATCTCCTCTGGAACCCTTCTTAAAAATCGGAGTAACATTGGCTACCCTCCAGTCTTCCGGTACTACACTCGATTTTAGGGACAGATTGCATATTTCTAACAGTAGCTCCGCAAGTTCATTTTTTAGTTCTATTAATACTCTGGGATGAATACCATCAGGTCCCGGTGATTTACTACTCTTCAGCTTGCTGAACTGACCCATTACATCCTCCAAGGTTACAGAGAATTTGTTTAGTTTCTCCGACTCCCCCGCTTCAAATATTCTTTCCGGCACCGGTGTCCCCCCCAAATCCTCCTCGGTGAAGACCGAAGCAAAGAATTCATTTAATTTCTCCGCTACGGCTTTGTCCTCCTTGATCGCCCCTTTAACACCATTTTCGTCCAGCGGCCCAACCGACTCTTTGGCCGGTTTCCTGCTTTTAATGTATCTAAAAAAATTTTTACTATGTATTTTTGCTTCCAACGCTAATTTCTTCTCAAAGTCCTTTTTTGCCCTCCTTATCTCCGCTTTGCATTTGGCTTGGCATTCCTTATGATCTATCCTGTTACTTTCAGTTGGTTCTCTTCTCCACTTTCTGAAGGATTGTTTTTTGGCTCTAATGATTTCCTTTATCTTACTGTTTAGCCACGCCGGCTGACGTTTAGTCTTTTTTCCCTTTTTTCTAATACGTGGAATATATTTGTCCTGAACCTCCAGGATGGTGTTTTTAAACAGCATCCATGCCTGATGCAAGTTTTTTACTCTGCGAGCTGCTCCTTTCAGTCTTTTTTTCACCATTTTTCTCATTTTGTCGTAATCACCTTTTCTATAGTTAAACGCTAGC
This sequence comes from Microcaecilia unicolor, assembly GCF_901765095.1. Classification (NCBI taxonomy): domain Eukaryota; kingdom Metazoa; phylum Chordata; class Amphibia; order Gymnophiona; family Siphonopidae; genus Microcaecilia; species Microcaecilia unicolor. Next base: position 593,816,964 of record NC_044032.1, read on the forward strand.
GTACTTGATTTCCTAGTTTCACTTCCTTCAATGCCAATATCAAAACCGATCATATTATGATCACTGTTATCAAGCGGCCCTCGTATCGTTACCCCCTGCACTAGATCATGAGCACCACTAAAGACTAAGTCTAGTATTTTTCCTTCTCTTGTCGGCTCCTGAACTAGCTGTTCCATGAAGCTGTCCTTGATTTCATCAAGAAATCTTATGTCCCTTGCGTGTACAGATGTTACATTAACCCAGTCTATATGCGGGTAATTGAAATCCCCCATTATTATTGTGTTGCCCAGTTTGTTTGCGTCCCTGATTTCCTTTAACATTTCCGCATCCGTCTGTTCGTCCTGGCCAGGCGGACGGTAGTACACTCCTATCACTATCCTTTTCCCCTTTGCACATGGAATTTCAATCCACAGTGATTCCAAGGAGTGTTTTGTTTCCTGCAGAATTTTCAATCTATTTGATTCAAGGCTCTCGTTAATATACAATGCTACCCCTCCACCAATCCGATTCACCCTATCACTACGATATAATTTGTACCCCGGTATGACAGTGTCCCACTGGTTATCCTCCTTCCACCAGGTCTCAGAGATGCCTATTATATCTAATTTTTCATTTAGTGCAATATATTCCAACTCCCCCATCTTATTTCTTAGGCTCCTGGCATTCGCATATAGACATTTCAAACTATGTTTGTTGTTCCTAAGTACATCATGCTTAGTACTTGACAGTATTAATTGGCAATCTTTTGTCTGATTTTTATTGTTATTTAAAGATACCCGATCTACTACAATCTCTTTTGCAACCTCACTATCAGGATACTCTATCTTCCCTGTTATGGTGATATCTTTGAAAGATACCTTATCCCGAACCATGCTCTTTTGAGCGACTGTCGGCCTTCCCCCCATTTCTAGTTTAAAAGCTGCTCTATCTCCTTCTTAAACGCCGATGCCAGCAGCCTGGTCCCACTCTGGTTAAGATGGAGCCCATCCTTTCGGAATAGGCTCCCCCTTCCCCAGAATGTTGCCCAGTTCCTAACAAATCTAAAGCCCTCCTCCCTGCACCATCGTCTCATCCACGCATTGAGACTCTGAAGCTCTGCCTGTCTCTTGGGCCCTGCGCGTGGCACAGGTAGCATTTCAGAAAATGCTACCCTGGAGGATCTGGATTTCAGCTTTCTACCTAAGAGCCTAAATTTTGCTTCCAGAACCTCTCTCCCACATTTTCCTATGTCATTAGTACCCACATGTACCAAGACAGCCGTCTCCTCCCCAGCACTATATAAAATCCTATCTAGGTGACGCGTGAGGTCCGCCACCTTCGCACCAGGCAGGCTCCTTAACTGGGCATTCCCAATATTCATATAGACTAACACAATCTGTCTTCCTCATTGGCTCTTCTGAAACCCCAAGCTTTTTAACTGTTTCCAAAACACAAATAGCCCCCTTTTCTCTGAAGTTCTATGGGAACTTGATTCCACAAGTGAGGGCCTGAAAAAAAGAAATGCCTTTACTTGAATACACTGTAACATCATCTTTAGAGGCAGAACCAGATAATCCTGCTGAGATGACCAAAAACCCACATAGGAACATAGAAAGTTAAAAGATGTTTCAGATAAACAGAGCAATTACCAAAGTGCCTGATGAATGAGGCATAAGATTTTAAACTCAATTCAAAATGCTACAGGATGCCAATACAACTCTTTCAATGATGGAGCCATATGATCCCAACCTTTTTTTTTAATAGTAAAGTAAGGAGCTACATTATTCTGTATCTGTTGTAACCAACATAAAACACTCTTTTAGGAAGGCCCCTATAAAGGCCATCACAATAAGCAATGCATAATGTAACAAATATCTGAACCAATAGATTTTGTAGTAAGTTTCATACTGAAACAGAACTGGGAGCATTAATTTCTGAAATGAGAACACATACGTGAGAGTAAACAAATTTTGTTGCTACAATTTGATCTTTCAAGTACTACGGTAATGGAATTCAAACATGCGTGGGATAAACATAAAGGAATCCTGTGCAGAAGGAAGGGATCCTCAGGAGCTTAGCCTAGAATGGGTGGCAGAGCTGGTGGTTGGGAGGCGGGACTAGTACTGGGCAGAATTATACGGTCTGTGCCGGGGCTGGTGGTTGGGCAGCGGGGATAGTGCTGGGCAGACTTATACGGTCTGTGCCAGAGCTGGTGGTGGGAGGCGGGACTAGTAGTTGGGAGGCGTGGATAGGGCTGGCCAGACTTATACAGTCTGTGCCCTGAAGAGGACAGTACAAATAAAAAAGTAGCACATATGAATTTATCTTCTTGGGCAGACTGGATGGACCGTGTAGGTCTTTTTCTGCCATCATCTACTATGTTACTATGTTTTGATTTAGTGGACCATGGGATATTGATGGAAATCTTGCACAGTTTTGGAACAGGAAATAGGGTAAATAGTTGTTTTGCTGGTTTTCTTTCACTGAGATTTTATAGAGTAAATATGAGCAATATTCTCTTGGAGGAATGGAGGACAGGGTGTGGTGTCCTTCAGGGATCTCCACGGTCATCCATATTGTTGAACGTTCTGGGCTTTATTCTACCAGCAAATGAAATTTGTTGTTTTGTATATGCTGATGACATAATGATTTATATTCCATTTGTTGAATGCCAGGAGCAAATTAATAATTTGGCATGTTCTAGTATACAACTTGTGATAATGTGGACTAGCGGCCAGGCATGGACCCTTCACAGGCAGCAGACAAGGAAAACAAAAAGAAAAGTCTTTATTGTGAATAAAAGTACCAAAAGTCTGTTACTGTCACAGATGCAGATGGCATTCATTTCACACAAAAGGAAACTTCATTGTCTTAGGTATCCTGAAGCCCAGCTTCATCAACTCGCACTTACTAGCACTCATAGTGACTGCTCCTAGCCGACTTACGTCAATACTTCAATGTAATCTGTATACCTTCCATGGGGACCGGACTCAAAATACTGCAAGCACAGGTTAGGTAAATACTGCAAAATGTAACCCTCACTACTTCGGGCACGTTATGACTTTCTTGAGGGACTCTTTCCTCCTTAACCTCTTCCCTGGGCCTCTATATCGGGGTCTCCTGCTCGATGTCTCTCCTTGGAGCCTCTGTATCGAGGCCTCCCCTTCTGTTCTGGCCTCAGGGCTTTTAACATCCTCTTGGTCTGAGCCCCACCCCTCTGGCACAAACTAGTAGGAAAATGGGTGTGTGATTATCGTTTAAAGCTAAATAAGGATAAAAACAAACTTCTACTATGGTGTCAACAGCAGGCATGTGAGGCTATTGTTGAGCTCCTTCCCTTGATAAAGTGACGGTGAAACGGATGTCTGTCGGGAACGATGGAGCTGGAGATAAGTACCACATTGCCTATTTTACAAAATACTGCCAGTTATTTTGCATAGTCCTTTATTTGTTAAATTTCACATATTGTGCACAGCATTTGGTTTTGGAAGGTGGAGGTTTTTTGGTCAGTGATTACAGCCAACACTTTAAGTTGCAAAGAGTGTTCCTTAAACTAAGTTAAAGGACAGTTAACTGGGTGTTTTATGAGACCTTTTCCTCCACACCATCCTCATGCTATAAAGTTTCCTTTCCCAACATTTTTTTGTTAAGTTTTTGGCAGAATATTTTTGGTGAAGCTTCCAGATTGGTGATTATCTGGTCTTTAACTGTTTGATACTATTAGGTATGCCACACAATATTAATTTAGATTTATACTGAATAGTAGAAGATAAAACTCCTAAATTAGAATCACATTTAAAAATTTTGGAGGTTGTAGTAGGTTTTTATAATTTGACTTGCAAGTTAAGGCTGTTATTAAAAAAGTGTTTTTGATTTTAAAAATTGAAACATGTTAGGTATTGCTTTGAACAAGACAAGTTTAATATGATTTTTTTATGCATGTAAAATTGTAATTCGCCTAGAACTGTGAATAGTGCGGAATATACATGTTTTAAATAAATAAATAAATTCAGACAATCTTTAATTCTCTCACAAATTGACTATTGTAACTTACTGTATGCTGGATGTCGTGCCAACATCCGGAAAAGATTACAGATTCTGCAGAATATGGCAGCCGGGTTAATTTTTTCTATATTTAAATATGACAGAGTAACACTGTTGTATGTGAAATTACACTGGCTGCTGGTGTGGGCTTTTGGTCATCTCAGCAGGCTTATCATTCATGGTAAGGTACTAGATCATATGAATACTTTGATACTATTGTCAGATTCCAATAGATTAAAACCATCCAGAAGATATTTAGAACCTCTATATGCTAGTCCCAAAAAAGTTACTTATAAGTCAGTTCTTACCTCATCATTTCAATATCAGGCAGCCAAATGCTGGAATTTATTACCCAATAAGCTTATTATGGTTCATTCCGTAAATCCTCGAAAACTTTTTTATTTGAAGAATATCTCTTTTCCAGATTTTGAAGTATATATTAATGAATGTAATATGTAGTGTATCCTGGGAATGCCCAGCTCTTGATTTGTTAAACCACAGTGAGTTCCACTGGGGAGACCAGCGGTATGTAAGTGTTATAGTGTAATGTAATGTAATGTAATGTGGAAACAAACCTGAAGTTGGCATAAAAGCTCACAGTCACCATAAAAGTCACGAAAGACAATTCTATAAGCTGGCACCTAAAGTTAAGTGCAAATAGTTCCTATATGTTACAGAAATCTGGGCACCAATAATTGAAAGTTGCACACCTAAGTGCTAGGCACTATTCTGAAACTGGTGCACTTAAGTCGCTTACCCCCCAGATTTTATATAGTGCGCTTAGATTTAGGGGCCGAAATTGGCGCGGATTCTATAAAACACTGCACATAATTTAATTGGCTTAACAAGCTAATGAGCGCTAACAGCACTTAACAAGCAATAATGAGTGCTACTTGGCACTGATTGAATTTAGGCGCACAACTCACTAAGCGTATTCTGTAACGATGTGCGCCGAACTTCTAACTCATGGAGGCAAAAAGAGGCATGGTTATGGGCGGGGAAATGGGTGTTGCATGGGCGTTCCAAAATTTAGACATCGAGTTATAAAATATGGCCCAGTGCGCCTAAATCTATGTGCTGAGATTTACACCATTTTTTCATTGTGTAAATGGATGTGCGCAGATATCAGCACTGAAATATCAACTAAGCATATTCTATAATTGGCGCTTAAATCTAGGTGTCAATTATAGAATACACTTAGTTGGCACTGATTTCAGCGCTGATTTTTTAGGCACCATATTTAGAATCTCCTCCTTATGGGTAAATTCTATGTATGGCGAAGAAAAAAAAGCGCTATTCTATATGCCATACTTAAAGTTAGATTATAGAATAGTGCTTACACCTGGGAATCACACCTAACTTTAGGTGCAGTCATTTGCACCAACTGAAATGTGGTGCAAATGCAACTGAAATGTGATGCACATGTATGCATCTAAATTGGGCACATATATAACAACATGCTTAAATGCTAGGAATGCCCCCATTCTGCCTATGACCCTCCTATTTCCACTTCCCCTTTTTTTTCTTGTGCGTAAAATTTAGGTGCAAATTCCACACCTAAATTTATGCATATGCATTCCAATTAAATCTAAATAGTGCCAATAATTACTTGTTAATAAACCAATTATTGACGCTTATTAGCTCATTATACAATTAAATTGCACACACAATTTTTAATGACTTTTATAGAATTAGGGGGTGAACGTGCAACTGTCAGGGGGCATACATGTGGCGTGGGCATGTTACCAAACGACGCATGCAATGTACAGAATACAATCAGTTGTAAGCATTGCATGGTACACAAAGATACATCAACTTACAGCAGCCATCAACATGACATGAGTTGTCATGTGAATCTTTTGGTGCATCACAGTTGTTATGCACTAGTATTCTATAATAGATAAGGTGTGCCCAGAAACCATTATAGAAATGGCACTAAGCATTCCCATTATGGGTTGAACATCTTGGTACCAATTTATGAATTGCCCTGTATGTGAGTTAAAGGAGGTTTTTATTACATGAGAAATCTAAGTTTCAAATGCCAAATTGTCATCTAGGAGAAGTCCTCAACTACAGACCTTCTTACGATACATCACAACTGCATCTACCTAGAGGGAGCAAACAAAATTCTCTCTCTTTTTTTTGTGTCTGCACAATTCAGTTTTACCCAAATTTCAGGAAACCCTGTTCCTGCTCAGCCAACTCATAATAGCCTCAAGACAGCTAATTAGAGTTCATATGATTCTGGCCCATTGACACACACCCCCACTTCTGGCCTCCCTTCACTGGCTCCCTGTCAAGTTCCGTTCATGTTTTTAAAATTGTATGTATTGTTCACAAAACCTTACACTCTGGCTCCCCACTTTATCTTTCCTCACTGGTCATTCCCTACACTCCCTACACTACTTTACCCTTGTTTTTGATTTTTCACCACAGGCTCAGTAGCTGCAGGTGCCTGGACTCTCTGTGGTTTGTTGATTTGTTGCTCTTTGGATGCTCTTGCATGTGTGCTTCTGTCTTGTCTACCCTTTGGCATTCTGTTCCTAGTTTGTATTTTTATATTATTTACTTTTGTAAACTGATGTAACCTTTTTCTAGAAGTGGCGGTATATAAAGTACTCAAATAAACATAAACATATACTTGACAAAACAAAACCTCCATAGGTCAAAATAAGAGATACGAAAGGGATCAATTAGATGCTAAATAATAAAGGCAAAAATATTGATCCTTGAGTCAAACCAAACACTAAAGGCACTTCATTCAATTAACTCAGAACCTAGTAACCATGTGAAAGAAAAGTCAGATCTAGTCTACTAGCCAACACTCTCTCAGCAATGGCCTCTGAATCCATAGTGGCCAACTACTCTATACCAAATTAGTCTGGCAATAGGCCAACAATAATAACTCTTACAGTGATCAGACCATAATAAAGGGGTAAAGCACGCTTCTTTCATGAGGTCACTGCAAAAACCCCAACACAGTACCAAATCCAGAATTTTCTAGATGAAGGAAGCCTAAGCTGGCCAAAATAAGATAAATTTGTCCTCATGGATAGATATTAAAAATCCCCTCAAACTGCAAAGGTAACTCTGACAATGGCTAGCCTAAGAAATCCAAATTATCACCCCTCCATACCGGGCATGCTATAAATCAAACCCAAACCCGACCTACTTATAGACTTCAAATGAAGTACTAACCTCTCACAACCCCTAATGGCTATTGAGTACAATAATGTCTAACAATAGAACATCCCTACCTCTACTCCATGTTTACTCACCTATGTTTCTTGGAGAAAAGAAAAACCTTGAGGGAAAGTCTGAGTCAGGGATAGATGGTCCCCCTCTCTCATCCAAGTCTCAGTGAGACGAAGGCTATCACAGTGGGGCTCTTGCTAATATTGTTTTTGAGATTACTGAATGAACATTAAGTAATTCTCACAATAATAGACTTGATTCTAACTTTGTAGCCTTAGGCCGTAATAAGATAGGGACAGGTCATGACCATTGCCTTCTCCACTGTTTACACCGCCAATACTGAAAATCACTTCTACTCCATCCAAGCAGTCTCCCATAATACCCTCTTTCTGTATGAACACTGATATCTGCCTTCTCCAAATGCATCCCACAAATCCCTAATAAAAAACATAAAAACCCTAAGCCAAACATGAAATATAACATAGTATCCAATCGATGTACATCTACCCTACCTAACACAACACTTCTGATAATAAAAAATTTACCACTGTAACTTTGTAAGCCACATTGAACTAATTCAGTTTGGAAAATTGTGGGATATAAATCCTATATAATAATTTGGACCGCTGCACTTCCGTCTGGCTGCCTGGGTTCGTAACACAGTTCCGATTGGTCCGCCCTGGGGATGGCGTCACAGGGTAGACCAATGGGAGGTGAGAGGGAAGGGAACCCAGTAGCAGGCACCAAAGGTGAGTAAACAATCACCCCCTCCATCCCCCCATCCTCCCTTTCGAGTTGCAGGACGCCCCCCCCCTTCAAGTTGCAGGACACCCCCTCCCTCCCTCCCTCCCTTTTTCCATTCCCCTCCGAGTTCCGCGTTCCCCCTCTCCTCCGAGTTCAACGCCCCCCGCCTCCCTCCCTTGAAGTGCAAGCAGGACCTGTCCTCCAGCAGCCGCTCACCTTCCTGCGTGCCGGCTCTAATTTAAAAATTGTTACCTCGGGGTCCGGCGTTAGCATTGAAGGCGAGCGGCGCTACAGACTGCCTTCCCATCTGTCTGAGCTCTGCCTCTGGTCCCGCCTTTCAAGAAACAGGAAATGAGTGCGGGACCAGAGGCAGAGCTCAGACAGATGGGAAGGCAGTCTGTAGTGATGCTCACCTTCAATGCTAACGCTGGACCCCGAGGTAACAATTTTTAAATTAGAGCCAGCATGCAGGAAGGCGAGGGGCTGCCGGAGGACAGGTTCTGCTTGCACTTCGAGGGAGGGAGGCACGGGGGCGTTGAACTCAGAGGAAAGGGGGGCTGTGGAGGGAGGGAGGGGGGCCATCCTGCAACTTGAAGGGGAGGGGGACGTCCTGCAACTTGAAGGGGAGGGGGGCGTCTTGCAGCTGGAAGGGGAGGGGGCCTCCAACTCGAGGGGAGGGGGCCGTGGAACTCGAAGGGCAGGGGAGAGGGGTCCTGCAACTCGAAGGGGAGGGGCGCCTGGAACTTGGAGGAGGTGGAGGGAGGGAAGTGGAGGCTGGAACTCGGACAACAGAGAGGGAGGGAGGGAGGGGCCATGGAACTCGGATGACAGACAGGGAGAGAGGGAGGTAGGGAGGAGGGCGTGGAACCTTGCTAGCACCCGTTTCATTCCTCTACGAAACGGGCCTCTTTTACTAGTACTATTATAAATAAAATAAATAAATAAAGTATTCTAATCTCCTATCACCCTTTTTTAGCTTTATAAACAAATATGAGTAGAGAGGTGTGGTAGCCGTATTAGTCCACTTCTAAAAGCAGTCAATAGAAATAGAATAAAATAAAACAGAGAAAAGAAAATAAGATAATATGAAAAACCAGAAAGAAAGGCCACCTTTGAAGAACACCCAAAGTTGCACATGATGCCATGGCCAGCATAGGGAAAAATGTGTGGAAAAATCACTGCTATACAAACTGGAAGAGTCTTGCTGGTCTTTATTTTGCCATCATATAATATTGTACTATATTTCATTAATCCATTCTTTATGAACCTTGTAAAATTTTAACACCTGGTCTGAAACAGCTGTTAAATATTTGCCATTACATTATGTACAATGAACAGTAGCAGGAGTTTGCATAGCATACTATTTCCTTTGGGCCTGAAAAAACCTCTTTTGCTCAACATGCTTCCCTACTTGCACATGGGCAAGTACTTATTTTAGTGCTTACACGTGTAGGTGATATGGGACCATCTTAATGTGCATGTTCAGTCCTGTTTGCGTAGCACACTATCTTTAGAACATGCAAAACTCCTATTTTGATCCTGTAAAGTGGTAAAAAATGAAGAATCCCTTGTACCAAAAGAATATTCCAAAAATCCTATTCTATTTATCCTGGAATTGGGAAGATGTATTGTGACCATTCTAGGTAATTAACCTTGAAAGATGATTCCCTTACATTATTGTCAATTCAAATAGAAAGAAGTGTGACCTAACATTAGACTGGTTAATTTCCGTAAGGATTTGTATGAACACCACTGTCCAGATAACCTAATGAATTTCCTTGAGGCCTGATGAATAGCAGGCCTGAAGTAAATACATAGGACTCGATATTGAAAGCAATTTAAGCCGTGCAACTGCCAATATTTAGCGTCACTAAACTGGGCACATTTACCATAAACTGCTGCAACTGAGCTTCGCTCCTGTCCTCATTGACTCCACTGGACAACCGGGGATATCAGGTAGACCCGGGTGGGAGGTTGGGAGGTTGGGAGTTGGGGAGGATGTTCCGGGGAGGTGGGGGTTGTGACTCGTGAGCTGGAGGGAGGAGCAAGGGAAAGAGGGGGCTGCATGGGGGGCAGGAGGGGCTTAAAAAAACAAACAAAAAAGTTATATGGGTCCTGGCCAAAATTCAGCCAGGACCAGCATAACTGTCCTATGAGGGCCCTGGCTGAATATACTCAGGACCCACATACACACTGGCAGCCAGGGCCCTTTCAATTATCCACAGATATTCAGTGCTGGCACCTGGACATAGCCTGACACTGAATATCTGCAGCTAATTTAGCCAGCGATGGTCAGTGTTTAAAAAAATGCTAACTGCTGCTGGCTGAATATCAGCCAGAGAGTTTATTTGGATAGCAGCACTGAATATATGCATTTTCCACCAACCAATAGCCAGTTTCCAGATAGCAGGGGTGGCCAGAATTTTAATAAATGAGCTGTCTGCTGGCCCTGAAAGTTCCTCTCTCTGTGTCTTTAAGTAACAATACGATGGAATAAAAGGTTACAACGTCCATCTACTCTGCCTAGTTCTGAGACAATAACAGAGGGGCCTTTTTACTAAGTTGCGAAGGTACTTATGTGCACCCAACATGCGTCAATTCGGTGGTACCGCCCAGCTATCGCGTGGCCAGGGTGGTAATTTTGTTTTTTACCCATTTCAGAATATAATTTTTATTTTCTGGCATGTGGCGGAAATCATGTGGTAATCGTCATTCTACATGCATAGATGATTACCACACGGTTACCGTGTGAGACCTTATCACTAAGTCAATGGGTGGTGGTAAGGTCTCAGACCCAAAATGGACACGCGCCAATTTTTATTTTTCCCACACATCCATTTTCGGTAAAAAATGTAAAAAGGCCTTTTTTGAAGGTGCGCTGAAAAAATGGATCTGCGGGCGCCCAAAACATGCGCCTACACTAGCGCAGCCCATTTTTCAGCGTACCTTAGTAGAAGGACCCCAGAGTTACCCAGTATCATACTTTATCCCCTCAAATAAGAGTCCTTTGTGTTTCCCTACTACTTTCTATTTTGGGGCTAGATTATTCCATATATCTGCCATCTTTTCTGTGAAGAAATATTTCCTTTTGGTATTCTTAAGTCTATCCCATTTGAGTCTCGTATCCTGACCTCTTATTCTAGAGCTTCCTTTCCATCATAAGTGCATTATGTGGACTGTTCTAGAGCAGTGGCGTTCCTAGGGGGGGCAGTGGGGGCGGTCCGCCCCAGGTGCACGCCGCTGGGGGCGTGCCGTGCGCGCCTGCCCTCCGTTGTTCCATGCTTCTTCTCTGCCCCGGAACAGGTTACTTCCTGTTCCGGGGCAGAGAAGTAGCATGGAACAACGGAGGACAGGCGCGCGTGGCACCCCCCCCCCCCCGGCAGCATGCACCCGGCGGGGGGGGTGTCCTTCACAGGGGTGTCCTTTCGCTGGGGGGGTCCGCGCTGCATCGGGGGGGGGGGGGGGGGGGGCGCTTCACCTGGGGGGCGGGGTGAATCGGCAATCCGCCCCGGGTGCCAGCCCCCCTAGCAACGCCACTGTTCTAGAGTCAGAAGTCCAATGTTTTTATATGTATGCTTACCAATTTAAAAAATGGCGTGGGATAAACATAAAGGAATCCTATTCAGAAGGGATGGATCCTAAGGAGCTTAGCCGAGATTGGGTGGCAGAGCCAGCCGGTGGTGGGAGGCGAGGATAGTGCTGGGCAGACTTATACAGTCTGTGCCAGAGCCAGTGGTGGGAGGCGGGGCTGGTGGTTGGGAGGCGGGGATAGTGCTGGACAGACTTATACGGTCTGTGCCCTGAAGAGGACAGGTACAAATCAAAGTAGGGTATACACAAAAAGTAGCACATATGAGTTTGTCTTGTTGGGCAGACTGGATGGACCATGCAGGTCTTTTTCTGCCGTCATTTACTATGTTACTATGCTACTATGTTAGAAGTTTTTATTTTATTATCTTTTTAAAAATGTTATTATACAATTCTTATTCTAAAGGGAAGTATTTCACCTGTATTAAGATCAGGTAATTCTGCTATTAATATGCATTTCTTTTTCATATTATTTATACTGTAGTTCTCCCAGGGAAAATTTCCTGCTCAGGATGGCAGTCAAAAAACACGACTTTGTTAAACACCAGGAGACCATATCCTTTTCCATATATTAGCAAGGATATATTTCACAACCATTATAATGTAACCAAAATACTTGGTAAAGTGATGTGAAATGAATGGCTCGATGAACTGAATGGGGTTTCAGAGCATTTTACATCCAAGCTACTATTGCAAATCAAACACAAGTAGTGATCAAAGTCAATATTATTGAACGTTATTTGATGATTTCAATAAAAATGAGTCAGTGGCAGGTTCTTGAATTTTACAAAGACTCGGCTACTTCATTCCTTTGGAACTGCTCAAAAATATTTTTGTGGAGTATTGAATTTCTGTGATATTGTAGTGATTGATTTCAGTAAGATACATTAATTTAAGTATCTTCCGATATTCTGCTGAGGAGCGAGGTTGAAGAAGGGTTGGATCTGGTGACTTTGACATTTAGTCCAGATTTATCTGCATTTGTAGAGGTTTCTATGGGCAATATTCTCACTAAAGTCACTCTTTTAGTCTCCTTACAGCTGAGTCAGATAATATAATGATGTTAATATATTATTTTTGGAAGAAGGACATGAACTTGTGCAGCCAGAAAATGTATCTATTCCCCAATCTATCTAGGGCTGTGCAGCTTTGAAGGAAGAGCTTCTTCCAGCTAAAATCTCAAGTTTTAACTCTAGATACAATATTTCTCTGAGATTTCCTTGTAAATGTCTTGGAATGCATTCAGCTGGAACATTTGGCAGATGGTTAGTAATGTGTATTGAGATGCACTTGGGTGGGGGAATAGTGGGTTGTAATGTATCAGTTAGCAACTAAGGGGCCCTTTTACTAAACCACATTTTGCACTAATGCACACTTACCCAATTATATGCATGAAATTACATGCAGGACATACAAGTTCATACAAGCAACAGGTTAAAATGAGAACTGGATTAGCTTGCTCGTTATGACATGAACCCTAAGACAAACCTAACATTAAAATCCAGGAAGCAGGTGAAAGCCTGCACACTCTGTAACAGACCAGTTCTTCATGTCTTAGATTGTGAGCCCACTAGGGAAAGAGAAGGTACCTGCATCTGAGAGGTGTGGGGGGGGGGGGGATTCTAATAATGGTGCCGAAAAAATTGGTGCTGAAAAAAAACACTGCGCTATTCTATAAACAAATTGGTGCTGAAAAAAAACACTGCGCTATTCTATAAACCTCGCCTCGCACTATATAGAATCTGGGAGATGTGGAGGGGCATAATCGAATGGGGGGCCAAAGTTGTCATGAGGGCGTCCTCACAGAATGGCCCCATAAAGGGGCGGGGCAACCCGTATTATTGAAACAAGATGGGCGACCATCTTTCGTTTCGATAATACGGTCGGGGACACCCAAATCATGAAATTTAGGTCGACCTTAGAGATGGTCGTCCTTAGGTCGTTTTTGAGATGGTTGTCCCCGGTTTTCGGTGATAATGGAAACCGAGGATGCCCATCTCAAAAATGACCAAATCCAAGCTATTTGGTCGTGGGAGAAGCTAGTATTCGTAGTGCACTGGTCCCCCTCACATGCCAGGACACCAACCGGGCACTGCAGTGGACTTCACAAATTGCTCCCAGGTACATAGCTCCCTTACCTTGGGTGCTGAGCCCCCCAAACATGCACAATATTGCTTTTAAAATACATTTTGTAAATCTAAAGTTTAATCTGGAAGAAATAAAAGGGGGCTCATGCGCTAACATATGCCTTTAGCCCTATAAGTAGTTAAAACAGTCCTGACTACTCTCATCTTCCAACACTAACAATATACAGATCCCAGAGAGAGAGAGAGGGAGAGAGAGGGAGAAGAAAAAATAGTAGTAAATGGAAAATACTAACTGGTAAATCTGGAATGAAAATGATTGTGGGTTAGTGAAAAATTAGACCCATATTTTCTGTCTCTTAAGTTCCACCGAGTGAGACTTTTTACCCAGTAGGGACATTTAAAGCAGAGTAAGCCTTTTCCTCGATGGGTAAAACATAAATGAATATTCATGTTAAGGCTTACTGGAACCTCATTTGGAAAAGAATGGTGACAATTTTTGGTTTACCTTGCATTCATCTGATCCTGACATTATCATAAAGAATGATCATCAGAAACTGTTCAACATTATGCTTGCAACTGCTCTGCACCTTTTCATATGTAATTGGAAGGGCAATTCAAAATTGAGTTTTACAGAATGTTGGAGCCACATTTGCGTAATCAGAAAATATGAAGCTGCTCTGGTTCTCAAATAGCACAAACTTCAGTCCTCCTTAAAGCCTTGGGGACCCTTTTATATAGGCAACTACGCACATCCAATGTGCATCAATTTGGAACTACCGCCCGGCTACCACGTGCCCTGGGCGGTAATTCCATTTTTTTATGTGCGCCCAATACGCATGGCATGACGCTAACCGGGCAGTAATCAGCAGTGTACACCCGCTGATGACTACTGCCCAGTTAACGTGTGAGACCTTACTGCAAAGTCAATGGGTGGCAGTAAGGTCTCAGACCCAAAATGGATGCACGCCAATTTTTATTTTGCCGCACGTCCATTTTTGGCCACAAAAAAGGCTTTCTTTGCAGGCTTGCTGAAAGATGGACCTGTGCATGCTCAATACACATCAGTGGCATAGCCAAGGGTAGGCTTGGGTGGGCCACATTGGGTTCAGGCCCACCCAGTAGCAGCACACCTATGATTTGGCTGGCAGGGATCCCCAAGCCCCACCAGCCGAAAACTCCCAACAAGTGTCCCTCCTGCATACCTTGTAAGTAGCAGATCTTCGCCTGCAGTGAGCTGTGACGTACATACTGCTTGCACCGGCCCCACAGCCTTCCCTCTGATGTATTTCTGCCTAGGCGGAAACAGGAAGCTGCATCAGAGGGAAGGGTGTGGGGCCAACATGAGAAGTGTGTATTAGTTGCTGCTCGCTGCTGGTGAAAATCTGCTATTGAAAAGGTATACGGGAGAGGGGGGATGTTTGAGAGACCATATGGCATGCAGGCGAGAGGAGAGACCAAGGGGCTTATTTTCAAAGCACTTAGCCTCCCAAAGTTCCATAGAAACGTATGGAACTTTGGGAGGCTAAGTGCTTTGAAAATATGCCTCCAAATCACCTGTGGGACGGGGCGAGGTTCTTCTGCCCACCCAAAATTGGGTGTCTGGCTACGCCCCTGATACACATGCCTACAATAGTGCAGGCCAAAGGACCCCTTGGGCACTATTACAATCATATTGTGCCACTAGTAGTACCGTGTTTCCCCGAAAATAAGACAGTGTCTTATATTAATTTTTGCTCCCAAAGATGCACTAGGTCTTATTTTCAGGGGATGTCTTATTTTCGGCGAAACACAGTACAAGCCATACCCAAATGCACCACACTACAGGACCAAACGATTACACATACAAAAAAAAAATCCCAACGATGGCCCCTGATAGAGGAAGAACGAGGAAAAGAATGCGTTGCTTTGTGTTATAGACGTCCGGCTCTCACAAGGACACAAAAAAACAAACAACCTCCCCTAATAAACCACAACACAGTACCATATTGCCATCACTACCTCCACACTAATAGGAACTGGGCTGGGTGGCTAGTTGCCAAATAGTGAGCTTCTGGTGGGAGAGAGTGGGCACCCATCGGGGCCAAACAAAAACTTTGCTAGATCTTACTTTCGGAGGAGGCCTTATATTTAGCAATTCAGCAAAACCTCTACTAGGTCTTATTTTCGGGGAAACAGGGTAACACTAATATCTAGGATTTTCAGTGCTAAACGCCCTTATAACAGGCACTGTATATTTCATACCTTTATGTATTCAGCTCACCAGTTATTCTAACACAAGTGTTGGATGCTCTTTGTTAACGCTTATTGTTACTATAGCTGTTGTATCATTATAAATGTAAACTTTTCAATAAAACTTATGAAACAAAAAAAAGGTGTACTATGTTTTTGTTTTCAGTGTGGTATAGGAGTTTTGTGCCACATCATGTAATTATCGAACTAATTATTATTTTTGCCTACATTTGTATAAAGGCTTCATGGAAATCAATTTATTGACTTACTCTGGTGCTTACTATGCAAGATTAAAATAGAATGTGCATGTCCCTGCTCTGTATCAGTTTTTCCTATGTTATTTTTCAGAGGTCAATTAATTTATTGCCTCCTGACTAATTTTAAAAGAATTTGGTATTATTTATCTTTCGTAAGTGTAAACTACTATCGACCTGATTCACTCTTCAAATCTGTTATGAAACAAAACCCACTATTAATCGTATATGTACACTGAAGAACCACTGTGCTCTCCTAAAAGCAAAATTGTTCTCATTTAATCTATGTAAGTGAGAGGAAAGCCCTCATACTCCTGTGGCTCAACACAGTTCTTTCAACTGGAACACTACTTAGCTGAAAATCACTTGAAGCTCACAGTTAAAAAAACGAAAATGATAAAGGGGATGGGATGATTTACCTATGAGGAAAGGCTAAAGCGGCTAGGGCTCTTCAGCTTGGAGAAAAGGCGGCTGAGGGGAGATATAATAGAGGTCTATAAAATAATGAGTGGAGTTGAATGGGTAGATGTGAAGTGTTTGTTCACGCTTTCCAAAAATACTAGGACTAGGGGGCATTCGATGAAGCTACAATGTAGTAAATTTAAAACGAATCGGAGAAAATTTTTCTTCACTCAACGTGTAATTAAACTCTGGAATTCTTTGCCAGAGAATGTGGTAAAGGCGGTTAGCTTAGCGAAGTTTAAAAAGGTTTGGACAGCTTCCTAAAGGAAAAGTCCATAGACTGTTATTAAATGGACTTGGGGAAAATCCACTATTTCTGGGATAAGCAGTATAAAATATTTTTGTACATTTTTGGGATCTTGCTGGGTATTTGTGACCTGGATTGGCCACTGTTGGAAACAGGATGCTGGGCTCGATGGACCTTTGGTCTTTCCCAGTATGGCAATACTTATGTACTTATGTGCTTATCATTGGTAACAAAAAACCTCTCAACAATGTTAAATCATCCACTCTTTTCTGGACTGATTAATGTGTGAAATGAAAAAACTTGTCTGAACTGCTCTGTTTCTGCTGGTCAATCAGTCTCCGAAACAGTGAGGTCCGGACGGACTCATTTCGCTCAGGCTTTTTCAAGAGCCCTCACTGTGATTGAACCATTGTGCCGTGATCCTATCATAAGGCAGCCAACAATTTTGCTTTTATGAGAGCACAGTGATTCTTCATTATTTAACTTTCAACAAAATCTTTTACCATTAGATTCAAGGCAAAACATTTTGCACCAACAGTAAAATTCCTATTGTAACTAGATAAAATGAGGAAGCTGAGAAGTACAACAAATTCTCATGAAAATATTAAGCAGATTCAAATGCTAATTTATCAGTATGTTTCTAACCTCACCCCCCCCCCCCCCCACCCCGTTTACTAAGCTGCATGGCAATGCCGACACAGCTCATTCAAAGTGAAAGGACAGTGACCCAGCAGGCAGTCACGAGCACAAACGGGAGGTGGCCTAGTACTGCAGGAAGAGGGGGTGGGGGGGAGAGAGGGATGGGGAGGGTGATGAGAAGTATAGAAGAGCTTGCAAGCACAGGCAAGTCAGCAAAGGGATAAGTAAGGGGGAGACACTAAAGAATAGAGGACCTATAGGGAGGCAGGTAACAAGTCAGGAAGTCTGGGAGGTGGGAAAAGAGGTGGCCTCTGGGAACAAGAAAGGCAGCACCTGCAAGGTGCACTCACCATTTTAGTCTGCTGCTCCCACAGCTCTCCCACCCCACCCACCCCATATCAAGGAGGTAGGGTCTTGTTGCAGCATTCCACAAGTGGAAGAGTACACAGCACTATGTTTCAGACCAAAACAAGGTCAAAGGTCATGTGGTTGTTGACCCATGCTAGTAGTGGCATGGATGATGTCTAACAACAAGGGCAGTTCCCCTCTTGTACAGAGGGGGGGGGGGGGGCAGTGCCAGATTAGTAGATGATCAGCGGTGCCTACCTCAGACTTGGACAGCATGGGGAAGCTGAAGGCTTCAAGAAAGAGAGTCAACGAGTACGAGAGGGAAGATGCTTTTACCGCAATCCCTTGAGCAAAACTGTGATGTTAGCGCCTGGGCATGTCGGCAGTATATGCCCCAGGCGGAGCAAAAAGCTACAGCGTGATGATGGCAGAAAGAGAGAGAACTGTGTGACTCAAAAAGGCTAGGCCACTTGCCTGAAATGCTCTATATAGAAATTGAGTCATATGTTTGATTGTATACCTGATTTGAAATCGCTTGCTATTGTGAATAACTCATAGATATAAACTGTAGAATGCTGCGGCCACAATAAATTCCACTCTTATCGGATAACTGGTCGTGTGAATATATACTGTGTATGGTCTGGATTGAAAGAGAGTGCTGAAGTGCCATCTGCCTGATTTGTGGGCTACGTTGGCATTAGCACTTGGCAGCTGCTAGCATGGATTAGTAAACAGGAGGATAAGGGTAAAGAATTAAAGTTAAAGGAAAATTTGGAGTGCCACTGATTATAAAAGTAAGTAAAAATGAGTTTCAACACTAAAGTGGACGAGTGGCCTAGTGGTTTGGGTAGCAGACTTTGGTCCTGAGGAACTGAGTTTGATTCCCACTTCAGGCACAGGCAGCTCCTTGTGACTCTGGGCAAGTCACTTAACCCTCCATTGCCCCATATAAGCTGCATTGAGCCTGCCATGAGTGGGAAAGTGTGGGGTACAAATGTAACAAAAAAAAAGTACCATTTCAGTATCTTACTACTTGGTGAGATGGACCTTCAGAAGGTGGTCAATTCACTGTAATACTTCTAACAGTGAAGATGCCTCTAAATCTGTCATTTGTCCAATGTTCATCATTTGAAATACTGTTTATTTAATATAATCTCAGTGTCATTTACTCCATATTTTCAATAAATGATAATCTCTTATCCAAAATCCTTGGGTCCAGACACATTTTGGATTTCATAATGATAGGAAGATTAGGGATTAGGAATTTAGGGGTCCTTTTACAAAGGCACGGTAGGCTCTACACGGGTGTAGCATACACCAAAATGAGACCATCGCCAGGCTAGCATGCCACCATGGCAGTAATTTCAGATTTGGTGTGTGCCCATACCACCGGGACAAATTATTTTTTTATTTCCCACCGCACACAGCGTTTCCAGTATTAATCGGCAGTTGGTGTGCTCTGATCCATCACCACACATGTAGCATGTGAGCCCTTACCGCTAGATCAATGGGTGGCATTAAGGGCTCAGGCCATTAATAGGTGCACGCTGGTTTCAATTTTACCACAGGCCCTTTTCCCGGCCCATTGAAAAAAAGCCTGTTTTCCCAGACACGGTAAAAACTGGCTCGGCATGAACCAAAAACACGTACCCACACTACCAAAGGTCACTTTTTGCCGCGCCTTAGTAAAAGGATCTCTTGGTGAAAGTATTGCACAACTTATCAGTACTAATTGGAAAATATTGTTCATTTTCTGCTTCTCAATGTTATCCATAAGGGAATGTGCAGCTCTTTTGGTTTAAGCGTGTGTTGCACTGGGGAATATTTGACATCAAAAGTAAACTTTGGTGTACGAACAAATTTCAGTTACTGGAGTTTTTCAGTTTTCAGAATTTCAGATAAGAGATTGTGTACCTGTACTAGATAACCAGTTGCTGATATGAAACATGTATCATGTTTCAATTATCTTGCATCAGGGTAGTTGGTGGAGTTTTCCTTTCATGTTCCTTTGCAGCCTATAAAAGGGCTGACCTTTTATTGCAGAATTTTTTTTCACAATATAGGTAAAGTGTGCATGCTTTAAAATGGCCGTTATAGGATTTAACTGTACACAGATTCGGTGTTAGATATGCTGGGGCCCGAACTGTATGGTGAGATCAGAGTTACACAAAGAATGGTTAACTTCTGGAATTCATTGCCAGATGTTGTGGTAACAGCGGTTAGCATATCTGGGTTCAAAAAAGGGTTGAACATGTTCCTGGAGGAAAAATCCATAGTCTGTTATTGAAAAGACATGGAGAAAGCCACTGCTTGCCCCGAGATTGGTAGCATGGAAAACTGCTACTAATTGGGTTGCTGCCAGGTACTTGTGACCTGGATTGGTCACTGTTGGAAGCAGGATACTAGGCTAGATGGACCCAGTGTGGCTATTCTTATGGAAAGGTTCATAGTTAGACATCTGCTTCATTATTAATGGCAGTACAGTTAGTGCAGTCTGCTCCAATCATTTTGCTACCAAATAAAATTCTTTTTTGCAGAAAAAGAAGGAAACTGTTCATTGGACACACCATTAAGGTCTTCATACCACTGGACACACCAAAGGACACCATGTTTCAGTGTGTAAAGATAGGGTCAGCACACATTCTTCATACAGTACTGGGAAAACGTTTGAACCCCAATAAGAGAATTGCAATTTTTTGCATGATATCCTTATTTAATTCAAAACAGTCTTTCCTTATGGAACAAATGGTACACATTAAATAAATTTATGTTTTTTGAAACACAATTATGTACAAAGCAGGAACAGGAAGACTAATTCAGAATCAGTGCGTGAAATAGTATGTGAGCCCCTTAGCTTCTTTAGAACAAATAATTGGCTAATTAAAATCAGGTGCTCAAATAATTGGCCAACAAGTAAATCAGTCTGCCACTGAGTGTAGTCATCCTGTCCTAGACCCAAAAAGATCTGAATTGATCTTCATCATAAATGTTAATGGTAACTCATTGCAGTACTCCAGTTTATGGGTATGACTAGAGCAGCAGTGATAGAATTTTCCAGAAGCCCTGATGGGAGGGAGGTCCCTGCCAGTGGGCTGGAGAGAGTGTGGGAGGCCTGCCCAAGGGACAGGTTGGCAGAAAAGTTGCTGAGATAAAGTGGTTCCCTGTGGTGAGTGACAGCAGGAGTGGAGTTTGGAAAATAATAAAAGAGATTATAGTGGGGAACACGAGGTCTGTGGTTGCATGTACCCCAGCCAGGACCCTTAGCAGTATTGGGGAGATCCTGGAGTGCAGAATAAATTTGGTCTGGAACAAAGAAGTAGTTGCTGCCTCTATAAGTGGCAACTGAGAAGGCGGCAGAGCTTCAGGTGGCTAAGGGGAATCCAGCCTGGAAACAGGATCCAGAGCAGGAGAAGCCTCTTCAAGGCTGGGGTGCAGCCCTGCGAGGTGCACCGCTGGAAGAAGGACATCAACGAGGTTCTGTGCCTGATAGAGTTGGATGAATATCTGAGCTATGGTTATTCTTGACTCAACAGGATAGGCATATGGACAGGTGAAGATGTAAATATCTATAAATATCAGAGTGGAGTGACTGGGACTGTCATGATGTTACAAGAAATATTTAACTTGGGGAAATTGCTCAGAGCATTCGCTAATATTTATAAGTTTTGAGATATATTTTGGTTAATTCTCCACCAATTACCTATTAAGGTAATAAGATTCACAAGTGTAATGACTTAAATATTATATTTTGTGTTTACATTAACCTGCACTGCATAAGATTTAGGAACTTGTGCTCAAAGCATGGCACTAAGTTTTTAAAAGCGACCATACTACCAGAACATAAAAAGAAAGACCATATAATTAGCTTTAGAAAGATTTATTTACAATACAGCTTTCAGTAATTGCAGCAAGAGGTAGTCTTTTAAAAAGGATCTTGGAACAGAGAATTTGTGCTTTAAAACAACAAGGTAGTCTTAAATCAGGTTAACTTACAAGTCCTTCTGCTACAAGGCATGCTGTGGTCCAGCTGATTGATGAGCAGCACGAGATAAGAGGAGAGAGAGAGAGTCTGTAGCAGTAGCAGGGCTTCAGCAGAGGAGAAGGATCTGGGCTGCAGCCGAAGAGAAGAATCTGTCTCTGTGTGGAACAGCTCCTGCCTTTTATACATTGCAAGTTGCAGGAAGACATGATCACATGAATCTCAGCACTTGCTTCCTGTTTGCACTGCACCCTGGGTAGTTGCAATGAATCATGGTGCCTGGTCTCATGTTTTATGACATCATAAGACTTCCTGTCTGGACTTTTACTGACAAATGGTCTATTGAAGCAAAAGCAAGCAGATGGCCTCTTGTTTATGATTTCCTCTGAGTCCTTTTGTCTTTACTAGCTAGGGTCACACCTCTCCCACCTTTCTGTCTCTTGGCTCTTTGATCCTTTGTTCACCCTCAGGAAGGCTTTTTGATCAGAGGAAGGGAGGAAGTTTAAAAAAAACCTCTTTGAAGTAGCCTCTTATGTTACGTGCGGGTAGGGTTACCATATGGCTCCAGAAAAAGGAGGACACATTGATCCAGTCTGGGATTTGCTTCCATTGAAAGCAATGAAAGTAAAACCCAGACTGGCTCAATCTGTCCTCCTTTTTCTGGAGCCATATGGTAACCCTACGTGTGGGGTGTGTGGTCCCCTGTGACACTGTGATGAAGTATTAGCTTGTGGGCCCAGGTCATGTGGAACTGAGCCGAGCTAGCAGGGTGTGAGGCCTGGGTTTCACATACTGGTGGGGTTGATGGAGTAAATTTGTTGGAGAAAAGGGTTACATAAACTGAGTGTAGGCATCCAAAAAGTTCTGAGTTGGTCTTCATCATAAAAGTTAATGGTAACTCATCATCCCACAGTTAAAAATAATTTAAGAGGACCTACGGAAGAGTAGTTGATACTGCTCTGCCTGAACAGGATTAGAAGACCAGTTCTACATATTTGAGACTTCATCTGTCCACAGTCTAACCTTAAGCATATTCATTGTGGATATCCTGAAAATCTGACTGGCTAGGTATGTCCCGAGGGTTGAGTTGAGAACCATTGCCTTAAAGGAAAACCAGAAAATCATCCATAAAACCACAAAGATCTCAGACTAATATCTAAAGATCTGCAGGTCTCCTGAAAACATACTTGGAAAGGAGTCACCCATACAGGTTTGATTTTCAGATATGGCGATGAGCCTGTTTATTTAAAAAAACTGCTGCAGAGCCTGTGTGACCCTCATTATTGAAAATGTGATAGTGAAATAGCACCCCCCACTGGCAGGACTGTAGATGGAGGATTCTTGCTCAGCTTAGAGGGAATTGTTTTTCCCTTTCCCTGCCACTGACCTACCCTTTCCCTGGCCAGGGCCGGTCTTAGCAAGTGCGGGGCCCTATGCAGACCAATTTGGTGGGGCCCCATCCTAGCCCCACCCCCACCATAGCTCCACCCCATTGATAAAATTATTCCATTTTTAGAACATTTTTTTATTTATGAAATTTCAAATAAAGACAAATGAAGCTAAACTTGTACAAAAAACTGATTGAAATAATAAGCACAATGCTATCATGAAACCTTCCCTCCCCAGAAATTATTCAGTTCAAGTCCACTACAATTAGTAGTTCCAATTCTCATAACAAAGGAGAATAAAGGAAAAATATTAAGAAAAGATTCAGTACTTTCAAATTCCCCTATTACTCTGTAACCCATATATGCAATAAAATAAAAATGAAATGAAAAGATATACAATAAAATTAAGTGATATGTAAAATATAATGTACAATATAAAAACATGTAGACCACCAAGGTATTAAAATTGTTTTACAATATATACTACAACTCTCTGACTCAAGAAGACTCCGACTCTGTCATCCATAATTGTCTGACAACACACAGAAAAAAATAAGTAAAAAAAAAAAAGTCACAATTAATACCTTATACACCAATATACCAGCCATACGGAAAATGCAGATTATCAACAATATGAAGCTAGCAAGGGATCATAATATCACAATTCTCATGTAGAGCCACAAAACACCCTTTTAGAGATAGTGTGTCATGATTTAGGCTCTACACCCTTTCCGATGTTTGGTGCCACCTTAGTAAGGCCAACACACAATCTCTCCACTGCAAAACACTATACACAAACGTGTGCAAAAACACACTCATAACCTTAACAAACCATAAACAGCACTAATTCCAAGGACAGGACAAGCTACAACCTTATGCGTGGCGTGGAAAGGCAACTGTAATTACACCAGGCTCTAAAACACCAGTGCACAACCTAGTGAAAAAAAACAAACAAAAAGGGCGCAAACTATACGCTAGCAGAATACTGCACCTTCCTTGATCACACCTGAAAAACACATGAAGGCAAAATACTGAACTGGAAAGTTACCTCAAGAAGTCAGACTCAGTATGTAGCAATACTACAAAAATTAAAACTTACATGAAAAATATCACAGATGCACATTTCCAAAAACTAACATATTCCAATTAATAAATTCTGAATAAAATAGTTTTTTCTACCTTTGTTGTCTGGTGACTTTGTTTTTCTGATCATTCTGGCTCAGTATCCGATTGTGCTGCTATCTGTTCTCTTAACTCCATTTCCAGGGCTTCCTTTCCATTTATTTCTTTACTTTCCGTCTTTCTTCTTCATTTCTTGCCCTACATCCGTAAGTAAAAGCTGGGTCCTCCGCAGACTTGACTGTCCAGTGGATCCAGCTTCTGCCTATTTTCTATATCCATGTGCACTTTTTCTCCTCTCTTCCTTTTCCCTCACCTCATCTCCTTCCTCACTCTTCCCTCGCCTCCATCCATGTCCAGCATTTCTTCTCTCTCCTCCATCCACCCATGTCCAGCGACCCTCCTGTCCCCCCTGCCATCCATCTATGTCCAGCAACCCCCCCTGTCCCCTCTGTCCTCCCCTGCCATCCACCTATGTCCAGAGACCCCCTCCCCTCCATCCACCCATGTCCAGCGACCCTCCTGTGCCCCCTGCCCTCCACCTATGTCCAGAAACCCCCTCCCCTGCCATCCACCCATGTCCAGCGACCCTCCTGTCCCCCCTGCCATCCATGTCCAGCAACCCCCCCTGTCCCCTATGCCCTCCCCTGCCATCCACCCATGTCCAGCGACCCTCCTGTGCCCCCTGCCCTCCCCTATGTCCAGAAGCCCTCCTCCCCTCCATCCACCCCATGTCCAGCGACCCTCCTGCCCCCCTTGCCAACTGCCATCCACCTATGTCCAGTAACCCCCCCGTCCCCCCTGCCCTCCACCCATGTCCCGCGACGCGAGTCTCCTCGTTCCCCTGCTGTTCCCCCTCCCTCCAGCCACCTGAGACATCTCCCGTCTGACCCCCCTCCCCCTCCCCTCCCCGACCCGCCAAACGACCCTCTTCTGTCGCCCGCACCTCACCTGACCCGACCCAGCATTTAAAAAGAACCTCCAAGCGGCGGTGCCAGTGCCTCGCGTCTGAGGGAAGAAAACTCGCTTCGTCGTTGGCCGGCCTTCCCTCAAGTCCCGCCCTTGCGGAAAGTTACATCAGAGGGCGGGACTTGAGGGAAGGCCGGCCAACGACGAAGCGAGTTTTCTTCCCTCAGATGCGAGGCACCGACACCGCCGCTTGGAGGTTCTTTTTAAATGCTGGGTCGGGTCAGGTGAGGTGCGGGCGACAGAAGAGGGTCGTTTGGCGGGTCGGGGAGGGGGGGGTCAGACGGGAGATGTCTCAGGTGGCTGGAGGGAGGGGGAGCAGCAGGGGAACGAGGAGACTCGCATCGCGGGACATGGGTGGAGGGCAGACCAGCGTGGTCGGCGAGGCAGAGGCGAGGCACGCCGCGCGGGGCTTCCTTAGGTGCGGGGGCCCTATTCAGCCACCTCGGTCACCTCTGCCTAAGACCGGCCCTGTCCCTGCTGTGTTCCACCCTCCTGACAGGTAGATATTGACTTTTAAATTCAACTCCACAGCATTCAAATAAATGTATCTCCCTTTTATGAAGAAGCAAAGCATTCTTAATATCCTTAAGCTTCTGCCCTGGAATACATTTGATAGAATCAGATATTTTCAAAATATGTATTATTATCAGGTTAAACGTTATGGTAGGCCATAATCAAGGATATATTCCTTCTGTGGTTCTTTAATAACAACTCACAAACAGGAAATTCTCCAACTACTAACTGCTTATTTGTTCTTTGAAAAATAAACGTAGTGATGTTCTTAACATATAAGTTTGTTTCTCCTGCTGTTATCCAGGGAGATGGCTGTCATTCTCTCAGGGAATCCCTAATATGATCCTTTGTCTGGAAGCTGCACTCAGCACCAGCATCAGCACAAGAAGGGGCTGTAGGTGAGCTGCGTTTCAGAGAATTTTCAAGATCAAAGGATCTTTCATGATTCATTGCAGTTTACATCTTTCATATTGTTTTCACTACAGAATTGTTGACTCCAGAACGCAGATCTGTGTCAAGTCTATCCTTATATAGTTTCTATTCTTTAAGGACATTACAATAAATTTCTTTTGTTTATCCCTGTGTTGAAATTGAATTGGTCCTGCCCCACTCCTTTTTTTTTTCCGCTCTTCTCAGTCTCTAATTGTTTACAGTGATGTCATGAAACTAGTGTGCCTATAACTTGATTCTGTAAAACAAAAGAAGAAATGTTTCATCTCACCACAGCGGATCATGACTACAACTGCATACTTCTTGTGCCAGATAATAAGCACTAGAACACAAGAGACAAAAATCTGATGTTTTTTTTTCTTTGTGTTTAGACGAGAGTTTACTATTTAGACCATGGAGCAACCACATTCTTTCCTCTTTCCTTTTTGTTTTTTCTTATTCTGTTTGTTTTTAATAAGAATGCATTCCAGCTTTGAAAGAAGCAGGTCAAAGATGTAAAGAAAATGGTTGGGTTTGGGAACAAATTGTACAGACGTATTTTTTTCTAAGAAGATGAGAGGGGGCAACTGGGTATGCACCAAGTAATAATAGTGCATAGACCTCACTAATGGAGGGAGTATGCTGTACATAATTATAATGATGATGATGGACTGACTTCAGTAATGGGGATAGGCATTGAAAAACCTGTTCTACCAACAGGTAATTTATAAAAAATTATGATTCTGAGATTAATTTTAAGGGTTCTTGTGTACCTTGCTGCTGAACAGATCTATTTAATTTAATTGTCTGGAGATCTTATTTTATTTCTGTGAGTCTGCTTTGTCGGAATCTTTCATAATAAAAGTGATGGTCCGTGTAAAGACCATCACTTTTTTCACAGAGAGAGTGGTGGATACTTGGAATGCCCTCCCGTGGAAGGTGGTGGAGATGAAAATGGCAACAGAATTCAAAACTCCATGGGATAAACATAAAGGAATCCTGTTCAGAAGGAATGGATTCTCAGAAGATTAGCAAAGATTGGGTGGCAGCACCGGTGGTTGGGAGGTGGGGCTAGTGCTGGGCAAATTTCTACAGTCTGTGCCCTGAAAATGGCAGATACAAATCAAGGTCAGGTATACATATAAAGTAGCATATATGAGTTTATCATGTTCGGCGGACTGAATGGACTGTACAGGTCTTTCTCTGCCGTCATCTACTATGTTACACATTACTATGTCCATGACACCTCATATTCTGCTATTCTACAACCATGGCAAAAGCAACAAATCCTGTCTGTGTTGCAAAAGTACCTATACCTCATGCAATTACAGGAAACCAGGGAGGTGGGGTTGAAACAATAGTGAAGGTGGCAGCTTTACAATTCCCCCCTTTCCTGATGGAAGACAGCATCGCAGTCTTGGACCATATCTTCCTTCTTTGCTGCCTGGGGCTAGAGTGTTACACATTGAACCATGCAGCATTAGTTTAGCTTAGTTTATTGAAGTTTGCTATACCGCCTTTGCTAACTAGCAGATCAAAGCGGTGTACAACTTAAAAACATAAAGACAATTTCAAGGAAAGGAACTGCAAATTTTCAATAGGAAAGTAAGAATTCCATTCATAAAAGGCAAGGTTAGAGTAGGGATATAAAGTAGAGAGCTGGGGAGAAGTGATGTAGTAACGTGAAGAAAAAAAAGCCAAAGAGGGGGAGATAGAGTGAGAGGGAGAAGAATGACAAATGGGAATCCATCTATAAAGGACCACATCACCTATGGAGAAGAGAAAGCTTAGTGAAAGAGCCAAGTTTATCCTCCCTCTGCTCATGATGTTCCTTCCTTGTGCTCCATGATTCCTCTTCTCCTGTCCGTCCTCCATTTTCAAGGCCCTGTATCCTTTTTCTCTCTCCTGTGCCCTCTGATATTCCTTCTCCATCTCCCTCTGAGATCCCTTGTCCTTCTTCTTCCATCCTCCAGATTCCCTCCTCTACCCTGATTTTCTATCCCTCTCCTTCCTTCTCAGCACTAATAAAGCAACTCTCCCCTAATATTTAGCCTGTGGCAGTCCACATTATTTTTAAAAATCTCCAGCTATTGCATGGTATTTATGCCTGGATATTCAGCCTTTTTTGCTGTCCTAGCTTTAATGGGATAGTTACCTGGGGTTAGCAGACTGAATATTACTACTAACTGGATAACTCCTGACTCTACATTAGTTCCATTCCCATGATGCCCAGACACTATAGTGCCAGGGCAGTCAATGGCAATTTTTTGCAGCGTTATGGGTTAGATTCTACATATGGCGCCATAAAAATCAGCACCGAAAAAAATATGACTAGGCGTGTTCTATAAACTATGCCTAAAATTAGGCACAGTTTACAGAATATGCCTAGCACCCATCTGAGCGGCTAAATTTAGTCCTGGGCATTTGTGCCAAGTAAAACTTGGTGTAACTGCCTATGCCTAAATTATGCACGGACCGAGTGTATTGTATAAGAATGGACATAGTTTTTAGAAACCCGCTCATTCCACGCCCATGGCCATGCCCCTTTATCAACTGTGCGCCTTAGAATTTATGCATATTAATTTGCAGAATATGCTTAGACAGTTGTGTGCGTAAATTCTAATTAATGCTAATTAGCATCAATAGTTGCTTGTTAAGTGGCAATTATCGGTGTGATTGGCTTGTTAAATAATTAAGTTGCATGTGAAAATCCAGAATACAACTGGATTTGCACATGCAACACAAGTTGCACTATATAGGATCTGGGGGTATGTGGATAATACAAGGCTGACCCTGATAAGTGGCACTTTTTCAGGTAAGAGCTGATCCTACCCAGATAAGTGCTGCTAAATATTGACCCCTTTAATTTTATAAACTTATCACATTATTATCACAGAATTTCTGAAGCTTTGCCATAGAGCTTTCTAACTCTTACTCCAGAAACTACCTTTGATGTGCTGCAGGAAAATAGGAGCAATGGATATATCTGATACTTTAAGGAAAATTCTATAAAGTGGTGCACCTTGACTACTCTTGTTTTACTTACGTTGCTTTGAATGATTGATTGTCTTTCATCCTATTTAGCATTCCTTTCCTTTTATGTTATTTTTGTTTTTAGAATGTACACTGCTTAGACCCTTGTATTACTCGGAATTGGTGGTATAGTGCCTGTTTTCTGCAACTATATTTAGTCACGGCCATTTACCCCAATGAAAACCCGATCTAAATGCCAACGCCTAATTACGTGCAGAAAGGGCATATTCTATAACACTGTGTGTAAATTCAAGGAACACTCATGATCCACCCATGCCCCTCCCATGACCATGCCCCTTTTCAGATCCGTACCTTAGAATTTATGCACATCACTTTATAGAATACACTTAGGAGCCTTTTTACTAAGGCGTACCCAAAAGTGGCCCGCCTGGTGTAGGCGCATGTTTTGGACGCTTGCTGGTCCATTTCCTGAGCGGGCTTGGAAAAAGGGATTTTTTTATTGTGCCGGAAAATGAACATGCAGCAAAATGAAAACCAGCGCGTCCATTTTTGGCCTGATACCTTAACACCACCCATTGACTTAGTGGTAAGGTCTCACGCGCTAACCGGGCCAACTGCTGATTGGGCACACACCAAAAATTGAATTATCGTCCGGGGCATTTGGTTGCCAGGCAGTAGTGCCAAATCGGCGCATGTTAGACGTGTGTAGGAACCTAAGCGCCTTAGTAAAAGGGCTCCTAAGACAGTTACGCACATAAATTCTAATTAATACCAATTAGTGTCAATAATTGCTTGTTAAGTGCAATTATCAGTGCTGATTGGCTTGTTACACTAATAAGAATAGCCACACTGGGTCAGACCAATGGTCCGTATAGCCCAGTATCCTGCTTCCAGCAGTGGCAAATCCAGGTCACAAGTACCTGGCATAACCCCAATTAGTAGCACTATTCCATGCTACCAATCCCAGGGCAAGCAGTGGTTTCCCCCATGTCCATCTCCAGAATACAACCAGATTTGCGCATACAGCTTAAGTTGCACTATATAGAATCCAGGGGAATAGGTCCAGCAATCAAAAGAACACGTATGTTTTGGCAAAATGATATGGAGGGGCATAATTGAACGAAAACGCCTATCTCCATGGGCGTTTATCTCCAAGAACGGGTCCGTGAAGGGGCGGACCGAACCGTATTTTGGGAAAAAATAGACGCCCATGTTTTATTCAACAATGTGTGAGCTGGGCGTTTTTGTTTTTCAGCGATAATGGAAAATGAAAGCGCCCAGCTCAAAAACGAATAAATCCAAGGCATTTGTTCGTGGGAAGGGCCAGGATTCGTAGTGCACTGGTCCCCCTCACATGCCAGGACATCAACCGGGCACCCTAGGGGGCACTTTTACAAAACCAAACAAAAAGGTAAAAGAGCTCCCAGGTGCATAGCACCCTTCCCTTGGGTGTTGAGCCCCCCAAATCCCCCTCAAAACCCACTGCCCACAAGTCTACACCATTACTATAGCCCTAAGGGGTGAAGGGGGGCACCTACATGTGGGTACAGTGGGTTTGGGGGGGTTGGACGACTAATAAGCATTAAGCAGCACAATTGTAACAGGTAGGGGGGATGGGCCTGGGTCCACCTGCCTGAAGTCCACTGCACCCCCTAACAACTCCTCCAGTGACCTGCATACTGCTGCCAGGGAGCTGGGTATGACATTTGAGGGTGAAAATAAAAAGTTGAGAAACTTCATTTTTTGTGGTGGGAGGGGGTTAGTGACCACTGGGGGAGTCAGGGGAGGTCATCCCCGATTCCCTCCAGTGGTCATCTGGTCATTTAGGGCACTTTTTGGGGCCTTATTCGTGAAAAAACAGGGTCCAGGAAAAGTGTCCTAAATTCTAGCTAAAAACGCATACTTTTTTCCCATTATCGGTGAAATGCGCCCATCTCTGTTCGGCAGATAACCACGCCCCAGTTCCGCCTTCGCCACACCTCTGACACGCCCCCATCAACTTTGTCCGCATTCGCGACGGATTGCAGTTGAAAACGTCCAAAAATCGGCTTTCGATTATACCGCTTTATTCGGTTTTGTGAGATAAACGTCCATCTCCCGATTTAGGTCGGAACTTGGGCGTTTTTCTCATTCAATTATAAGCAGGATGTTGTACTAGCCGAACTCCCACGATCAAACCTGCTGCTGCTGCATTCTGAACGACCACTCTAGACTATGCCCTTGAAGGTGTGAAGTACTAATCTTGAAAACAACACATTTTGAACTATCTTACTAAAACAGCTTTCTAAATTAATACATTATAGTTGGTTCTAGAACATAAATCAGGTAAGGTTTGTGGGATTTATCTAGAGTAATTTTCAGGGTATTCTTATTCCTGACTGAAAGACCATCATTATTCTAATTCTTCAGAGATCCATTATCTCAAAAGTAAAGATCTTTAAACAAATGAAAAGTTCACTATGATCAATATAAGCTGTTAATTAATTTGAAAGTTGTATTTTATTTTATAGACCTCAGGGTGGTTACAGTAATAATGGCCTTGTACCAGAATATTAGCTATCTGGAAATATTCTCTTTTGTGGTCATTATAACTAAAACATAAGCATGAATTTTTTTAGAACGCCTGGTGAGAGATCTTGGCATGAAGAAAAATCAGAGATGTCCACATCTGACTACAGGGATTTAACTGTTTTTCTTCACGCTTTTGTTATTACAAGATTCAATTATTGTAATGCCCTCTATTGTGACCTCCCAAAAAATCAATTGAAAAGATTTCTGCTAGTGAAAAGGACGGTGGTTCAATGTTTGTTTAATATAAAGTCACAGTACCACATTTCTCTGGTTTTGGCTGAAGTACATTGATTGTCAGTTGATAAACATATCTGTTTTCAGTTGCTCTGTCTGGTCTTTTGCATTTTACATCTGGAGGGCTCTGTATATTTAAAAGACATTCTAGTGGTGTATGAACCATTGTGCTCAGAAGTGATGCAGTAATGGGTTGTACCATCTGCCACAGTGTATTGTTATGCAGGGACTTGTGCCCGCACTTTTTCAGTAGAATCAACTTTGCTGTGGAATCAACTTCCAGGTACTCTGAGATTATATGCAAATACTTCCCAGTTTAAGAGGTACTTAAAGGCTCACTACTTTGTGAAACCATTTTTAAGAATGATGGTGGTAAGCGTTAGTCACTATCATTTGGACTGTTGCAAGTTTTTATGGTTTTATTATGTATGTTAATTTGGTAACCCACTTTGGTTAAAGCAGGAT
Source organism: Microcaecilia unicolor (assembly GCF_901765095.1). Classification (NCBI taxonomy): domain Eukaryota; kingdom Metazoa; phylum Chordata; class Amphibia; order Gymnophiona; family Siphonopidae; genus Microcaecilia; species Microcaecilia unicolor. The sequence continues at coordinate 593,849,441 of NC_044032.1, forward strand.
ACAAATGTAATAAATAAATAAATTGAGGATGTTACATTCCTCTCAGTGAGGCTTACTTAAGGTACCAAATGTTATGAATTTGCAATCTACCTGTCTACAGACAGTTATGATGATAGGCACAATAAGATCTGTATGTAGTACAAATTACAATTTGCAAAGTATGTGTTTATGAAGCAACACATAAATCTTCTGAGACAAGCACTCTTCATAAATAGGGTTATTAAATTCTTCTAATGGTGCCCAACTAGAATCAACAACCCATCAATCAACTTATGTTTGACTTACTCTTGTTGTACACCACCTCGCGGGGTCCTTTTACTAAACTGCGGTAGGGCTAACGCATGGGTACCACGCTCCAAATCGACACTACTGCCCAGGTAGCACAGGCACCTGGTGGTAATTTTGAATTTGGTATGTGCTGTTTCCCGCAGTAGAAAAAAGTTTTCTAATTTCTACCGCGGGACTCATGCCTGTCAGTAGTCAGAAAAGTGCAAATCAATTCACTGGTGTTCCCAGTGGTAATCAGCAGCGCATTAGCACGCGCTGCATGATTACCACACAAGTATTGTGTGCAGTGCATCTTTTCTAGCAAAAAAGGTGCCGGTACTCAAATGCAAGGCCACCCTTCAAGGGTGGGGTGATCACTGAGGGACCCACCCCACAATAGCCAGACCCCCTGCAACCAGTCACAGAACAAGGCAGAGTTGGTGTGTAGAGCCTGAGCTCTTTCATTAAAACTTGGGGTCCATGGGTCAATTTTAGCAGACAATGAAAAAGGTGCTGGTACTCAGTACCCCCAAGTACCCCCACAAAAAAAGCCCTGATTGTGTGAGCCTTTACTGCTAGGTCAAAGAGTGGCGTTGAGGGCTCAGGCAGTAAATAACCACAACACTACTTTTCATTTTAGCACACGGCCATTTACTGTCCCCATTAAAAAAGCCTTTTTTTTCACAGCCATGGTAAAAAAATGGCCCAGTGTGTGCCAATTTCACGCATCCAAACTACGGTAGGCCACTTTTTACCGCAGCTTAGAAAAGGGCCTCTGAGTGAATTATTTCAAAAAGGCAGTAAATAAATAAATATTGCCTTAAGGCAAGCAAGCAAACATATTTAAATGATAACTATTTAGTAAAGATTTGGAACAGCACTTTGTTTTCAAATTAAAAAGCATTAAAAAAATGTATTACGTATGAACAATCCTGTTTATATTGTACACATTCATAGTGTCCTTGAAATAACTGTTACCTCACTCCTCAGAGAGAGAGAGAGAGAGAGACAGAGAGAGAGATCGCTTTTTATCTAGAAAAATACAACTATAGCTTGAGAGATCTCAACTAGGTTGCCACACAAACATGTCAAATATTAAGACGAGATCTAAAGTCATCTGTTTTCCTTTTGTCTTTGGCATACTATAGGAAATCTGCCAAAATTCTGCAGATAACTGTATGTGGTCAATATCCTGAGCTGAATATATCAGAACTAAAGTGAACCAGTGAACTTCCAAACTTGTTCAGTGTCGGCCATGTTCATGGTCTGTCAATCTATAGTCCTTCCAAAAACTTCTAGGGGTTTTCCATAACAAACTACAATGATTACACTGAAGTCAACTGATGGAGTTAATGTTGATTGGGTCAAAACTGCTGAGGCAATGGCATGCCGCAAGACACCATGTGGAATTTGTGAAAACACTGCTTTGCAGCATTGCCTCTCGAATGAGCAGGCTGAAAGACCCTTGCAGGGTTCATAAACTGTCACTTTCTATGTCTAGATGGTCAAACTACAAAATTTATTGAAAAGAGCATGGTAATATAGTGGAGGGGCATAATCGAACGGAAACGCCTATCTCCATGGGCGTTTATCTCCGAGAACGGGTCCGTGAAGGGGTGAGCGGAACTGTATTTTCGAAAAAATGGACGTTTTTGAGCTGGGCGTTTTTAATTTCCATTATCGCTAAAAAAAACGAACGCCCAGCTCAAAAACGTCCAAATCCGAGCCATTTGGTTGTTGGAGGGGCCACGATTCGCAGTACACTCGCCCCCATGACATGCCAGGACACCAACTGGGCACCCTAGAGGTCAGTGCGGTGGACTTCAGACAACGCTCCCACATGCATAGCTCCCTTACCACGGGTGCTGAGCCCCCAGCCCCCCTCCCCCTCCCCCAAAACCCACTACCCACAAATGTACAACACTACCATAGCTCTTAGGGGTGAAGGGGGTACCTACATGTGGGTACAGTGGGTTTTGGAGGCCTCCCATTTACCAGCACAAGTGTTATAGGTAGGGGGGATGGGCCTGGGTCCACCTGGCTGAAGTGCACTGCGGTACCCACTAAAAGTGCTCCAGGGACCTGCACACACGCAGGCCTGTAGGACTTGTTGCTACTATATAACATTGGCACACCAGTTGACACCTGAAGACTAATCTCTCCGAAAACGTCCTTTATTGGAATAACCGCCTTTACTCACAGTTAACTGCAGATCAGAGGTTGTGCCCCACTGGCAACGAGTCTCCCTGGTACTGAGATTAGCAGTAGGTCAGAGCTGGCAGAATGCTGTACAATGCCCTCTTTCAGTCACATTCAAGGTAAGAACTAAGTTCTGTAACGTGGCTAACACAGGAAAGGGAACTAAAACTGGCTTACAAAAATGGCCACTGCTGCATGGACTACAACAGGAAACACAACAGGGCACACTCTGACCCAGTAGGCAGGGGGAAAAGCACCATGGGAGAAGAGCCTACCAACTACCAACATCGTGAGAATGTAACACAAGCTAATGAAATCACGGAGCCCAATACCCTACACCCACCACAATGCAATGCTGATGTTAAACTGTAGTGCACCCGAGAGCCACATCTGACCCAGGGAAAGGCTGTGAGAGGATCGAACACATTCTGCTGTCATGGAGGTGGGTACGGCATTTGAGGCTGGCATAGAGGCTGGAAAAAAAGTTTTTAAAGTGGGGTTTTTTTGGTGGGAGGGGGCTAGTGACCACTGGGGGAGACCAGAGAGGTGATCCCCGATTCCCTCCAGTGGTCATCTGGTCAGTTGGGGCACTTTTTTGGGACCTGTTCATGAAAAAAAAGGGTAAAAAAAAAGTGACCCAAAATCGCGGTAAAAACGCCTTTTTTTCGATTATCAGCGAAAGACGCCCATTTCTCCTTGGCCAATAACCACGCCCCAGTTCCGCCTTCACCATGCCTCCGACACGCCCCCGTCAACTTTACCCGTTTCCGCGACGGATTGCAGTTGGAAATGCCCAAAATCGGCTTTTGATTATACCGATTTGGGCGCCCACGGGAGAAAGACGCCCATCTCCCGATTTGGGCCGCAGTATAGGCGTTTTTCTGTTTCGAAAATAAGCTGGATAGTTAATATCTATATCAATCAATACCTATATCTATATAGATATATAGATATAGATACAGAAATCAGCACCAGCCAACCATTAGGCAAGACTTGATAGTTGCTTAAGACTGCAGCATCTTAGGGGGGTGGGGGGGGGGGGGGGGGTAGGGAGGCACCAAAGAGCAACAGCAGCCAAAGTAAAAGGTCCTTACAACTATACATGCTTAAAGAAACACCAGGAGATACTTTTAACAGTAGGGAGGGTTGGAAATAACTTTCAGGCTTTTTTTTTAAAGTGATCGCCGGCCATTTCCTGACATAAATCGGGAGATGGCCGGTGATTTCTTAAAAGCAGCGAAATCGGTATAATCGAAAGCGGCATTTTTGACAGCATCGTCGCTTTCCTGTTGCTTCGCCGGCGAAAGTTCAAGGGGGCGTGTCGGCGGCTTAGCGAAGGTGGGACATGGGCGGGCATGGGCGTGGCTATCAGATGGCCAGCTTTTGCCGATAATGGAAAAAAAAAGTGCCGTTGAGCAGTATTTCGCCGGGTTTACTTGGTCCTTTTATTTTCACGACCAAGCCTCAAAAAGGTGCCCCAACTCACCAGATGACCACCGGAAGGAATCGTGGATGACCTCCCCGTACTCCCCCAGTGGTCACCAACCCCCTTCCACCCTACAAAACACAATTATAAACATATTTTGGCAGCCTCTATGCCAGCCTCAAATGCCGTACCCACCTCCATGACAGCAGAATGTGTTCTATCCTCTGACAGCCTTTCCCTGGTAATGATGTGGCTCTCGGGTGAGTGTGACACCTTTTATGTTAGGTGCACTGCAGAGTCACATCAGCAATGCATTATGGTGGGTGTAGGGTAGTGGGCTCTACTCCCATGGTGCTTTCCCCCCTGCTAACTGGGTCAGAGTGTGCCCTGTTTTGTTTCTGGTAGTCCATGAGGTAGTGGCCATTTTTGTAAGCCAATTTTAGATCCCTTTCATGTGTTACCCACGTTAGAGAACTTAGTTCTTACCTTGAATGTTGCTGAAAGAGGGCATTGTACACCATTCTGCCAGCTCTGACCTACTGCTAATCTCAGTACCAGGGAGACTCGTTGCCAGTGGGGCACAACCTCTGATCTGCAGTTAATTGTGAGTAAACGTGCTTAATCAAATAAAGAACTTGTTCAAAGAGATTAGTCTTCAGGTGTCAACTGGTGTGCCAAGGTTATACAGCAGCAACAAGTCCTAGAGGCCTGCGTGTATGCAGGTCCCTGGAGCACTGTTAGTGGGTACCGCAGTGCACTTAAGGCAGGTGCACCAATGCCCATCCCCCCTACCTGTAACACTTGTGCTGGTAATGGGAGGCCTCCAAAACCCACTGTACCCACATGTAGTTGCCCCCTTCACCCCTAAGAGCTACGGTAGTGTTGTGCATTTGTGGGTAGTGGGTTTTGGGGGGGGGGTTGAGGGGCTCAGCATCCAAAGTACGGGAACTATGCATGTGGGAGCGTTTTCTGAAATCCACTGCACTGACCCCTAGGGTGCCCAGTTGGTGTCCTGGCATGTGAGGGGGACCAGTGCACTACAAATGCTGGCTCCTCCCACGACCAAATGCCTTGGATGTCGCCGGGTTGCAGATCGCCAGCATTTTTTTTTCCATTATCGCTGAAAAACAAAACCGCCATCTCAACCCCAGCGAGCTCTGGCATTTGGCCGGGCTAAACCGTATTATCAAAAAAAAAGATGGCCGGCCATCTTTTTCGATAATACGGTTCCGGCCAGCTGTAGCGCCGCCACCAAAATAGATCGCCGGTGATCTATTTCACCGGTGACATTCAATTATGTCCCTCTTTGTTACCCAGATTATTCTGGGAGAGCAGGGCCAACTGAAGGTATGGACCAGGACACCAAAAGCATGCTTCATGGGTCTCCTGCAGTGGACATCTCCTAGCTCTACCAGCATAACAGGACAAAAGATTTCATGCTGTACAACTTGATATTAAGATATAAGACATAAGCATCGCCACACTGGGACAGACCAAAGGTCCGTCTAGCCCAGCACCCTGTCTCTGACAGTGGTCAATCCAGGTTACAATCACCCAGTGGCGTACTAAGGGGGGGGGGGCGGTGGGGGCGGTCCGCCCCGGGTGCACGCCGCTGGGGGGGTGCCGCGCATCTATTGGCTGAGTCCGCTCGTTTCCTCCCTGCTGCTCCCTCTGCGCGGAACAGGTTACTTCCTGTTCCGGGGCAGAGCGGGAGCAGCAGGGAGGGAACGAGCGGACTCATCCAATAGGCGCGTGGCACCCCCCCCCAGCAGGTAAAAATGCACCCGGGGGGAGGGTGTAATTTCACCGGTGGGGGGGCTGCGCTGCACCCGGGGGGGGGGCACATCGGCGATCCGCTCCGGGTGTCAGGCAGCCTAGGAACGCCACTGCAATCACCCGGCAAGATCCACGGAGCAAAGCATTTTGTACTGCTTTTCCTGAATCCCAGGAATAGTGGATTTTTCCCTACGTCCATTTAATAACATTCTATGGCCTTTTCCTTCAGGAAGCCGTCCAAACCTTTCTTAAACTCTGCTAAGCTAACCGCCTTAACCACATTCTCCAGCAACGAATTCCAGAGTTGAATTACATGCTGAGTAAAGAAATATTTTCTCTTATTTGTTTTAAACTTACTGCACTCCAGCTTCATCGCATGTTCCCTTGTCCTAGTATTTTTGGAAAGCGTAAACAGATGCTCCACATCTATCTGTTCCACTCCACTCATTTATTTATAGACCTCTATCATATCACCCCTCAGCTGCCTTTTCTCCAAATGAAGAGCCCCAGCCGCTTTAGCCTTTCCTCATAGGAAAGTCGTCCCATCCCCTTAATCATCTTTGTCGCCCTTCTCTGCACCTTTTCTAATTCCACTATATCTTTTTTGAGGTGTGGCGACCAGAATTGAACACAATACTCTAGGTGCGGTCGCACCATGAACCGATACAGTGGTTTCAACTGTTAGGGCCCTGTTTACAAAGGCGCTAGCGTTTTTAGTATGTGCTAACCATGTAGATGCCCATAAGAATATTACACAATTAGTGTGCGCTAAAAATGCTAGCGCACCTTTGTAAACAGGGCCCTAACAGTTGAAACTGTCTTCAATAGTTCACCGATGCACAGATCAGAACTTCATCTGTCTTGTATATAAAGGAGATAGAAGGTCCACTTATTAAAATGGGAAACATTTTTCTTTGCCATCTATATGCAACATCAGGGCCCAATACTACCCTCTGGTGTCTGTCATCACTGAAATGAAAGGCACCATGAAAAGAACACATTGCACATAGCCACACTGCCTTTACTTGACTTATGCGAGAGTGACCTCTTCAGTATAATATGAAAAGTGACACAAAATCTGAGCATTCTTTAAAGGAATATTATTTCGTTTTAAAACATCCACAGGTGATTGACACAGTACTTGGACTATGCAAAATTGCTAAGATTGAACTTCTTGTTCTGCTTTGCAGTTCTTGTTTGCACAGAAATAAATGTGAACAAAGAAACACAAATATCAGGTTAGTCTTTATATTGGACTAACTCTACACATTTCTTGGTTATTTTTCAAAGTTAACTTTATGCTGATGACATCACAATCTCTATTCCTTTTAAAACAGACCTCAGCGAGATCAACAATGAAATAAGACTTGGATTACACACCATGCTAGATTGGGCCAACTCATTTCAGTTCAAGCTCAATACTGAGAAAACTCATTGCCTCATACTCTCCTCACCCTATAACAAATACGCACCCCAAACATTAATCACTCCTGAGCTTGCCCTTCCAATCTCTGTGACCCTGAAAATACTAGGAGTGATTTTCGATAGAAACTTAACACTGGAGCAACATACGAATTCTACTATCAGACACATGTTCTTCACTCTTTGGGAACTAAAACGTATAAAACCTTATTTTCCTAGAGAAGTCTTTCGCAATTTAGTTCAATCACTGGTCATTAGCCGCCTTGATTACTGCAATGGAATATATTCAGGGTGCAAGGATATGCTTCTAAAAAAAAACTACAAACTGCTCAGAATACAGCTGCCAGGCTAATTTATGGTACACCAAGATTCGAAAGTTCAAGACCACTGCGTGAGAAACTGCACTGGCTTCCTGTCAAGGACCGAATCACTTTAAAAATTTGCACTCTGGTGCATATAATCATCTTCGGTGAAGCCCCAGCATACATGGACACCCTAATCAACTTGCCACCTAGGAACTCTCACAGATCAGCTTGTTCATACCTAAATCTCCATTACCCAGTATATAGTGGCCTCAAGCACAAGACCACCTACGCATCCACTTTCTCCTACACTAGCGCTCATTTGTGAAATGATCTACCTAAATTGGTGAAACTTACTCCTGATCACCCTACCTTCAAAAAGCACCTCAAGACCTTTTTATTTGGCAAAGCTTACGCTCAAAACCCGCCTAGCATCTCTAACTTCTGAATTGTCTCTGTCATGGCGTCATATTGATCACCACTACTCTTTCTCTTTTTTTCCCTTCCTTGCTTTTACCCTCTCTCTCTTACACTTCTAAGACATTGATTGTTTGTTCGCTGACTTGATGTATGTTTATATAGACTGTTGTAAGCCACATTGGGCCTGCCCGGGAAATTGTAGGATATAAATGCTATAAATAAATAAATAAAAACTAAACAAGCAGAGTCTTTCTGCTATGGGAAGCCAGTGTGGTGTGTTTAGATGAACTGAGTTATAACACTAGTATATATATATTCAATCTATATATTAGTCTAGCAGTTGTATTCTGTATGATTTGCAGTTGTTTTTTTCTGATACTGACACTTAATACCAAGGAATAGAATATTACAGTAATCCAAGTGAGGTAGGACTAACATTCAAGCTAGTAGTGCAAAGGCTTTTTGGTCAAAGAATGATCTGACTAGATGTAACTGTCTCATTTTGACTAGTGTTTTCTTCCACAGCTGGTTAATGTGGGAAGTGAAGGTGAGTGAAGAGTCAAGCAAGTACTCTGGTTTCAGATTTGACTGTAGAGATTTGACCATTGGTCAAAGATATTGATGATGGGACCTCAACTCCCTGATTTCAGAACCACAGGACCTTTTTTTTTCTGTGTATTCAATTTCAGTTTACTGATGAGGGTCCAGTTGCTGACAGCAGTCATACCATTCGCTTCAGACTGAGTTGGATCTAGGTTTGATGCTGTCACCGGTAAGAGAAGGAGGATGTCATCTGCATAGGATAATAGTAGTTCAAATCTCAGGTATATTGAGGAAAGGGATGACAAAGAGATTGAACAGGAAAGGTGAGAGGGGAGATTCCTGTGGGACAAATGAAGGAGTGGCCTAGTGGTTAGGGTGGTGGACTTTGGTCCTGAGGAACTGAGTTCAATTCCCACTTCAGGCACAGGCAGCTCCTTATGACTCTGGGCAAGTCACTTAATCCTCCATTGCCCCATATAAGTTACATTGAGCCTGCCATGAGTGGGAAAGGGCAGGGTACAAATGTAACAAAAACAAAATTAGCTGTTTTGCTTGACAGATTAACTTTGATTTGAAAGGAATTCGCTGAACCATTTGAACACAGTCCCAGTTATTCCTATCTGATCCAGGTGTTTGAGTAGCAAGGTGTTTGGGGTTTGAGTTTGAGAAGCACGGGTATACATCTTACATTTATGCAGATGACATCTCAATTTTGATTCCTGTTAGTAGTTGGACCAAATCAAAAATGCTGATTGTGCAAAAAAGGATTTAATTTGATAAAAGCATAGATGTTAAAATATAGGTTGAAATTGAACTCAGAAAAAACTAAATTTATAATTTACCAAATGTAATACCTTCAACAATAACTTTAGATGATAATAATTATGAATTGTCAACATGTATTAAAATTCTAGGATGTTTATTTAGATAATACTTTAACATTAGCAACACAAATAAATTGTTTAATTTGGAAAACATTTTTGCTCTTTAGGAAATTAAGACAAATATGTAAATATTTTCAGGAAAATCAATTTAAAATATTGGTGCAGTCAATTATTTTGAACCAATTGGACTACTGTAACATCATACATTTGGGATGTTCAAAACAACTTTTAAAGATGCTTCAAGCTGTATAATATACGGCACTCCGCCTGATCCTTTCATTAAATAAATTTGATAGTTTGTCACAACATTACATTAAGTTGCACTGGTTACCAATGGGTACTAGAGTTTTGTTTAAACTGTAATGTTTTCTTTACAAACCCTTATATGGCTTGGTCTCATTATATTTTCATGGTCATTTTAAGTTAGCCCTAAACAATAGAGATATTAGGAAGGGGACTGATCATTTTTTTCTCTTTACCTTCTCCTAAAGGTATAAAAAGGTTAAAATTGTTTGAATATTTGCTATCTTTTCAGGCAGCTAGGTTGGGGAAAGGAATTTCAACTACAATTAGATCATCTGGCTCCTATGGAATTTCATTACAATATAAATACATTTTATTTAGGAAATATGTATTAAATCCAGCATAGGGTTAAAGATGTGAAAGAAAGAGTACATACCAGCCTCTATGACAGCTTTTTGGATATTTTTTTGTTTTGAAAATGAGCCTCTATACAGTGGCATAGGAAGGGGGGGCGGGAGGGGCGGTCTGCCCCGGGTGCACGCGCTCAGGGGGTGCCGGCCCCGCTGGTTCCCTGCTCTCTCTGCCCCAGAACAGGTTACTTCCTGTTCCGGGGCAGAGAGAGCAGGGAACCAGCGGGGCCGACGCTGCTCCGAGTGATGTGCACTCAGGGCGGATCGGCCCTCCCGCAGGTAACAATGCGGTCCAGGGGGGTGCGCCGCAAAGGGGGGGGGGGGTCGTGCCGTGCTGCACCCGGGGGGGGGGGTGCGCAGCGGCGACCCGCCCTGGGTGCCGTTAGCCCTCGCTACAGCACTGCCTCTATATTATCAGTTCATAGATAGGTCAACTGCATAGAGTTTGATGATTATCCCCCTTTTTGCAAGCAGAATAGTTGCTGAGGGTTCAGTCACATCCCATAAATGGATTTTACTTAATGGGCCTATCTGGCAGTAGTTACAAAGTGGATAACAATAGATGCTCTTATCTGTCATAACTGCCGGAATCTTCCAGAAAGACTGTTACAATCGATTAGCTTTGCAAATAGCTCTAAGATAGGCTTATTTTTGCCAGCAAATTCATTCCAGTTCCAAACTGGTTTCAGTACAAAATATTAATTCAAGCAGTGAATCTATACTGAGACCAAATTGCTTCGTTAACCACACTGAACTGAAGGCAGACCAACACTGATTCTTCCAACCATAACAGTCTTCCTAGCAGTAAAAGGAAGGCTCATTGCATCATTCTGTGTGTAGGGATATTCTGAATTATAATGCTTTTCCAGCTTTTGGGAAAAAGGTAAACAAAATTAAGTTCTGTTTTACTATGTGCATTAGTGTGAGCCACAATTTTCCACAGAAACAGATAACACACATTGGCTCATTTTACTTCATTAGAGTATGCACAAAAATGCATTGATAATGACCTGGTTATTAGGACTTTTCTTGAACCACTATTCTGTGGAGGGACGACTGTGAATTCCCAACAGTGACTAAATGCATTATCAAATTCTCTACATTGCTTGCTGCTGAGTGAGGTTATTTTAATCCCATGACTTGCCACATATTTTATCAATAGAAATCTTATCAGTGTAATGGGATAGCTTCTTTCTTGTTCAGCTGCTTGAAATTGACGAATATAGGATTTTTGTTTTTCAAAAATACTATTCCTGCTAGCTCCTTCCTGTCAGCATAGCACTTTATCTTATATTGTTTGGAACAGTTAAGAATGGAGTAAATAGAGACCAGTTTAAGTAAAATTACTACAGGAGCGTATGGTAGCCAAACAAGTAGAAAATGATCACCGGTAGTTCACATTGAGGTTGGTTCATATTTCTTCTGAAAGGACTGGAGTGGCCTTGAATCAGAATAGAATCTGTCTAGTCCAGTAATATTGAACAAAAAGGCCCTTTTTCTAACCGCAGCAAGCACCTAATGCACATTTTACAGCACAGCCACATTAAGTAGGAGATTCTATAAATATGGCGCCTAAAAAATTGGTGCTGAAATCAGTGCCGACTAAGTGTATTCTATAATTGGCACCTAGATTTAGGCGCCGATTATAGAATACGCTTAGTTGATATTTCAGTGCCTAAATCTGCGCACATCCATTTACACAATCGGTGAGGTTCAAAAAATATGTACCTCACAGATTGATGTTTAATAACACATTTACAAGGAAAGTTTATCCAAAATAATGTCCTAAGCTGAAGCATTCTAGGTCTCAATTGAAGGAATTTCCATCTCCTCTTTTGCATGGGACGTGAGACAGGGAAAACCTGCACTTTGCAAATAAGAAATAAAGTCCCTCTACTATGGAAAAACAGCTTTAGCACCCAGTCTCTGTCTGGTTCCAGAATGAAATGGGCTATCAAAGTAGCTGGAACAGCAATTCGTCACCACTTTTCAATATCTGTGTAACATTCAAAGAATCAGAAGAAAGTTCAGAACCCAGACCCTCCTGTTGACCTCCTCCTTTCCAGATGAAAGGAAAAATATAGTAAACTCTTGATAATGGAGGACAGGACTCTTCAGGAATTTTAAGGATTTCCAAAAAATATTGTTTTAGAGTTATTGCTTTTTAAGTGCTTGAATGATTGTTAGGCTCAAAGAACATTGTAAGTCTAAGTTCTTTGAAAATACGCCTCTATCTTTCTGGTGTGTTTGAACTCTGTCCAATTGAATTTGGCATTCCTTTCTTTCTTTTATATGGAAATAATGTTTTATTTATTGTAAAACGCTGTAACCTGTTGTTTCAGAAATGGCATCATATCAAGTAACATGGAGTTAACGTGGGACCACTTACTGTGTCCTAAATAGGAGTTGCCAATCCAAATGTTAATGCACGACTTGCAAGAGACAATAGTGGGAAAAGTCCAATAGGTGTGTTGGTGGAGGTGTACTTTGTACTTATGAAGGCCTGAACCAAGCAGTTTCAGTGCTGCTAAGTATCTAATATCTAAGAATTAATGTACAGATGATGAGAAGTGGAAATTTCTCTTTTTTTCTGTAAATTACAATGATATTAAGCAGGCCAGGTACGCCCACCTCTTTCCCCCACCTTCCTCTGACCAAGCAAGTGAAAGACAATGAGCTCCTGCCATTTGTTGTCCATTTGCTGTTTACATGAGTGTGTTTATTAGCCTTTGAGAGACTTTTAGGATGCAGATCAAAGGAAGTTCCAGGTGTAGGGGGCAGGGTTGACAGAGGAGAGAGAGATAGAAATCCTGTAGTCAGGACTGGATAAGAAAATATTATTGCAGAAGGGGGAGAATCTCTCCCTTTGAATATGGCCAGGAGACAGAATTCTTTCCCATGCCCTTGGAAGTAAGGCTACTATCCAGGAGAGAATTACCCTTTTACAACCATGAACCAGGTAACACCTTATTTCCTTCTCTGCCTAGAACAATTCAAACACTATCTCCCTGATCCCTGATAGCAATAGTTCTATTGACAAGAGAAACCTAACACCTCTATAGCAACTGGAAGCAGTAGTTAACTTTTGTCTCCTCTTTTAGAATAGGGGAAATACTAATTAAAGGTTTGAGAAATGTATGTATAGATGAATAGAAGAGGTCCAAAACATTTGGACAACAGACCAAATGCATCTTCAAAAGGAAATATAAACAGATGCTGTGTATTTTATTGATACTAGAGATCCTGACTGACTGTAAGGTGCTAACTAAGGGGGTGTTGACAACCCCTCCCCCTTGTGCTCCCTTTTTGTCTTGTAAGGGAAAAGAAACCCTATATAATAGTTCTCTGCCAGATAGGAGGGTGGGCAGTGTACATCTCTTTTGGCTCCCAAGCCAGGGAGTTTGAAAGAATGTCCTGCTTCCACTTTCCATTGTAATTTCCATTTCTATATATGTTCTCATTTCTGTCATATTCTAGACTATTTCTATGACTATTTTTCTTAATTTTTTTATCCTAATCTTTGGATAATTAAATAAACTAGTGTTAACACCGAGAAGCGCTTCTCTGGTCCTTTTTTCTTTGTTTCAGTCTAAATAAGTTTTATCCGCTGTCCAGCTCTTAAGATATCGGTTGAGAGGATTGTATTGTGTAAGTAGTGCTGACCGTGATTAAAGACTCTGGAGGTGCGGCACGAAAAGCACAAACAGATGCCACATTATAAGATACAGGTACCGTGCAGTAAAATCTTGCATGAAGCCACAGTAACTACAAATTGTAATGTGATTTAGTAAAACGGCCCCTTAATATGAGCACATTCTTTTTCCTTGAAATGTTTCTTTACAAAATGTTTGTTTTAATTTTTTCAGTAGTAATTTTTGGGAGGTTCCTACACAAAAGTCCATTACATACAGCCAAGGTGCACTATACCCTAGAACGTGCTCTGACCCATACAATAGGCAAAAATGAAACTTGCGCAATGCTCAAATTGGATGTGCAAACAGAATTGCAAGGGCCCAGAAGACACACGTCACTTTAACTCCTAGTGAATTACAGCTAGTCTTGTCTAGAGCTGTCTGCTTATATCCCCCCATTCTCAGTTTTGCTTGGATATTTACTGTGAGGTCCCTGCAGGAGACAGCAGCTCTAATTAAACAGCATCATAGACAGTATTAGTACCTCATTTCTTCTCCCTATCTCTAACTGTACTCAAAAGCCTTGGCAGATCTGAAATCTTTGTCCTTTCTGCACCCCTATTGGCTCTTAGAATCATGTGATCAGAGACATAATATTGTATCAGAAGGAAATGAGGCAGCCATATTAGAAGGGTTGCAGCTAATTTATAAGCAAAAAGTTAATAACGTCCTTCATGTACTTTCGTGACAATATGAAACATGGACTGATAGTACAAAGATCAAGGTGGTATGGTACTGGTGGATCTAATAAGACATGATGGATCTAATAAAACATGAGGTTAACCGTAAAATAACACATCTTAATGGTAGCCCACATTAGCAACCACACCCCTCAGTCTGCTATTCAGATACCTTACCGGATACGTTAGGACAGCTTTTTATCTGTCTCAAGGTATCTGGGTAGGTTATTCACAGTTATAACAATTGCCACTATCTGGATAAGTTTAGGGATTGCCCTGGCTTTGCTCATGCCCTGCCCCAGCACCATCCGCATAACGAAAAGGCAGTCTATAAGGATATTCAGATGTCCACATACTATTTATGGTATGTGCGGCCTATAAGCCATAATTGTATTGTGTTGAATATCCTAGTCAGCAGCACTTCTTCAGAGAGCAGATGCTGTTTTCTGGATAAGTGCTTTTGAATATTGACCTCAATATTTTTAACTCTTGAACCTCTCATTCCAAGCACAGATACAAGGCAATCACTAATTATCTCCTGTTTGTTGCATCTGATTGGTTCAAGTTGACTATCATGTCACAAAAGGTGTCTCATTGCACGCTCTGTGAAGTATGGACATTTCTATTTGTCTACTTCCAGGGAATTTCAGGTAACAGGCTTAAAAGGTTTTAATACAAATGACTTAAAAGTGAAAGTTTTCACTGATACACAGTAAACATAACCCCCCCCCCCCCCCCTGTTTAGTAAGCCTCGCTAGCGGCTGCTGTGTGCTAATGCCGACACAACTCGTTCATTTTGAATGGGCTATGTCAGCATTACCAAGTGGTGGCTTAGTAAACAGGGGATTAATACTTTTATAAAATATTACACAGGAAGCGAAAAGCACAGGTTTCTCTCATGAGTTAACTCTACAATCAAGAAAATGTTCTACTCAATGTGGAAACTTAAACGCGTGGAACCATTCTTTCCGAGGGCAACTTTCTGCAACCTGATACAATCAATGGTATTAAGCCATGCTGACTATTGCAATGGACTGTATGCAGGATGTAAAGAACTACTCATAAAGAAACTACAGACTGCTCAAAACACAGCAGCCAGGCTTATATTTGGTAAATCTCGATTCGACAGCGCCAAACCCCTACGAGAAAAACTGTATTGGCTCCCAATCAAAGAACATATTACTTTCAAAATCTACACCCTGGTTCACAAGATTATCTATGGCGATGGCCCGATTTATATGGCTGATCTCAAAGACCTACCAACCAGAAACACAATTAGAACATCACGAACATACCTAAATCTTCACTACCCTAGCTGCACGAGACTCAAGTACAAGTCAATTTACGGATCCAGCTTCTCCTATATAAGCACGTAACTATGGAACGCATTACCGAAAGCCGTAAAGACAATGCAGGATCACCTCAACTTCCGGAAATCACTAAAGACTGATCTGTTCGAAAAGGCATACCCTACTGATCCAACTTAGGTAACTGAACTCAGCAACACAATGAAACCATAACCTGCAATGAACAATATATCACTCTTCTTCTCTTGATTCTCTAATGTTCTGTAACAACATCACTCTGTATTTGTTTCATCATCGGAAGTGGCTAACACCTCACGGTACTATGTAAGCCACATTGAGCCTGCAAATAGGTGGGAAAATGTGGGGTACAAATGCAACAAATAAATAAATAAATGATTGTATTACGGAGATTAAACAAGCATTGATACATGACTAATAAAAACACTTGAAGGAATGCTTGGAATCTATTTATAAACCGCAAGAGGAAAAGAGGAAGGCTTGTCAAACATGAATTCTATTAAGAAATATACTTTCAGTGAGTGCTGTGACTGAAGCTAGACCCCTTAGCATGCAAGCTAATTTTCCAGTGAAAAAATGTTTCTTTTGCAACACTACTGTAACAATTTTGAGTTGCCTACTCATATAACTGATAATCCAAAACATAATGAAGATCCTTTAATTTGTTTGAAATACTTTTTCATGATTTATTTTCATGATTGCACTTATTCTGCCCAAAACCAAACCTTTGTAGAGATAACTTCGAACTTTCAGGTGCTAAATCCAAGCAGTCTCTTAAAACAGAACTTAGATACAGTACAGTCTCAATTATCTGACCTTCAGTAATCTGACCATCTGGCATATCTGACAGACACCCCCCCTCAATGACATCATTGCATTTATTTCTATTAAAAATCTTTGTTTTAGAACAATTTTTGAAAATCAGAAACCCTATGACTTTGTTTATGCATTGTTTGAGGGGTTTCAGCAGTGTTTTCTGTATTACCCAACTTTTCAGTTATCCAGCAATGGGTTGGTCCCATTTAGGTCGGATAATCGAGACTGTACTGTACTCTGGAAATGGGAGACACAGGCCAAAAATAAAACCTTCTTGGTCTCTGGGCTAGAATGAATGAAACTTGCTGGAATGTTGTGGGACATTCTAGCTTTAATGTGGCTGCAATTACAAATTATAAAATGAAGAATTACAGATTAAATAGCAGCTATTACTTATGGCCACATAAAGACTTTTGCACTTACCTAACTTGTGGCATTGGGTTTCCAGTGACTCTACATTCAAGTTGAACACTGTTTCCTTCAGCAACTTCTTGACTTCGAAGCTTTTGAGTAAACCGAGGAACAGAGGGTGGACCACCAGGTAAATTGGCAACTTGGTGGCTAGGGTCATTTTCTTGTTGCTGAACAACATGTACAGATTTCTTTGTTTCAGGTGAGGCTTCTGTAGGGTTAATGGTAGATAACTTTGCCTCCGATGTAGAATCACTATGTGCATTTGCACCGCTCTCTGAAGTATTACTGACGACTGTCTGTTTTTTCTTGGGAGATAAATATCCACTATCAGGTGAAGATGAATCTCCATCTGGACTCCTGTTTCTTGATTTTGCTGATTCTCTAAAAATAGATGAAAGCTCTTCAATGAAAGTAGCTGCTTTATTGCGCAGATCATTCTGCGGAGTAGGCTCACTGTGATGCAATGGTTTTGATTTTAAGAATGGGCTTTGCCTCCCTGCATTTTTGAAAGATGATTTAGTCTGAAGACTACGAATTAAGCTGGGACTTGCAATTAGAAGAGGTGATATGGTAGCTTTTCTTTCATTGGCAACTTTAGAACTTTGAATTGTTTCTGAGTTTGAAGCTGAAGGTTGTTTTCTAATAAACCTGTCAGTTGCCTTTGTCCTTTGGTTATTCTTTAGAGGACTTCTTGCTTCTTTGAAAGGATCATTCTCTGATGGATTTGCAGGAGAATGTTTTGATAAATTAGCAGATTTCTGTTTTGTATTTAATTCCTCCATTTTGGGGCTGGTAAAAGCTTCTCGGGCAAGGTCAAGACTTTTGTTGATCTCATCTTGGCTGAGAAATGCAGAAAGCTCATGAGTAAACTCACTATTCATTTCTCCTTCCTTCAGATCTGATAGAGAATCATAATAAGATTCATGGGAGGAGGCTTTAGACATGTTTCCAGGGAAGCTGTCCTTGGATTTTTTTCTCTGTAGAGCTAGCCTGCTTCAATATTAAAGATTGTAACACAAACTGTTCACAGTTCCTTCCGTGTATGCTGCAAAAAAGAATCCATAGAAAAGCAATGGTGAATTCAATATCGCAATCGAGTTTCATATAAGTGATGTAAAATTATACAGTGAGATGGACAAAATATTAATCAGTTTCTCTCTCATTCTATAAGTTCATTCTATAAATCCATTCCAATTGTCTTCCAGTTTCTGTCATAATCAATTATGATCAGCAACCTTGGCTCTCATGTTCAAAAATGTCCCCAGGAATTTATGGGACCAAATTAATGTATTTTAGCAAAGAAAAGAACAACAATGAAGACCCCTAGTGGCAGTACTGCGAGACTACTGCTAGGGGTTGACAAACTTATTTTAAATCCAGCACTGACAAGGGCAAAGTCAACTGGGGATTGCTTTTGTTCACCCTACTAGGGACCAAGAATTTTGAAAGGTAGGCCTAGGAGGAGGGTGGCTTCAGGAGGGTTGGGGGGGAGCTAGCAAACGGAGGAATCAAAATTTGGGGGGGGGGACCAGACTTGGGAGGCCCATTATCAATAAGGAGGCTTCTGATTGGGGGATTTGTATTGGGGGGGCTACTATTAGCACAGAGGTCTCAGGATGGGGTTTGTGCTTGGAGAGGGAGGGTCAGCGGGTTCATCTAGGTGATGTTGCCTGGCCCTTTTAAGATACTCCTGTGCAAAAAATGCAGGTTAGTGCTCTATCACAGCTTCGGGACTGTCCCTTTATATTTTAGTGTTTGACATGAAGTCTAGATTTGATGATTAAAATATTGTTTGAATAGAATCACCATTAATTTTAGATGGCGTCTGTGCTAGCTTTAGCCTTTCGGATTAAGATTTTGATTCTATGCTTTTAAACTCAATTAGCAGCAAGAAACTATAGGTGAGAAAGGCTATATTCAGTGGATATTATGATGACAATTTTTGATAAAGATATAAAAAGAGGTTACATGGAAGTAATTATATCCCCCTTGTTTACTAAGCCGTAGAGGCGACAATTATTATTGGGGGTAGTGGGTTAGCAGAGCTAGGGACCAGTTAGGGGGATTTCAAGACTCTCAAGATTACTGGTCTTCCCAGCTTGTGGGTACTGATGGTTGTAAAGGAAACACAGGTTTGCTGACTAAACCAAATGTTTTGTGACACACGCCCCACCTCTTGGGGACACACCAGTATGTCCTGACATACTAGTTGAGAACCACTGCATTGGACAGATAAGCTCAGAAATTCCCATCATCCAAACCAACACTGTCTTCCCTTCCATATGTTAACAACTATATTCACAACCTTCCTTCTCTCACCACCCTCCACAACTACTTCAAGTATATCCCTCTCTTATTGCTTGTTATCATACTCTGTATTTGTTCAAGCATTTTTACATTCATCATGGTTTTGGTTGTCACTACCTCTGTCTGCAGATTATTCTAAGCATTTCCTCCATAAAATTTTACATCAAAACTCTTTGGGGCCAATATTCAAAGTGATTTAAGTGCTTAAACGGCCCGTCAACATCCAATGGACAATATTCAGCGGCACTAAGTGGAGAGCACCACTGAATATTGCCTCTGACCAGCCCCCCCCCCCCCCCAAATTGGGCTGGTCAGGGTCGGCATAGGGGGGCAACACTGGGGAGCAACCGGGGCTTATGCAGGTGCTGGCAATATTCAGCCGAGGGATGCATAAGTTAAGTGGTTGAATTTAGGATAGTTCAAAAGCTTACCTTATGTAGGGCACCAGGTGACTATTGGGTCAGGACGCTCATTAAAAAATGTATTTTCCCCCTTCCCACCCCCTCCCTTAGAGGGGCAGAGGCACCCCACAACAACAGCTCCCCCCTTGGGTAGCAGCCCCCTCCCATCCCCACTCCACCTTTTAGTCAGGATAGGAACCCCCCCCCCCCCCCCCCCGGGGTCTATCTGACCTCCCTGTTGGTCCAGCAGGGCATCGGGGGCAGGAGAAGCCATTTTGAAGAAGCTGTCACTAGAGGCAGGAGCGAGAGGTTTTGCTCCTGCCCCAACCCTCCGCTGGATCACTAGAGTGGTCAGGTAGACACTGGGGGGGGTCCTATCCTGACCAGGAGGTGGGGTGAGGATGAGAGGGGACTGCTGCGTGGAGGGCCTGTTGTTAGGGGGTGTCATCACTGCCTTAACCCCCACCATCTTCCCCTCCTATTTGGAGGGCAGGGACACGGGAAAATGCTTTTTTATGTGTGTCCCGGCCCGACATTCAGCCAGGGTCCACATAAGTTCTGTCAGCCAGCTCACCCTCATTTAGCCCCCAATATTCAGTGCCAGTGCCCGGACATGGCCCAGCACTGAATATTGGGAGCTAAACTAGCCAAAGACAGTAGGCTAGTTTAAGAAAACACTCACCACCGCTGATTGAATATTGGGGGGAAAGAAATTTAAACTTGGCTGGGGTTATAGAGTACCATATACAAATCCCATCTATTCAAATGCTAATAGAAAAACATCTTCTTAAATTGCAAACTTTATAGAATTATTGTTCAATGTGCTCATTAACTTTCAAAGGATAGTTTTCAGACATTTTTAGAATAGTTAAACAGTCTAAATCCTCATTTACAATTTACAGCCACAGTTCATGATAATTCTTTACCATTTTTGGACATTTTGATCACTACACAAGATGGAAAGTTTCATACTACTGTATACAGGAGTGGCCTAGTGGTTAGGGTGGTGGACTTTGGTCCTGAGGAACTGAGTTTGATTCCCAGCACAGGCAGCTCCTTGTGACTCTGAGCAAGTCACTTAACCCTCCATTGCCCCATGTAAGCTGCATTGAGACTGAAATGAGTGGGAAAGCACGGGGTACAAATGTAACAAAAAAAATGCACTTTTACACTATTCTAGTCATCATCCAAGACATCTGAGGGATGATTTACAAACTGGGGATTTCCCTATCAATATATATAAATGGCGAGTGACGTAATCACTCGCAAATGCGCAGAAGAGACCCTCTCTGCCCTGCCCCCGCGTCAATACGTGAGGGCGGAACAGAGAGGGTCTCTACTGCGCATTTGCGAGGGACACCGTCATCACTAATGCTCCCCCCACCCGGAGTCGCCGCCGCCATCCACCTTCCACCCGGTTGGGCCCTCGCTCCGCTATTGAAACAGCGAGGGCACGCAGCACACAGCTCTGCTGAGCTGCCGTCAGCCTTCCTTCTTCTTCTCTGCCTGTGTCCCGCCCTCGACGATGTTACGTCACACGAGGGTGGGACATAGGCAGAGAAGAAGGAAGGCCACGGCAGCTCAGCAGTACGACCGGGTGAAAGGTGGGTGGCGACGGCTCCGGGGGGGGGAGATGAACTCGGAGGGGGAGCGGCAGTGGCGAACTTGGAGGAGTGGCCTAGTGGTTACAGCACTGATCTTGCAATCCAGAGGTGGCTGGGTCAAATCCCACTGCTGCTCCTCGAGATCTTGAGCAAGCCACTTAACCCTCCATTGCCTCAGATACAAACTTAGATTGTGAGGTCTCCTGGAACAGAGAAATATCTAGCGTACCTGAATGTAACTCACCTACTACTGAAAAAGGTGCAAGCAAAATCTAAATAAATAAAAGGGAACTGATAATATAGCCATCAACAACAGACCAATCATCTAGACTGGTTTGCATATTGCTTTATTCAGACAGAGCTTTTCAAGTCAAGAACACAATATTAAAACATTGGCATATACTGCAAAGTCATACAGTTTTTAAAGAATGTCCTTGATTTTCTTTCTTTAGATATTGCACAAAAATTAACTAAATCTCAATATGCTGAATTCAACACTAGAACAATAGAGACAGTGAGGAATCATACAAATTGTGGACATTGCAATGTAGGTAAATATACCATCAGTGCATCCATCTCAATTTAAACATCCTCTGAGCCCTCAACTATATACTCTGCGGTCCATTATGGACTGCACTATGGAGAAAGTGGTATATGCAATATTATATCCATGTCCAAAACTGTATTATATAGGTTATACAAAACATCCTGTGAAACACAGAATAACTGAGCATTTAAGCAAGATAAGAAATGGTCATGTACAAGGGGAATGGGACTTGATATACCACCTTTCTGAGGTTTTTGCAACAACATTCAAAACAGTTTAAATATATTCAGGTACTTATTTTGTAACAGGGGCAATGGAGGGTTAGGTGACTTGCCCAGGGTCACAGGGAGCTGCAGTGGGAATTGAGCTCAGTTCCCCAGGATCAAAGTCCACTGCATTAACCACCAGTCTACTCCTCCACCTTTAGGGCTCCATTAGCAGCCTTCAAATGATGATCTTGATGATTTAAAATACATAGTACTAGAAACGGTGGGCGGCAAGTGGGGAGGCAACATAATTAAAAAACTGTGGCAACAGGAACAATATTGGATTTTTCAATAACATATAGTAACATAGTAACATAGTAGATGACGGCAGAAAAAGACCTGCATGGTCCATCCAGTCTGCCCAACAAGATAAACTCATATGTGTATACCTTACCTTGATTTGTACCTGCCTTTTTCAGGGCACAGACCGTACAAGTCTGCCCAGCAGTATTTCCCGCCTCCCAACCACCTGTCCCGCCTCCCATCACTGGCTCTGGCACAGACCGTATAAGTCTGCCCTCCACTATCCTAGCCTCCCAACCACCAACCTCTCTTCCCCCACCTGCTCCGCCACCCAATTTTGGCTAAGCTTCTGAGGATCCATTCCTACTGCACAGGATTCCTTTATGGAACACTATAGAACCTTGCGGTCTCAATAGAGAGGTTGAATGGTGAGCTTGAGGTTGAATGGTGAGCTTTTTTGTAGCTTTGTATTTTATTTTAACGCGGGTGAATGGGCTTTGTTGGCATTACTGCACTGGGGACCACTAGTGTGGCTTGATAAAAGAGGCCCTAAGATAGCTATTCAGACTTCTACAGACCTTATTTGCAAGACAACAGGAAGTAATGATGTTCTAGCTGTAAATATAATCTGACCCCACAAAAGTGAATTTGGCTGCAGAAAATCTTTCTTCTGACTTGCTGGCAATAGGCTAGAGGGAAACTGATGTTCTAAATGAACATTTCCCCTCCAAACAGACATTTCAGCTGGCAGGGGTTGTTTAGCATGCATGCAAGCAGCAGCTAATCTGAGCTGCCATTTCAAGTATGTGTAAAACACTCTGCTGCTGATAAATTCAATCCAGTCTGGCATTTGCAGCGATACTGAGAGATCAGCAGCTGTTGCAGGAAAATGGAGAAAACTCAGTTTTCTCCTTCTGCCAATGTGGTACGTTTTATAGGAGCTCAACATTGTGAGGAAAAAATTAACAGTAAAATATTTGAAAGCCCAAGAAGAGTTTGGCCACTGTGTCATTACTATTTCTATCACCTCAAACGTTTTTAGTGTCAATGGTTTAGACTTATTCTGATCCTCACCTTCAAAGATATATTGCACAGAGTGAGGATCATTGAGAAAGATTGGGGGGGGGGGGGGCAGAAGGGCTCTGATTACATATAATTACTTGACTAGAGTTTAACCAGCACATCATCAAACTGACTGGTGGCTTGTGTGAACTCTCTGAATTGTGCATCTCTTGGCAGTGTTGCCAGATTGAGCTATTTCCTGCCCAACTGGTACATTTTACTATTGTAATCCCTGGTTAGGTTGGGATTACTGAAAAGAGTAAGCCCTGGAAGAAAATCACTAGGGGGGGGGGGGGGGGGGGGGGGGACTGCAAGGTCCCTGAGTGGGAGGAAGCCCAGTCCATACGAGTGTGTATGGAATAAAATCCAGAAAGTGCCCATGTGGGGGTGAATGACAGCTATGGGAGGAATTGGGAGGAGATAAAAGAGAAGAATTAGAGCAAGAAAGTGTCCTTAGTTGCCTAGTGTTTTTGGTGACATAAGGTCTTTGGTTTGCCTGCAAGCCCCTGCCAAGTGACCTGGATGAAGAAGGGGGATCCTGAAATGACACTTTAAGCTGGGTTGGAATTAAGCAGCAGTTATTGCCTCATTCACAATAACTGGAGAAAGAGTCAGAGCTTCGGCCAGATTGGGGAATCCAGCCCGTAAACAGGGATTAGGGCAGGAAGAAATCTGCTTAAGGCTGGGTTGTAGCACTGTGAGGTACATTCATGGAAGGAGGACAGCCATAGGGGTCTGTGCCTGGTGGAAGCAGAGTGATACAGTGGAGGAGAACAGCCCCTGAGGTGACATCTGGCTAACAGGATAGGCATGGACAGGAGCACTTGTCTATATGTAAATAGTCCTGACTAAATAATTCCCTGTAAATATGCCCATGAAGGAAGTGGTATAGGTGTTCCCCCCCCCCCCCCCCCCCCCCCCCCCGGAATGGCAGAAGATTGAGGTTTAGTTAGATGAGAGTTATACAATTGACTGTGGTGAAATTTAATCAAGTTACCATGTGCCTGTTGTGGAAGTTAAAATAAAAGTTGGGTTTGTTAGTAAGCCTTTTGGAATGCTGTGAGATTCTTGGACTGAACAGCTGAGTGGAACCCAGAACTGGTAAAGTGTCTCCCAAACCCCAGGATCGCTATTCTGGACCATTAACCCACCCTGGCTTGACTGTAAGTGGACTGGAATTGCGGTGTGTTGTAAGAGTGGCCTGAGAGTGAGTGGAGACCTTGAAGTTTGTTTTGTGTGACCCGGGGCCGGAGCTAGCACACGGGTGAGACCCGGGTTACAATATAATGGGAGTGACGGTTGCTGAGGCCTTTCCCATCTATCTGACCTTCCATCTGTATGCATTTTTCCATATATACAGACAGATACTCTCTCAAACAGAGAGCAAGGCAGAAATAGCTAGGGTCTCAGAAATGGCAAAGGGGCAGATCCTACCAATCAAAAAAGTGGTAGCTCTGTGACAGCAGCTACTGAACATCATCTCCTGTCTGGCCAGCAGCAATTTTATTTTTGTTACATTTGTACCCTGTGCTTTCCCACTCATGGCAGGCTCAATGTGGCTTACATTGGGTAATGGAGGGTTAAGTAACTTGCCCAGAGTCACAAGGAGCTGCCTGTGACTGAAGTGGGAATTGAACTCAGTTCCGTAGTTCCCCATAACCAAAGTCCACCACCCTAACCACTAGGCCATTCCTCCACTCCTCCAAGAACTGATCAAATATGTGCAAGAGGACTAAATGTATGAGTGGAGTGCTGGTGGAGATACTGTTTGTCATTGTCTTCGTTGTAATTTTCTAGTGCCTGTCTCACACTTCCTCTGCCTGATACACAGTGGCACCCCTGTCACAGCCTCCCCCCTCCCCCCCAATAGTTCTGTCGAGCAGAGTTGATACTGAAAGTGCTATCATCCTTCCTTGAGTTGTAGCTCAGCCAAGTCCCATCACTGTTGCCTGTTCCTGCAACTCATGATGGTGGCAGCAGCAGCATCCCACTGCTCCACCTCAGTCTTCCCATCCTGGGATCTTGCGGAGTTGAGCTACTAGTATTACTATGGTCTGGACCCAGGCTCTGTGCTGACCCAGCAATACCACTGCTTCTTTCCCCATGGCCCATATCCCAACACTTTTGTTTCTTGCCCAGCTGTAAGTTCCTTGGACAGCCAACCAGCCCACTAGCCAGGAAAGGAGTATTATGCCAACAAAAAAAACAAAACAAAAAGATTGGTATAATTCCATTGTTGTGTACTGCTATTTCTTGCTCAGATCATTAAACGTTGTTCCTAAGATAAATATATAGTAGGTGTATGCACATATAATTTCTTCTGTATATTTTGTTTCATACCAATAATTTAAATGAAATAAACAGCAATGAGGGGCATAATCAAATGGCGCCGGCCCAGCAAAATCCAAGGCATTTGGTCGTGGGAGGAGTCAGCATTTGTAGTGCACTGGCCCCCCCTCACAAGCTAGGACACCAACCGGGCACCTTAGGGGGCACTTCTAAAAATTAAAAAAAAAATAGCTCCCAGCTGCATAGCACCCTTCCCTTGGGTGCTGAGCCCCCCAAATCCCACTCACCACAACTCTACACCATTACCATAGCCCCAAGGGGTGAAGGGGGCACCTACATGTGGGTACAGTGGGTTTTGGGGGGGGTTTAGAGGGCTCCCATTTACCATCACAAGTGTAACAGGTAGGGGGGATGGGCCTGGCGTCCACCTGTCTGAAGTGCATTGCACCCACTAAAAACTGCTCCACGGACTTGCATACTGCTATCAGGGAGCTGGGTATGACATTTGAGGCTGGCATAGAGGCTGGCAAAAATGTTTTGGGTGGGAGGAGGTTGGTGACCAATGGGGGAGTAAGGGGAGGTCATCCCCGATTCCCTCCGGTGGTCATTTGGTGAGTTGGGGCACCTTTTTGAAGCTTGGTCGTGAAAAAAAAGGGACCAAGTACAGCCGGCAAAATGCTCTATAAACCTGGCTTTTTTTTTCATTATTGGGCGAAGCCAGCCATCTCATGAGCACGCCCCCATTCCGCCCCCGTCCTGCCTTCACTACTTTACCGACACGCCCCCTTGATGTTTCGCCGGCTCCGCAACGGAAAGCAGTTGAACCCGGCCAAAATCAGCTTTCGATTATACCAATTTGGCCGGGTTCAGGAGATCGCCAGCCATCTCCCGATTTGTGTCGGAAGATGGCCGGTGATGATTTTCGAAAATGAGCTGGAATTCGAACTAAAAAAATAAAGAAAAACAAAAGGAAGGGTTCCCCATTTGAATAAAATTATCAGCCGGTAAAAGGCTTTATATTTTAGGAAGGAAATGGCTGTGCGGTAAGTTAAACACATGTTGTGCTGTCATTTCCTGGGATAGCCCTTACCACCTTCTGTTACGGGTTCGCGCACAGCACTGTCTGATTACCACCGGGTGCACCCCCTGCTCGAAGAAACATTTTTTGACACACCAGAAATAGCGTGTAGTGGGGACAGGGAATTGCTGCACGGCAAGCTTGTGGTAGGTTTGCAGTGCTTTCATAAAAGGGCCCCTTAGTATTTCCATTTCCAGATGATTTATAAATAAGTTAAAAAGCACTGGTCCAAGCACAGATCCCTGAGGTGCTCAACTATTCACCTTTGTCCTTTTAGAGAATTGGCCATTTGACCCTACTCTCTGTTTTCTGTCTTTTTTTATTTGCATTTGCACCATTTTACATCAATTAAAAAATTTTTGTTTTCTGTTTTATAACCTGTTTCCAATCCTCAACAGAACATTGCCTCATATCCCTTAGCTTTTTAATTTTCGCGGGAGTTTCTCATGAGAGGACTTTGTCAAGAAATTTCTGCAAATCTAGATACATTACATCAACTGGCTCACCTTCATTCACACATTTATTCACAACTTCAAAAAAAATGAAGCAAATATAATAAACTGACAGGAATATTTAACAAACGCCAAATCTACCTTGAGCAGCTCTAGCTGTGCTGTTCCCATCTGGAGGGCGGGCTGTGGCGGTGCTTTTTGAAAACAGAGGGTTGTTGCCAGTTTGCTAACTTCTTTTCTCCCTCTTTCCCTTCTCTCATTTATTCTCTCAACCCGCTTTCCCCGGTCTTTTCTGTCCTCTCTTCCCTTCTCCGTAAATCTCATCCTAGTCGTCTTCTCCCATCCTCTCTCAGCCCTATCACTGTCCATTATCACTCTTCACTTCACCCTATAGGTGCCAGCTCTGTAGGTGCTGTGGATGCTTGAACACCCCTAATATTGAGCAAACTCCATTACTCTGATCAGGGAGAAATCACTTGTGTTGAGTTTAGCACCCCTAATCATTTTGAAAATTTGGCTCCTACCCAGACATTCAATGGTGTCTCTAGACAAAAATATTTGGGGTGTCAATGGGGGAGGGGGAACCACAGAAGGCAAGCTAAAGTGACATTTCTGCACATCATACCCCTCTTTCCCTCCACTTTTAAATTAGGAATATAAAACACCACAATCTTCTATACATAAAAACCCCTCCTCCTTCCAGCTAGTTTCAGCTAGCTACCTGATAAAACTGCCATTATAACTGATAGCATCATTTAACAAATTCTTTTAAGTGGGAGTAGAGTCTGGATTCTCTACGGGATGCTTAGAATCTTAGTATAAACCCCGATACTCCATATTTCCCCAACAGTGGAGCTATCCTACTTATAACTTATACAAAAAATATTCAAATTGTGATTATCTCCTCAGGAAAAGCACACACTTCCACTGTCAGACACTTTGTTTACAGCAGATGGATTTTTGTTTGTATGGTGACTCCTGAGCATTTTGATTTCAAGTAGGGCCAGACACTTTTGAGCTGATGATCAGAAGCAAACACAGGCGCTAGAGGCTGTTAGCGCCTGAGTTTGCTACCGCCCCATGATCAGAGCCCCCGAGTGTGTGAAACAATGCACTTGCAGGCTCTGAACGCATCTAGCATGCAAATGCATGCAAAACAGGGCTCAGCGCAAGTAGTATGCAAAAATGCATGATAAATGTATTCCTCCCCAATGATCAGCAAGCAGCACGCCAAACATTGGCACACTGTCCGTGGCAAACCCTACACCAGCTCAGAGCTGTAGACCATAGGGGAGGAATGGTGAGCCCCATCCAGTGCATCCCAGGATGCACTGGGCAGGGCTGGGTGACACCGTTTTTGATGCGGCGCCAATGGAAGAGGAGGGAGGCCACCTCCCTCGTCCAACAAAGGTAGTGGGGTGGAGAAGAGGGCCGCTAGACCACCAGGTTGGAGGGGGTTGATTCGCAGCCCACTGGGCCAGCAGGGCTCTATTTGAGGGGATGCTAGGGGGCTTAGGGGGCTAGAGACCCACCAGATCTCCAGCCCCCCTGAACTTGTGTCAGGGGGGGTCGGGGGGACTGAAGGTCCGCCAGAAATCCAGCCCCCATGTCGCTTGGTACGGGGTGGGGTTAGTAGGCCACCAGAGCCATGCTGTTTGGGGTCTGGTGGTCCCATGGACCTCCAACCCCTGTGTTCGACAGGTCTGGACTTTTGATAGCCCAGACCTGTTTGGAACAGCCCTGGGCTTTCAATCATCTGCCCATTTGTGAAATAACACAAAAATCTAGCATAAAGATACTCAAAACCTATATAGGAAACTTACCACACCATACCAGCCATAACCCACCTATGAAAAGACAGTGCTATAAATATTACACAGGGTCATAGAGCACTGATATGCCTACTGCTGGAAAACTGGAACAAGCAGGCATGTTACCTTACTACATGCTAGCAAAATCCTTCACCTCTGTCACACATGCAGAACATGGACAGACTCTCACCTGATACAGAATAGGTAAGCATAAAAAACATGCAGACAAAAACAAACAAACAAAAAACTGAAATGGAGGACCCCCTAAGAAATCCAAACTCTCTACTGTAATACTGTTAACAGAGAAACAGAAATGCAAAATAAAAAGGATATACATTTCCCAAAGCAGACACACTGAAAACTTAAAAAGTTTTGTACCTTTGTTGTCCAGGAATTTTATTTTTCTAATGTTTAAAATATGTTATTATAATTTCAAAAGGTAAATATAAAACCATACCAAATAAGATAACCAAACACAATAAACCAAAAAAAAAAATTCCAAAAAATCCTCTCAAGAATCATTTAACACATAACAATTCAGTAACTCCCACTTGCTTCCCCCTTTAGAAACCATAAGGCCCGTCTTCAAGTATTTTCTCATACTTCCTAAGTAGGCAGACCCATTGCCACTACAAACTGACATGCACATCACCATTGTTGTTCCAGTGATTTACAATAACCTTTAGAGCTACTGAGAATAAATAATCAAAAAGACATTTTGTAGCTTTTGGAGTAGCAGCAGGAAGAATCACAGACTTCCAGGGCCGCCAAGAAGTGGGGGGCAGGGGGGACAAAATTCCCTGGGCCCGGGCCTCCAAGGGGGGTCTGGCGCTGCAGTCCCCAGACTCACCCACCCACCCTCGGCTCCGTCAACAGCCCCCCTCCGTCCGCCACCGGGCCGGGCCCCCTGCATTCAAATCACAGCGCCTCACCTCCATGTGAAAGAACAGCGGCAGATCACCTCCTTTCGGGCCTTCCTTCCCTGTGTCCCTCCCTCCTCTGATGTAACTTCCTGTTTCCGCGAGGGCGGGACACAGGGAGGGAAGGCCCGAAGGGAGGCGATCTGCCGCTGCTGCGCTTTCACACGGAGGTGAGGCGCTGTGATTTGAATGCAGGGGGCCTGGTGGTGGACGGAGAGGGGTTGTCGACGGGGCCAGGGGCAGGTGGGTGGAGACTGGCGACTGCAGCAGCCTCGGGGGGGGGGGGGGGGCGGCGGCGACCTTGGGGGTAGCGGTGTAGGCGGGGCCCCGAGGGCGGTCTTGCCCCGGGCCCAGCCCAGTCTCTTGGCGGCCCTGCAGACTTCCAAATAACTGCCCTAAGAGGCATGGAACAACTTACAAGATGTCTGTGATTCTCCACAACTTGTAAATTAGGGCATTCATACACCATGGGACTCATTTCCAAAACAGAAAAATATCCAAATCGCTATTTTTGAAACCTGTTTTAAGACATTTTTCTGTGCAGTTGATCTGAAGTGCATCCAAATCACAAGGGGGCATATCAGAGGCAGGATTTAGGCTTTCCTAACACTTGGACGACAGTTTTCTGCCATAATAGAACAATGCAGAAACATCCAGGACTAAAACCTAGACGTTTTGGGCTAGGTCTGTTTTAATAATGACTAAGGGCCCCGTTTTCTAAGGTGCGCTAGCATTTTAGGAATATTGTGGGTGCCTACACAGTTAGCGCACACTAAAAGCACTAACACGCCTCTAGCATGGCTTAGTAAACGGGACCCTAAGTCACAGAATGGTACATCAAATAATCACTGGAGGGATTAAGGCATGACCCCCCCCCCCCCCTTACTCATCCAGTGGTCACTGACCTCCTTCCACCCCCCCTAAAACATGTAGAAGAAACAGTACATACCAGATTCAATGACAGCATCAGATGCTATGGCCAGTCCTATTAGAACAGCAAGCTGGTCCCTGGAGAAGCTTAGTGATCGGTGCAGTGCACTGTAGAGAAGGTGAACCAGGTCCATAACCCACTCTAACTGTTACACTTGTGGTGGAAAGTGTGATCCTTCCAGAACCCATCCAAAACCTACTGTATCTACACTTGGAGAAATAAGGGCTATTGTAGCGGTGTACAGTTGGGTACAATCCGCCCGATATGCAGCAACCGGCCACAATGGCTGCATACCAGTTAAATATCGCTTAACCAGCTATCCACCAATATTCAATGGGGCTAACTGGCTATTCCCCACTGAATATTCTGGTTAGCAGCGAGTAGATAGCTGATTATATTGGCTGATATAACCAGCTATCGATTATGAATGCTGGTTTAGCGGCCATATTTGGCAGCATAAAACCGTAGAATATCTTTGGCCGGGTTTAAGTCAACTGGCTAAGTCTGAATATCGACTTAGCCGGTTATCTTGAAACCGGCCAAAAATAAACCAGATATTCAATGCCAGTCACCGGAAACGTCCCAGCATTGAATATCCAAGTTCAACGCTGACCATGGGAGTTAGCCGGTCTAATTCCTGTGGTCTGAATATCGGCCCCAGTAAGTTTTTGGTGGGTTATGGAGAGCTTGCCATACAATATAAGGGGGTAATGGTGAGACATGTAGCTGGGACCTTTTATGTGAAGTCCACTGCAGTGCCCCCAAGGGTGCCCCACTGCTCTGCTGGGATGTCTATGTGACTCCTCCTACATCCCAATGGCTTGATTTTGTGCATTATCACTTGGACTTTTTTTTTTTCAATGGTCCAAAAGGATAGATGCGATAAGCACTACAAGTAGCCATTTTTGAAAAAAAAAAAAGAGAGACATTTTTCAGGTTCAAAAATGGCTATGGCTTTTTGTACATTTTCCGCAAACATCCAAATCCGGATTTACATATCATTGAAAATGCCCCTCCATAAGTATTAAAGTCCCTACTGACCTTTTACAAGACCAGCAGGAATCACTTGCATCATCTCTACTTTTTTTTATTATTTAAGTGCTGTCCATAGAGGGCGGTGATAAAGGAAAAAAGTGACTGCATAAGTGATGCTGAAGTAGAATGTGCACCATACTGCCAAAATGCCTGCCACTGTGTTTCTGTCAGGCCATCCTGCGTATGAACTCTCTTAACATTGAATAAGTAACTCCAGTCCACCCGATCAAATGTTTTCTCTGCATCCAAAGACACAGCAACTAAGGGCTGAGGAACATCACTCGCCAAAGGAATAAGATAGCACAACAATTGCAAATTTTCCTTAGCTGACCTTCCCTTCATTGGGCTGGTCCCAGTCTCTTTTCCACATTCCATGTATCGGTCTTCTACATTCTTTTCCAGGTTGACCTTTCATTTCTTTTCTCTCTTCTTGTCTTCTTCTCTTGTTTATATTTATATATATTGGTATTTGTTATACCATCTTTCATGGAAGTGATTTTTTAATGTTTCTGTTTTCATTTTTTCTTCTCTATGTCTGCATCCGCCCATATGTGATTTTACACCTCATTTTCCCTTTCTCTCACTCTCTAGTTTTTAGTTTCCTTCTTCTCATTATCTTCACATCTCCTTCTCATCTTCTCTCTAGCACTCCCATTACCCCCTTTGTCTCTCTCCTTCCCCAGTCTTCTATTCCCCTTTATTTTTCAGCCAGTCTTTAGTCCCCCATTTCCATCCTCTATACTCACACTCTCAGCCCTCATCTACCCTCCATTGCCTCCCATCCCCATAGCAGCACCAACTCCATCCCTGTGTCTCCTTCCTTCCCTTGTCTCTAGGCCATTCTTCTATCTCTTACCTTTTATCCCAACCCCCAATTTCCTCTCTCTCTCTCTCACCATCTTTTTAACGTCATTTCCACCCTCACTCAACCCTTCTCAGAAATCTATCCTCCTCTTTTCTCATATCCCTCCACAATAGCCCCATCCCTTTTCAATGCTTCTAATCCATTCTCCAGTCTTCCAGGTCATTCGTACTATGTCTCACCCTCACCCCACACTTCATACCATTTCTCTTACTCTCATTTCACAGCCTCACCCATAGTCTCAATCCATCGATACATTCTCATTAATACCTACCAATTGCCTGGTTCTCACTATGCCCTTGAAATTCCCACTCAGTCACTCCCATTTATATTTCCCTGCTCTGCTACCCCCAACACTCTTCCACTTAATTACAAAATCCCAGTCTCCTTCTCCCCCACCCCTTCCCATCCCATCCAAATTCTGCTTGTTCCCCTTCTCTTCTCCATCCCTAACCCCACCTCTACCCCTAAGTCCCATCCATCTTCAGCTCTGTTCCCCTTCTCCTCCCCCCCTACCTTGGAGTACCATCTACATTCTGCTCTTTCTCCTGTCTTCCCACTGCACTCCTGGGTTTCATCCATCTTCTGATCTGTTCCCTTTCTTCCTCCACCCTATCCCTACTCCAGTTCCTATCTATCTTGTGCTCCTTTCTTCTTTGCTCTTTTCCTGTTCTTCTCTTCCACCCACCCCACAACCTCCTCTCCATCTCCAAATGCTATCCTTTCCCTTGCACCAATAAACTGGGCTGTTTCAGGCTGCAGTTCTGGTGGCAGCAACGGGACTAATGCACAAAATTAATAAAATATAAATTCTAAAATGCATTGATAAATATCAGAAATACTTAAAAGTAGCAACAGAGAGGTTGCAAGACCACTCCAGAACTTGAGAAGCTAGGAAGAGAACTGAATTACCAGGCCAGATCAGACTAACTTTAGCGCCATCTTGCATTCACCTGACAGTCCTGCAGACTGCACACATGTACTGTTGGCTATGCTTGTGTGTTTATTCAGCTCTTTTGATGTCTGCAGTGAGCAGTAATAACTCAAAGCCCTGTAGGGCTGGGCCAAGTTTAAAAGTGATTACCAGCTGTCCAACACTTGAATAGAAATAGCAAAACATCAAATCACCTTTTGCCTCCTTACTTGCAATAGCAGGGAAAAAGGTTTTACTTCAATTGTGATTAATTCAAGAGGTTTATGGTACTAAATTGATATGTGTGCATTTATAATATTTTTTATAATACTTCCTTGCACATGAATCACTGTATACTTTATATCTTATGGAACACTTGTACAGGTTAGTTTTATGTATATAAGTGATTATAAATCCATAATCTATACTTTTATTTACTCTCTGCCTAATATTCAAAGCAGTTAAATGGGCATGAGAGGCTCCTGCCTGGTTAAATCATCACAGACCATCCTTGCACTGTCTGGTCTCTCTGGCAGGTTGATCTGTGGGTGGAGCTTGAGTAGAGCCTAGGAGTAGCCAGGACTTAACCTGTTAGCAACCATATTCAGACTGCTAACCAATTAAGTGAATAGCTAAATTTAGGTCAGAAAAAAAGCTGCCCTAACTTTAGCCACAAAGCTACCAGTTACTGGTCTGAATATTGTCCGTTTCCTGATTAACTTCCAGGTAGTGGCTTCCGGCCATCTGGTTCCCCCCATCCTGATCCCCCCCCCCCTCTCTCCTCCTCCAAAGGTGATGCAAGTCAGGGCCCAATCCCCCTACCACTAACCCCCATAGGCCCACCCCCTGGCCCTACCTAGAAGGTCCCTGGTGGTACAGGGAGTGAGTGGGCAACATCAATGCCCACTCACTCCAGCTCCTTGCAGGTCTGGCCACAAAATGATCACTGCAACAGGTTGCTCTCTCCCAACCATCATCTTCCACCCCTGGACCAGGTTACTCACCTGGACTTCACATCTAGCAAAGCTATTTTTGGTGGATTAACATAGTACTCTCAGTCTACATTCTGAAGTATAAAAACTGTGACACTCATTTTACAACACACCATGTATTTGACTTTTTTTTCTGAAAGATTTCTAAACAGTACCTATATTTCTGTCAATCTAAATAAGCTAACATGGCAACCACAACACTTTATAACTCTTAAAAAATCCGATATTGTAAACACAGTAGGACATCACAATACCAGAAATATACCCTGTTAATAGCTTAAGAATTCCTTTCTTTTTAAAATCTCTAATATTTTATTGTCATGCATAACAGAACTATAAACTATGGGGCCCTTTTACTAAAGGGCATTAACCCCTAACGCATGCACAAGGAAACGCTTACCACAAAATGTGTTAGAGTTTTGAGGTAATTTCTTCTTTTCTGTGTGCTAACTGCAAATTAATTTTTTATATATATATTTTTTGGAGGAGGTGAGTCTTGGGCAGGGAATAGATTGTTATTTAGCTAACATGTTCTGATTAGTGTAAGCTAACTGGATAAAACAGACTTAATGTGGGAGCTCCCGTGTTAACGTTTTACATGCATTGAGCTCTAATGGCAACATTAGCACATGGCCTGCAAGAAAATAAAAATGAACAATGATTTTTAAAAGTGCTGCATTGAATCTGGCTTTGTGCACAGGAAAGTTCCAAGTTACGATGCATTAAGTCCAGACTCTAACACCTTTTAGTAAAAGGACCCCTATTTCCTTAATTTACATTGAGATGTCTTTGACTTATCTTAGGTAACAGACAACTGCATAAAAGTTTGTTTAACAAATGTACAGTCAACAAAAAAGCAGACCGTGTAGCTCCCAGGTTTATACAAACACACAAAACATGGCCATGTCTTACCAAAATGGCTGCTTCAGGGGCAAATGAACTATATCCACAGTTCATTTGCCTCTGAGGCAGCCATTTTGGCAAAACAAGGCCATGCCAGGCATGTTTGTAAACCTGGGAGCTAAAGCAGTGAATAAAAATTGCATCTTCTACATGGTTTGTTCTTTTTGTTGACTACTATATTGGATTTTGCAGACCATTTGCCATGTTGCTTTCTTTTAACATATGTGCAACAAAACAAGATAACATCAGTTTTATTCCCACAATACTGATGCAACAGCTACTCAGAAGGCCATATGTAAATGATCTGTATTCAGGGGTGTGCTGGTAAATTTTTAACAACAGGCTCTTTCTCCGGACATAGCCGGAGCAACACTTGCCTCTCTCTCCTCCCTCACTTCGTGCGGGCACGCTAGGCATACCTTTGCTGGCAGCCAATAAATGGACTGCCACCACTCCCAACGTCTTGCTCTGAGCAGCATGCTGGAACTTCTTTTACATGTTCGAGAAGTCCCAGCCTGCTGCCCAGAGCTGGAAACAAGGAGCGGGGAGCAGCAGTAGTCTATTTACTTGGCTGGTAGGGCTCAGCATCCCCACCAGCAAAGTAAAAGATAATTCATCAGGGGGCCCAAGCCCACATTTTGGGAGCCAGTTGTTAAAGTAGCCATGGAGGGCCCTACTTTAACAACCGGCTCCCAAAATTCTTAAAAACTTAACAACAGGCTCTTGCGAGCCTGTGAGAGCCTGCTCCAGCATACCACTGTCTGTATTGACTATTCAGTCTGTCAGGGAGGAGGCACAGGATGCTGACCAGGACTGTTTGAGATTTATTTTGTGTTTTAAAATGTGTATTTATGGTTTTAAAATCATTTATGTATTATCTTTTGTTAAGAGTATATTTTTCCTTTGAAGGATCAGAATGATTGTAAATAAATTCCAGATTAAATTAAGTAAGAATTGGCTGTGATTTTGATATTCTGCAAAGGTTTTAATTTTGCATCTATAAAATCTACACATTGTTTTGACTGGAAAAGCAACATGATACATCCACTGAGGGGCCCTTTTACAAAGCATCAGTAAGCCCAACGCAGGCCTACCACAGGCTAACATGGAACTACCGCTGGCCCAACGCAGCTGCCAGCAGTAGTTCTGCCTTGAATGTGCGCCATTTCCGACATGCCAGCAAATATTTTTTTATATTATAGCGTGGCGCTAACCCAGTGGTAATCGGGCTTCATCACGTGCTGCCTGGTTACTGTCAGGTTACCACGGGAGCCCTTACCGCCACCTCAACGGGTGGCAGTAAGAGCTCCCCCCTCACGGCCTTCACGATAAGAGTAATCTTACCAGATGACCATTTTTTTAAGGTCTTTTTACCCGCTGTGGTAAAAAGGGCCTTTGGTTGCAGGAAAAATGGACCCCATTGCTACTGCTGGGTCTTTTTTCCTGCAGCTTGGTAAAAGGACCTCTAAATAAATAAAATAGAAGTGTACAAAGTGAAGTATTTTTGATAATCATCTATGAGACTCAGTGATATTTATTTTTTGAAAACTAACTCTGAATTTTACAATTTTCATTTAACTTCAGTATAATAAAGATTTGCTCTGCTTGTTTAATCACAGGTTCAGATTAAAATAAAACACCAGCCTTTTGATGCAGTACACTCAAATGTCTCGGCTCTATTTATAGTGTGAATTGGTGTAAGTTAAGTCTAAAAGACAACAGTGTGTGTTACAAGTTCTCTTCACATTTTAATACCATGGAAT
The DNA here is from genome assembly GCF_901765095.1 of Microcaecilia unicolor. Taxonomy (NCBI): domain Eukaryota; kingdom Metazoa; phylum Chordata; class Amphibia; order Gymnophiona; family Siphonopidae; genus Microcaecilia; species Microcaecilia unicolor. Next base: position 593,886,639 of record NC_044032.1, read on the forward strand.
GTTGCAAGCGCAGTGTTTCACCTCTGAAATCTTGTAAAAAGCAATATATTTCAGAAATATATTTTATTTGAAGAAATGGAGTCTATGTTTAACACCTGCACTTAAAATCATGTTGGTAATCCTGGTTTTGTTTAATTCAGTGCTGTGTTCACATTATTGTCGCTTAGCATAAAGACATGTGGACAGCAATTCACAGAATATGTGTAAATGTATTATAAAACTGACCCAGATAGACATACCCATTATTTTAAGACGCTTAAGCTCTGAAATGAATGAGAAAGTAAATATGAATGCTGGAAATAATCATGGAGGTTCTTAACCTTCATTATTAAAAAAAAAAAAAAAAAAAGGCAAGCAATCAAAATCCAGAAACCAAGACTAGGAAAACAGGTAATTGCAGATTTTCAAGGAACATAAAAATCCAATCTTTTGGGGCCCACAAGCATAAAATACTGTATGTTTGAGAAAGTACCCTCTGCCTGTACAAAAAGATAAAACAACGCTAAATATAAAACATTTCTTTCTCTGTAGGTTTTAAGATTCTGAATCAATGACCTGTAAATATAATGAATGAAGCAGGAAAATAAATTACAAACCTTGTAAGTCTTCAGCCAGTTTGAAGAGTCCGAGAGCAGAACTGTGTCCAGGTACAGCTGTTTCTCTTCTTTTTACACTAAAGATAGAAGTCGGGCATGTCATTAGGCATTGCTTGGTCCACAATAAGCATCAGAGTGACTGTGGCCTGTGAGATGCATCTGTTCCCTGAGGACTAACGGAATTCTTAGCCCACTCAGCTATTTTTGGTAAGTGAACTCATGTTTCAACAGGCTGCTATGGCACTATCTGGAATACCAGCAGAAGAACTGTTGGGCCTGGAAGCGATAGCACATTGATATTTGGTGTTTAGACACTCAAGGCAGCATAGAAAGGATGTATTTTGAATGTATTGCAGTGGGCTCAATACTGCCAAATTCAAAAGTGTATAAAAGCTAATGCACTATTAAGTGTAATGAAACCTATTTGCAGGAGGGGCTGCATAATAAATATTCTCATCTGAGCTGAAAAATAAGGCATTGGCCGTCATAGCATTTTAATTAAACTTCAGTTTGCATGCCCTGTTTTCCCTGATCCTGCTCTTATTTGAGGAATACATTATCAGACATAGGGCCCTGTTTACTAAGCAGTGTCATAGGCGCATTAATGTTTTTAACACGCGTTAACCATGTATGTGCCTACAACATCCCTATAGGCACTTATGTGGTTTGCGCATGCGCTAAGTGTAGGTGCACTAAAAACACTAATGCACCTTAGTAAACAAGGCCCTTACTGCACTGATGTCTCTCCTCCTTGTTCCTTTTAGGTATGTATCATCCTACCCTTCAACAGAGATTTTATTGCTTAGAAACTAAAGTATAGAAAATGAGGGCAGAAAAGACCCAACTGCTCTGTCTATTCTTGATGCAATATTGGGCTACTGTTAACCCCAGTTATTAGTAACTAAGGGGCCCTTTTCCTAATCCGCATAAGTGTCTACGTTCGCCCAACACGCACCAAAATGGAGTTACCGCATGGCTCTTGTGGTAATTTCATTTTTTTGCACCCAGCCAATAAGCAAAAAATATTTTTTATTTTCAGACGCGTGTATCAGATGCGCGCCAAGTGGCATTTGACCTGCGTAGGTCATTACCACCTGGTGTGTGAGACTTTATCACTAAGTCAATGGCTAGTGGTAAGGTCTCAGACCCAAAATGGACGCGCAGAAATGTTAATTTTGCCGCATATCCATTTTTGGCAAAATTACAGGTGCGTTGAAAAATGATTCTGTGCGCACCCGAAACCCGCACCTACACTACCGCAGACCGTTTTTCAGTCACCTTAGAAAAAGGACCCCTAAGGGTCTCTTTTATCAAGCTGTGTTAGCAGTTCCCGGTGCGGCAATCCCTACAAAGCCCATCCACTTGGGAACCGCTAGCGAAGCTTCATAAAAAGAGGCCCTAAGTCTTATTGCATAAAATGAGACTTCTGCTAAAATAGCACTGCTGTTATTTTACCAAGGTTTTCCTCGGAATGTGTATGTTTGAGAGAGTATGTGTAAGATTGACTGTGTGTGAGAGAGAGTGAATGTGCGAGTGTGTGTGTGTGACAGAGAGAGAGTGAGACTGCTGGGTGCGAGTGTGTCTCCTCTGTCCCCCCTCCAGCCACCTAGCGATTCTCCTCTCTCCCCTGCTCCCCCTCCAGCCACCCAGCAATTCTACCTTTTCCCTTGCCCCCCTCCGAGTCTCCTCTCTCCCCTGCCCCCCTCCAGCCACCCAGCGATTCTCCTGTGTCCCCTGCCCCCCCTCCAGCCACGCAGCGATTCTCCTTTTTCCCTTGTCCTCCTTCCAGCCACCCAGCGAATCTCCTCTCTCCCCTGCCCCCCTCCAACCACCCAGTGCTTCTAAAGTAATAAAACGCACCTCCAACGTTCTCCTGGGGGGGAACGTGGTGTTGCGGCAAGGGCGGGGCCTCGTGCTGCTGTGCGGTTGGTCAGTGCTTCTCTGCTTCATAACGTTGCAGGAATGCTTCAAGGCTTGAAGGCTTCACTGGGGCAGGGCCTCGTGCTGCTGTGCGGTTGGTCAGTGCTTCTCAGCTTTAGAACGTTGCACAAATGCTTCAAGGCTTGAAGGCTTCACTTTCTCGGCTTCAGAACGTTGGAGGTGCGTTTTATTATATAGGATGCCACTGAGTAGAAGCTTGTTTATCCAAATACGAATAGATGGACCAAAATGTCCTACAGTATGTTTCACAGCATGAAAATTTATACATATGCAGTGCCATTTTAGAAAAGTCATGGATGTTGTCATATACATGTTTTAAGCAAAATATCTAGAACCTGTGATATATCTTTAAAAGCAGGACTAAATGTAGAAGCATATTGTACAATGGACCTATATTTTCCCTCTGATCAAGTCATCCTAAATACCTTTAAAAACATATAGCACATCAACGGCAGTCTCAAAAGGTGGTAGTGTAAAACATCCAGAAAAAAGGGGTACCCAATTATGCCCATGAAGCTGAAAATGACCCATATGAGCTCGCACATTCATGTCTTGTCCAATAGGACAAGTTTATAGTATCTGTGATGTCCTGGCATCTCTGGTGTCCAGTACCTGCAGGGGAAAATGTCTAGTGCCACCTGTGGTGGCGGTACGAAACCTATATTGTGTGCAAAACATTTAGCACTGCTCTGGGGTGCAAGATATTTATTTATTTATTTATTTATTTATTTGGATTTCGATCACACCTTTTTCAGTAGTAACTCAAGATAAGATAAATTCAGGTACACTAGTTATTTCCCTATCTCTAGACAGCTAACAATCTAATTTTATAACTGAGGCAAGGTCACAAAGACCAGCAGTGGGATTTAAACCTGGCAGACCTGTAGGCTGATGCTCAGAACTCTCGTGCTGTAGGAAAATACAGTGAGAGCGCAGAAAAAAAACTTCCCAATGCTTAATACTATTGGCATGCAAATTATATGCACACTGTTAGCGTTGAACACTGGGAAGTTAAATGGGAGGAACATGCCTGGTGCATGCACACAAGAGCTGTGTGGTAAGTACAGCTCCTGTAGACATGCTCACTCAGAACCAGAGGCTGGAGGTGCTGACAGGGATGGAGCTTTTGGGCTAACTTCAGGTGCAAAAAATCATCCTGTCTGGGAATTACAAAAAATAATAATAATAATTTATGCACTGTCACTTTCCTCTTGTCCTATACCATCTTTTTAAACTTCAGCATCACTGTCACCCTTCCCCTGCTGCCCATGAAGCACGTACAGGTTGGTGCATGAGAAATCTCTCTTCAGACACCCTAACACCAGCTCCGAGCTGGTGTTAGGTGTTCAGTGGTAAGGGCAGTATTTGGTTTGTGCGCTATTTCTGAGCATTGGGAGGGATGGCTAAGGACTTTGTTTGCATAGGATCAAATACATTTTAATAAAACTTGCTCATGGCACTCATGTTGTCCCCAGCATTAGGGCCCTCTGAACATTCAGTGCACCTTAATGCCAGCGATATTCCAGCACTAATCATCTCTAGCACCAGTGTTAAGTTCTGAGCATTGGCCTACTGGATATCAAGTTTGGTGCTCTAACCACTAAACTACTCCTCCACTCTATGCTGAGGTGCAAAATGTTTAGCACTGCCCTGGGATGCAAAGCATTTTGCACTGTTTTGACTGTATGTATCTTGTTGCATTTCTGTACAGTGATGGTTAAATAAAGGTAAAATAAATAAATAAATAAAATAAGCAGCAGGCTGTCATTTTTTTGCACTACTCTGAGGGGGATTTGAACAGATGTCAAGCACAGTGCTTTAACCACTAAGATGCTCTGCCACTCTGCTCTACTTTGAGGTACAAAACATGTTGTACTGCCCGTGGGTGCAAAACATTTAGTATTGCTCTGAAGTGCAAAACATTTTGCATCATGGAACAGTGCCAAATATTTTGCAACCCAAAATATGTAGAACTGCCTTAGGATGCAAAATACTTAGCACCTCAGAGTAAAATAACATTTTTGCACCTAGGTGTGGAGAGGAGGAGTAGCTTAGCAGTTAAAGCACCAGGCTTGACATGTGGGATGAATGGTTCAAATTCTTTTCAGAGCAGTCTAAATCACTAGTAGCCTGCTTTATTTCATTTTACCTTTATTTAATGAGCACTGCACAGAAACGGAACAAGATACATACATCATTAGCAAATACAATATGAAGGGCATCAAATCACAAAAGAAAAAAAATTGGCATAAACAGAATGTTGTACCATCCAAATCTTCTATAAACAACACTGGCTCACTTTTCAACAGTTAGACTCCCTAGCAGTAGAGACAGATACTGTGCCAAATAAGCAGCCAGCATTGAAAAATGGCAGGCATACAGTAGATGTTTCACAGCCCTAAATGTTTAGAGCTGCCAGTAATTTCAGAAACTTGGATGTACCAAATAGCAACGTTTACAGCCCTCGCACCTTAAACATTGTTGTAAGGCATATTTAAACATCATCTTTCCATTTTACAATCTCTGGCAGAAGCTACACAGGAAGGTTTGTAGCTTCAGGATTGTGATTCATGAAGTATTGAGAATTTGTCGATATACTCCATGTAAGCCACATTGAGCCTGCAAAAAGGTGGGAAAATTAAAAACTTTGGTTGTCAGTGGGATGGATGCCACAGGACGATAGTTGGTGATATCATTTGATTTACTGACTCTAGTCCTTTGTGTCCACCCACCACCTTTAAATTGGTTTTAAAAGATATTATGATAAAAAATCCAAAGGGCCTTCTATGCAATAAATAATCCACTGGCTACTTTGACCCAACCAATAAAATCTCACATTACTCGACAAAGGTGATTAAATTTGCAGATGACACAAAACTATTCAAGGTGGCTAAAACACATACAGACTGTGAAAATATCAGGAAGACTGCAGGAATACCTTAGGAAGTTGGAAGACTGGGCACCCAAATGGCAGATGAGATTTAATGTAGACAAATGCAAAGTGGAGCACATTGGGAAGAATAATCCGAATTATAGTTACCTGATGCTAGGGTCCATCTTGAGGGTCAGCACCTAAGAAAAAGATCTAGGTGTCATTGCAAACAATACACTAAAATCTTCTGCCCAGTGTGCAGTGGCAGCAGCCAAAAAAGCAAACAGAATGCTAAGAATTATTAGGAAAGGGATGTTAAATAAGACCAAGAATGCTATAATGCCTCTGTATCGCTCCATGGTGCAACCTCACCTTGAGTATTGCATTCAGTTCTGGTTGCTGGGGAGAGGACAGTTGCTGGACATGGGTGGATGGAGGGGAGGGCAGGGGAGAGAGTAGAGTTGCTAGACATGGATGGATGGATGGATGGATGGAGGGGAAGGCAGAGGAGAGAGGAGAGTTTCAGGACATGAATGGAGGGAAGGGCAGGAGAAATTCTGGACATGGATGGAGGGGAGGGAAGACAGAGGAAGGAGATGCACATGGATGGAGGGGAAGGGAGAGAGAAGAAATGCTGTACATGGATGGAGGGGAGGGAAGAGAGAGGAAGTGAGATGAACATGAATGGAGGGGAGAGAGAATAAATGCTGGACATGGATGGAAGGAGGAGAGGAAAAATGTTGGACATGGATAGAGGAGAGGGAAGGGGAGAGAAAAAATGCTGGACATGGATGGAGGGGAGGGAAGAGAGAGGAAGGAGATGAAATGAGGGCAAAGGAAGAGAGGAGAAAAACTGCACATGGATGGAGAAAATAGGCATAAGCTGGATTCACTGTATACCCAGCTTTTACTTATAGATGTAGGGCAAGAAACGAAGAAGAAAGGAGGAAAGTAAAGAAATAAATGGAAAGGAGGCCCTGGAAACGGAGTTAAGAGGACAGATAGAGAGCGTAGAATCAGATACTTGGCCAGCACGATCAGAAAAACAAAGTCACCAAAGGTAGAAAAAATCATTTTATTTTCATTATAGTATTTGGAATTTGTCCACTTTGAGAATTTACATCTGCTGTCTTACTTTGCAATGTATAGCTATGTGTTTCTTTCTGTTTTTCTGGTATTGTGCTGCATGCAGAGTCTAACTTCTTAGGATTTCAGGTTAATTTTTGAAGAATTTGAAGAGGGACTATCTCTGTTCTGCATGTGTAACTGCAAGGCAAAGTGTCTGAATAGGGATCTGTTTGTTAGGTTCTGAGATTTTGATAACATATTGTTTTTCAGAGTTGGCAAGACTGTCTGTTCTCCTAATTCCTGGTCTGTATGCTAATTTGGTTTGTGTCATTTTGGGTATACTGGAGCTGTAACAGCTTACAGAAATTATTTATAAGGAAAACAAAAAATAAACACGTTATTTTTTTCTATACTGGTGTAATATTTTCAATGATGCCATGGCTGGTAAAAGGGGTGTGGCTACTGTGGGTGTGACTACTGTAGGGTGGAGCCATAGTAATCCCACCCCTGGATGGGTAGGGAGACTGACTAATAGGCTGCAGGAGGGCGCCAGAAACCCTAGCACCGGCCCTGATAGTGGAGAGGTACTAAGGATCTGCAGAGTGAATGCACTTATATAAATTAATAAGAACAGTTTGGACTGTATGAGGAAATGGATAGGGAGCCAATGAAGTGACTTGAGGAGCGGGCTAATATGAGCATAGTGCCACTGGTGGAATATAAGTTGTGCAACAGAATTTTGAACAGATTGAAAGGGAGAGAGAAGGCTTAGTGGGAGACCTGTGAAATGCAAGTTGCTGTAGTCTAAGCATGAGGTGATAAGAGTGTGGATCAAGGTTTTGGTAGTGTGCTCAGAAATGAAGGGGTGAATTTTGTTATATTATAGAGAAAGAAATGACAGGTTTTAGCAATCTGTTAGATATGAGCAGAGAAAAAGAGAAAGGAGTCAAAGATGACCCCAAGGTTACGAGCTGATGAGAGAGGGAGGATGAGTGTGTTATCCACAGAGAAAGAGAATGGTGGAAGAGGAGAGGTGGGTTTAGGGGAAGATAAGAAAGTCTTGTCCATGTTTAGTTTCAGATGGTGGTGAGACATCCAGGCAGCAATGCCAGACAGACAGGCTGAGACTTGGGCCTGGATTCCTGCTGAAATTTCTGGTGTGACGAGGTAGATTTGGGAGTCATCAGCATAACGGTGATACTGAAAACCATGGAAGCAGATCAGAGCACCAAGGAAGAAGTATAGATGGAGAAAGAAGAGGTCTCAAGACAGAGCCCTGAGGTACAGCAACATAAGACTATCTCTACTTCAGGAAGCAGGTGAAAACTTGACTCTTCAACTAGGCCTTTAAAAGAAGAAGTAACTGACTTGCTAGTCGCACACACACACACACACACACACACACACACACACAAGGAGTGACACCAGCTGTACAGCATATAGCAGGACGTGTTTATCCACTCCTATCCTAGCAAAGATCATTTTCAAGCACCATTCTGACCACATGTACATCTTTCTTTAAATTAGTCCCCTTATTTTCTTACTCCGGTTACTCTATCTTATCTATGTATGGGCTCCTTTTATAAAGCCGTGTTAGTGATTCTGGTGTGGCAAATAAGACGAAGCCCATTCAATTCCTATGGGCTTCATCACATTTGCCAACAGAATCACTAGCTTGACTTTGTAAAAAGAGTCCTATATGTTCCATCTCTGCTTATACTCTATGCTGTCTATTAAAATGTTTGATTTTGCATTGTGTTGACGTGGAGGGGCATAATTGAACGAAAACGTCTATCTCCATGGGTGTTTATCTCCGAGAACGGGTCCGTGAAGGGGCGGACCAAACCGTATTTTCGAAAAAAATAGATGTCCATGTTTTATTCGACAATTTGTGAGCTGGGCGTTTTTGTTTTTCAGTGATAATGGAAAATGAAAGCGCCCAGCTCAAAAACGAATAAATCCAAGGCATTTGTTCGTGGGAGGGGCCAGGAGTCGTAGTGCACTGGTCACCCTCACATGCCAGGACACCAACCGGGCACCCTAGGGGGCACTTTTACAAAAACAAAAAAAAAGGTAAAAGAGCTCCCAGGTGCATAGCACCCTTCCCTTGTGTGTTGAGCCCCCCAAATCCCCCTCAAAACCCACTGCCCACAAGTCTACACCATTACTATAGCCCTAAGGGGTGAAGGGGGGCACCTACATGTGGGTACAGTGGGTTTGGGGGGGTTGGACGACTAAGCATTAAGCAGCACAACTGTAACAGGTAGGGGGGGATGGGACTGGGTCCACCTGCCTGAAGTCCACTGCACCCCCTAACAACTGCTCCAGGGACCTGCATACTGCTGCCAGGGAGGTCGGTATGACATTTGAGGGTGAAAATAAAAAGTTGTGAAACATCATTTTTTTTGTGGTGGGAGGGGGTTAGTGACCACTGGGGGAGTCAGGGGAGGTCATCCCCGATTCCCTCTGGGGGTAATCTGGTCATTCAGGGCACTTTTTGGGGCCTTATTCGTGAAAAAACAGGGTCCAGGAAAAGTGCCCTAAATTCTAGCTACAAACGCATACTTTTTTTCCATTATCGGCGAAAGGCGCCCATCTCTGTTCGGGTGATAACCACGCTCCTGTCTCGCCTTCACCACACCTCCAACACGCCCCCGTCAACTTTGTACGCTTCCGCGATGGAGTGCAGTTGAAAACGTCCAAGTTCGGCTTTCGATTATACCGCGTTATTCGTTTTTGGGAGATAAACGCTTATCTCCCGATTTAGGTCGCAATATAGGCGTTTTTGTCTTTCAATTATAAGCTGGATTGTAATGTAGCATACTATGCCATAATTTTTATTGTAATTTGAATATTTTTACTGCTGTATTTGTCTGTTGCTTATGTTTGGCTTATTCTTGCTGTACATCGCCTTCAGTGAATTCCTTCAAAAAGGCAGTAAATAAATAAATATTTATGTATTTATTTTATTTATTTGTTGCATTTGTAGCCCACATTTTCCCACCTCTTTGCAGGCTCAATGTGGCTTACATAGTACCGTGAGGTGTTAGCCACCTCCGGTGATGAAACAAATACAGAGTGATATTGTTACAGAACATTAGAGAATCAAGAGAAGAAGAGTGATTATATTGTTCATTGCAGGTTATGGCTTCGTTGTGTTGCTGAGTTCAGTTACTTAAGTTGGATCAGTAGTGTATGCCTTTTCGAACAGATCGTAATATTGTAAGCCGGCAGAATTTTTTCATGTTTATTTCATAGTAGAACTTGTGTGCTGCATCAGCCCCTCAGGAAATCTATTCCAGGTGTACAACAACAGCAAGATAAAAGGAAAGGAGCTTGGATTTGGGGATGAGGAAGAAGGGGACAGGCAAGGGTAACTTACCTGATAGAGTTCCTGGGGAGGGACATAGGAAGAGATGAAAGGAGAGATATCTGCAGAATGAATGTGCTTGTAAGTCAGTAAGAGGAGTTTGTACTGTATACAGAAATGGATAGGGAGCCAATGAATTAATTTGAGAAGAGGGGTTATGTAAGTATAGTGACGCTAGCTGAAAATAAGTTGCACAGCACATTTTTGAACAGATTGAAGGGCAGAGAGATGGTTTAGTTGGAGACTTTGAGGAGCAAGTTGCATTAATCTAAGTGGGAGGTGATGAAACTGAAATTATTACTGGCCTGGTCCTCAAGTACCATGCCACTCTTTTTGGGTCTGGAGATACTCAAACAGCATACCTAGCAAAACATCATCCAACAGCAGGTTAATGCTGTATACCACCACAGTCAAAACATGGAAGACCTTAAAAGAAGGGGTGGGTGCTGAGGAAGGACAGCAAGAAAAATCAGACTACCACACCTCCCCCCCCCCCCCCCCAGCAGCAGGCCTTGATTGCTCTTCAAATCTATGTGCCGCATACCATTAATGAGGTGGCAGTCTCAGGGATGTTAGCTCATGGCCATGGGAACATCATGGTTAGTATATTCTACTGTTAGTACAAGTACTAGCTAAGACTCCCCTCCCTTCCCATTTGAAAAGGCTATTCAGCCAAACGATCTTATTTGTAGCACATAAATAAAAGAAGGTTTGAGGATGCAGCTAAAAGAAGAAAGCAACTGCTCAAATTAAACAGAAACTGCTAGTCAAAATGTCTGTAACTAAAGAGCGGGTTTGGTAGTATGAACCCTAAGCAGTATCAGTTGAGTGCTCTTGCTAGGCAGCAAGGCAGGAACTAATTTTAGTACTTTTATTTCTCCCTCTCAAGTGTTCTGTGACTGAGTGAGAGGTAGTGCTGGACATGGCATTGCTGGATATATAATACAGTCTTACTTGTTTGTTTTAGTTTAACTGTAAGGATTATGTTCTTGTGACTCACAGCAGATAAACCTTGACAGTGATCTTTTCCTTGAGGAGAGGAAGAGGAAAGAAGTAAAGTGCTAAACTAAGAGGTAGTGAAATCGAAGTTGGTGACCTCAGATTCTTGGAAAAAAAAAACTTTATCCTTTGTGTACTGTTCAATATTGAAAGAACATGTCATCGGGGTGTCAGAGGGGCTAGAGAATGATAATGGCAGCTTCATCTCTCCACACTGTCCACATGGAGCTCTGGAGCTATTGTCGGTAACAAGGAGGGATTCAGGACAAATTGAGATTTTCAGATGTGTGGCCAGAAAAGCACTTTGCAAGGGGTGGACATAAAAAATTTGGACATTGCTCTGTTTGTTCAGTGACTATAGAGAGTTCAACCCTGACTTGGCAGAACAGCAAGGAGTTTAAATTGAAACACAGTACTTCTTGTGATTCGAAAATGTAGTGTATGCATTCAAATGTCCTTGTGAACTGTTATGTATAGGATATACCACAAGGAAATTTAAAACACGGGTAATTGAACATCAACATAGTGTAACTCATGAGAAAGTTGAAGCTCCTATGGTGAGACATTGCCAGAAGTTTAAACATCAATTTGACCAAATGAGATGTATTATCATTAATAAAGTTTGTTTGGGTAAGAGAGGTGGGGGATGTTAAAAAAGTTTTGTGGCGCAAGGAGCAACAGTGGCTATTCAAATTGAACACAATTGAAATGCAGGGACTTAATAGGAATGTGGAATGGAATGCTTATTTTTAACTTTTTCCCTGGCAGTTCTAATTGTTTGACATGTACACCTGTTCTGTGTTTTTACTAATAACAGGTCCCCTGTTCTGTAAGATGGTTTTGTCCGATGAACGGGATTGACCATTTGAAAAGGACTGGCCATTCAAATCCTTGGCATCATTCTATTTCCTGGCGCCATCTTTAAGCCAGTTCGGTTGTGTGAGAAGCGAAACAAGTGCTCTTGTTGAAGAAAAACATCAAGTGGAACTAGCAGTGCACAGTTCAGTGTTGCATAGAGAGGCTTGGTTTCAGTGGCGTAGCCACAGGTGGGCTTGGGTGGGCCAGGGCCCACCCATTTATGGCTCAGGCCCACCCAACAGTAGCACATGTTTAGTGGTAACTGGTGGGAATCCCAGGCTCCGCCAGCTGAAGATTTCCCCCTGATGGTAACGAAAATGCTACTCTCCACAACACCAGCACTTGCGCATACTCAGTTTTCAGTGCATGCCTGCTGCCAAGGTGGAAAGAAGCGTTTTCCCACCAGCTGAGATAATTTTTTTTTTTTGGGGGGGGGGAGAACACTTGGTGCCCACCCAATTTTTGCCTAGGCCCACCCTAAATCTGTTGTCTGGCTACGCCCCTGCTTGGTTTGAGCTACATCGATGGACTTATGGATGGTTGTTCCAGCTAAGTGAACCTAATGACATTTTTTGCTGGTTACGCTCTTCTGATTATTTGTAATGGACACTGAATGCAGTAAGCTTATTTGTTTTGTTCTAGTTTAAAGTAATATGAGGATTCATTTTTGAATTGTGGATTTGCCAACAATTTACTATTTTTTTGTGTGTTCATTTACTTTGGTCTATGTATTCGAAAGAAGAGGTTTTTTTGAATCAGTAGATTTCCTCCATGGATGAGGAGTTTTTGGTGCTGATTCTTTTTAACTCTTTCTTTCTTTTAAAATAGACCTATGATAATAACTTACTCCCATGTATGATAATGGTTTTTGTAATACTTAGTGCATTATTCCCTATCGCGAGATTTGAGGTCAATGTTATTTAAAACAATATTTGTTTAGAGAAAGTGAATGAGACACAAAGTTCAAACTATTTGATGTTTGCATTGTCATATATAAAAAAGCATACATATATTTACTCTATTTTAAAAGCATATCCCCAGGTAAATTTGCTTCATTTCTTTGAAGGGGTGAATAAACATGTGGATAAAGTTGAGTCTGTTAATGTAGTATATCTAGATTTTCAGTAAGCTTTTGACAAAGTGGAAACAGAGCAGATCAATCAATGGTGTAGTTCAAACCTTTATTCTAAAATGATCGCTCGACACAGACTGTGTTTCGTCCACAAGGGCTGCGTCAGGGGCTCTATAATGACAAATCACCATAACATCAAATTAAAACATGTATACCAACATGTTGTGAGCACTCTGAAGTGCTGATGCGGGGGAAAAGGGATACTGTTTCCTTTAGACATCAGCAACCCCGATCAGTTAGTCCTGCTCAGCGAGTGGTGCGCCCTCTAGTGACCAAACTGCCAGAAAAAGTTTTGGTTCATAAGAAAAACTACCCTCCCCAGAAGCCTGTGCAGGGTCAGCTGAATTCTCAGGAGGGGGAGGAGGGAATGATTGATTGGGAGATGATGTCTGATCCTGGAAATGAGCAACAGCTGGTGGAGTCAGGGGAGGAGGTGGAAATGGATTGCAATAAAGAGGAAGGAGAGGGAGAGGAAGAGATGATGGAGGTGGGTGGTTTGGCCTTATCTCGGGCAGATAAGGTGAGAGGGCTGGTAGCTTCTGTGTGGCCCCATCTTTGGGAAGGCAAGGGTCAAGCAGTGGAGAGGAGGTTGGATGAAGCGTCTGGCTGCTGAGCTTTTTACTCTTAAAAAGTAGTGTTGTCAGGAGGTGGGTGAAGTTATGCAGCAGAACTATGCCTGTGAAAATTCAAACTGTATAATGAAAAAGGAAGTGAGGACCTCAAGCCTGTAAAACTATCTTCTAATTAAGGATAGTGCTGTGGAAGGTTTGAGGGGAAAAGTGTGTCGAAGCAGAAATGTAATGATGGTCCTGGAAGAAAGAAAGGATTGTTATTAAGCCATTGAACTGTGCATAATCTGGAGCGGTGGTTAAACAATAATATACTGATGTTAAAAGGATTGAAACAATAAACTGTGGATTGTTTTAAGAACGTGAAGTGTGCCCAAGTTTTGAAGGAAAACCCCAGGGAAAAGAGTGTAAGATGGAGCAAGAACAGAGAAATCACTGGCTGACTTGTCTGTGGGAGTTGAAGGAAGCTAAGCAGGGACTTCCTTGGTCCCATCCGGGAAGGGGGACCTGGTTACAATGTATAAAAACATCTCTTATAGATTACTTATATTAATAGTTAAATAGCTCGGAAGAAAACAATTTGATACCATAATGACAAACATACAAAATAATAATTGTAATATCATAATGTGCCAATATGAATACTAAAAGATGTACATAGTTAGATAATTAACATTTAAAACATAAAACCAAATACGAAATATATTAAAAGGTATGGCAAAAACCTGATTGGAACTAGTGTTGAACATGCATATAATGTATATATATATATATATATATATATATATAAACAACCTAATTAAACAATTATTGACTAGGCATAAAATATACTTAAAAATTGGAACAATTGTTAGATATATCTAAAAAAACTTGAGTTCGAAATATATTAAACACCAGAGGAGAAGGTGGTAATATATTGTAGTGTGACTGCAGTAGACTTTCTTTCACTACTTAAGAGACAAAATTACGATGCATCCATGGTGAGTTGATTTTCCCCATTCTCCTATTTCAATATCATCTTTGGTGCTAATCTCCACCTCTTTCCCTTACCCCTCAAATCTGTAAAATTGGGCTACATACCCAGTAGGAGACTTTTATCCCCTTCCACTGAAATTAACAGTAACTGCTAATATCACTGTTATTTGCACTGGAAATTAATATTCATGTATTCACTTCACTTGAACAATGGTTGGTCTTTTTACACTAATGCTCAAACTACAACCCCAAAATTCTTTGCTGCCATCTATTATCCACTGATTTTAACAGAAATGGTACTTTACAAAATTCTCTTCCTGAGGGTTGCTGCAGTTGTGTTGGAAGTCTTACAGTTTACGGAAGTATGGAAGTCCATTCAAGACAGCGATGCCAATTGCAGAGTTTTTCTCTAAAACTAGAGGAACTTAGGATGCTGAAGATCATTGTGCTGCTGCTGTAAGCAACTTTTGCAACAGGATCTCAGAACTCAGCATGGACTATATCTTTTCCCTATTCAATGGTAGTGCTGGCCATGTCTCCGACCTGTGATCTCACACAGTGCTGAGACGGGCAGTTCTTTCTTTGACTTCAGCTTCTGGTTGACCCATAGCCTCTTCTACTTGGCTGGAAGGAGGTAGTTTTATAAACCATTTTTTTAAATTTATTTATTTATTTATTGCATTTGTATCCCACATTTTCCCACCTTTTTGTGGGCTCAGTGTGGCTTACAATAAGATATGAATAATAGAGTTACATTTGTTACAACTGGTTATGGATTACATTGTACAGAGTTGTGCGAGACATTCGAATATCATTAGGAATATAACAATGGGACATCAACATAGAAACATTGGAAGGAGACAATGGGAAGCTAGAAGGGCAGTGTTAGACATAAAGACATATGGTGTACATAGTTCCGTGAATAAATGTATGATTGACTGGATTACGGGATGAGGGAGCGGAAGTGGATGTATGTTGCATTGGTGAACAGTGAGTATGGACTCTATGTGTTTTGGCTCTTTCCGTAAGTTTGTTCAAACAGGTGAGTCTTCAGTAGTTTACGGAAGGAAGCTTGTTCGTTAATCATTCTTAGGTTGCGCGGTAGTGTATTCCAAGACTGCGTGCTCGTGTGGGAAAAGGTAGACGCGTGTAGCGTCTTGTATTTCAGGCCCTTGCAAGTGGGGAAGTGGAGGTTGAGGTGTGTTCGGGATGATCTTTTAGCGTGTAAAGCGTGTTTTACACACAGGAAAAAGGCTATAATAAAATTGTGCAGGTGTACAGGTACCACAATGCATGATCAACGCATAGACATTCCTGGGGGGAAGATGAGCAAGCAGATCAGTATATTATCCAAAATATTTTATTGAAGATACCGTATTTAAGACAGTTGCCCGGCACAGGCCATGTTTCGCCCACAAAAGGGCTGCGTCAGGGGCTAGTCTGTATCTCTACGAATAAGAACAATTGCAAATTGCATATCAGGACAAGGAAAAAGGAAATGCAAAAAAACCAGCACAAACAGCGTGTCCTGTTGTGTTTCTAAATCACCAGCAAGTAGTCTGCTATCATACCTTTGAAAAGATGTTCCAAACAGATAGCCAAAATGGTTGTATCAAAGTACATTCATAAATCATATGAAGTAACGTACCAGGTTGAAGTGTGCAATGCCAACATAAATTAGAAGGCAATAGTCCAGCAGTATGGAGTTTCCTTGGGGTTCAATTAGACTTGTGATATAAGAAAAACATTGATTGTAGTAAGCTAGCTGAAGAAAGAGGTCTAAGAACAGCTTGAGCAAATGAGTAACATGAAGTATCATTTATTGTAAATCCTGTTTCAGATTCCCAAAATTGAACAATAGATTTATTTACTAGTTGAAAAAGTTTCAAAAGCATCTTATATATCGAGGAAGCCACATGATCTTTATCATATAACATAGATGCCAATTCTAGAAAAGAAGGACAAGTATTGGTAATATGAGAGAGAAACTTAGTAAGAGACAAAACAGTGGTGTAATTGAAGCCATTGATAGTAACATGCAGGAGGGACAGTAAATATCTCCCAGTCCCAGCGAGTGTTCCTCCAGGGCCGGTCAGCATGTATAATTAGAATATAGTAATAAGCAAGCTAAAGTCACTACCCCTGAAGACACATTACAGTGAAACACAGTGTGTAGGGTGTGGCAAGAGTTCGGATTTATACCTCAAGTGGGAGGAAAGAAGGAGAGATGACTCGAGAAGTATAACTGGAAGATAAATGGAAGAACAGATAAGATATAAGAGCAAATGAACTTTGAAGGAACAGGAATTTAAATGAAGTTGGAAAAGTTGGAACTCACTGTGAATGCTCAATTCAACAAATGAGAATTGAGGAAATATAGTGACAGTGTATAGGCAATTACAAATAGATAAATGGAACTATACAATCTTTGTGATTGAATTTTTGTCATTGAAGTCATTCAAGGGCTAATACACTAGTGCACTTAAAGGGAAAAACGAAATTGTAAAGATGTGCATTTTGAGTTGACATGTTTAAATAGTATCAGAAAATCGATGATGATGGTGTAATTGGAGTTTAAGAGCTATTGAGGTTAGAGCATTAAGTGAGACAATCGTGTACAACATAGCTGGTAGGAAGGAGTGTGAACATTGAATGAACGTGGTGAGGTTAGGACCAGAGAGTTTTAGAGAAATGTTACTGATGTATAAAACTTAATTTTTCTAAAGTATATGTCTAATAAAGAAGTTTGATATTATATATATTGATAACAGTGATTACTCCAATAAGTAGATGAATATTTGTAATCAAATTGAAATCAGAGAACTCAGTTAAGATTTAGAGTATTGTAATTTATCAAAGGATAACAACTTCACAGAAGATTTGTCACATATATCTATGAGTGAACATCACGCTTATTTTTGAAAGAGAAAGGATGCCCATCTTTTGACACAAATCGGGAGATGGGCGTCCTTCTCGCAAGGTCGTCCAAATCGGCATAATCGAAAGCCGATTTTTGGACACCCTCGACTGCTTTCCATTGTGGGGATGACCAAAGTTCATGGGGGTGTGTCAGCAGGGTAACGAAGGCGGGATTGGGGTGTGATTAGGAGATGGTCGTCCTCGGCCAATAATAGAAAAAAGAAGGGCATCCCTGATGAGCACTTGGCCGCATGGACGTAGTTTGACTGTTTCATTTGGGGGGGGCAAAGGATGGGGTGGAGCAAATGAATATGCTAATATGTTTCTATCCATCCCTTTCCCCATTCTATCCAGCGTCTCCCCCCCTTCCCAGCATCTGTCTTCCATAAAGAACACGTGGATGCAGCAACTCACAGGTTTGAGTGAACGGCGACGGCTGCGCGGGGGAGTGGAAGCAGAGATTTACCAAATGGCTTCCCACCTTCCAGTGGACTAGACAGGAGCGAGGAGCCAGCATTTCCCAGCGGCGAACAGGCGGGTCGGCGAGCGAGCGGAGGTTGTAAAAGCAGCAAGCAGGCACGCTCGTCTCCGTCCGCTTCTCTGCCCTCTCTGAGTCTATGTCCCGCCTTCCTCTGAGGTCATTTCCTTTCGGGCGGGATGCTGAGAGGGCAGGGAAGCGGACAGAGATGAGCGTGCCTGCTTGTTGCTTTTACTCAGTGGTGCCCTGCCTGCCAGTTCGCCGAAGCGACGTCGGGTAAGTCGCTCATCATTTGGGGGGGCACTGCCCCCCCTCGCACCCCCCCCCCCCAGTCTATGCCCATGCTTGGCCGACTTTACTTGGTCCATTTTTTTCACAACCAAGCCTCAAAAAGGTGCCCCAACTGACCAGATGACCACCGGCGGAAATCGGGGATGACCTCCCCTTACTCCCCCAGTAGTCACTAATCTCCTCCCACCATAAAAGACAAGTTTAAAAATACTGCCAGCCCCTATGCCAGCCTCAAATGCCATACTCAGGTCCATCGCAGCAGTATACAGGTCCCTGGAGCAGTTGTAGTGGGTGCAGTGTACTTCAGGCAGGCGGACCGGGGGGGGGGGGGTTGGGGGGCTCAGCACCCAAGGTAAGGGAGCTATGCACCTGGGAGCAATTTCTGAAGTCCACTGCAGTGCCCCTTAGGTTGCCCGGTTGGTGTCCTGGCATGTGAGGGGGACCAGTGCACTACAAATGCTGGTTTCTCCCATGACCAAAGGGCTTGGATTTGGACGTTTTTGAGATACACATCTTTGGTTTCCATTATTGCCGAAAACCGAGGACGACCATCTGAAAGGTTGACCTAAATGTCAAGATTTGGGCGTCCCCGACCGTATTATCCATATTGTTTCAATAATACGCGTTGCCCTGTCCCTTCGTGGCACCGTCCTTAGAGTTGGGCGCCCTTAGAGATGGCCATCCCCGTTCGAAAATGCCCCTCCATTTAGTAGTGATAATTAATGGAAGAGGTATTGGATAAAAGAATGAGGTTTCTAAAGTGAACCATTGGGGAGTATAACCAGGCAAATCTGGATTCAACCATCTCAGTCCCTGCTGAAGTACGAAAGATTTATGGTAGAGAAAAAAATCAGGGAAAAAACCTCCCATATTTATTTATTTGTATCCCACATTTTCCCACCTATTTGCAGGCTTAATGTGGCTTACATATTACTGGAGAGGTGTTTCCCGACACCGGTGTGAACAAATACAAAGTGATGTTTTGGTAGGTAAAGTTCGTGTGGCACAGCCACATTAGGGAATCGTACAGCGGGAGAGTTGTGTTATGTCCATTACGTACTTTAGTTTTACTGTGTTGCAGAGATCAGACATTTAAGTTGGATCGTTAGGGTATGCCTTTTTTAAACAGGTTAGTTTTTAGTGTTTTCTTGAAGTTGAGGTTGTCGTAAGTCGTTTTCAAGGCTTTAGGTAATGCGTTCCACAGTTCTGTGCTTATGTTCTCTAGATAGATAACACTGGAATCATGCTGAGTATAAAGTTAATTTTTGGAAATCATCATTTTGATAGTTTCCAATCTACCCCACCAGGATAAGTGCAACAGGTGCCAGGTAGATAATAAAGAACCAACAAAGTGGATAATATGGTTACCATTATGGAGAATAGTATCTTCCACTGTTGCAAAGAGAGATATACCAAGATATTTTAATTTAGTGGGAGACCAAATGAGTCCAAAAGGTTTAACCATGTCAGAATGAGCATGAACATTTAATGGCAAGACTTCAGCCTTAGACTGATTGATTTTATAGCCAGAAAAAGTGGAGAAAGTAGATATTAACTCAAACAAATGAGGTAGAGATAAGGTTGGGTTTTAAATATATAATAATATATCATCGGCATTAGCAGAAACCTTATACATTAAAGGAGATACACTAGGAGAACTTGATTTGTCTGTCAAACCAAGAATATTTGGGTGCTCCTTAATAGCTAATAATAATGGTTCCAGAACAATATTACACAGATATGGGATCTTGCCGGGTATTTGTGACCTGGATTTGCCACTGTTGGAAACAGGATGCTAGGCTCGATGGACCTTTGGTCTTTCCCAGTATGGCAATTCTTATGTACTTATGATATGGAGAAAGAGGACAACCTTGTCTAGTTCCTCTGTTTAAGTAAATAGGACTAGATAAAATGTTATTAGTAATAATTTGTGCTCATGGATTGCTATAAAGGATTTTGATTTTGTCTATAAAAGTGGAATTAGCCCCAAACCAACTCAAGACGTGGAAAAGATATGGCCACTCAACTCTATCGAATGCCTTTTCTGCGTCTAAAGATAATGCAATGACAGGAAGTGAGGACTTTTTGGCTATATCAGACAAATGAAAGAATAGACGTGAATTGTCAGTTAGCCTACCAGGCATAAAACCAACTTGAGATGAGGAGATTACTTTGGAAATAACACTTTTAAGATGAGAAGCTAACAATTTTGCATATAATTTATAGTCAGTATTAAGTAATGAAATTGGACGATAATTATGTACCTCTAAGGGACATTTTTGAGGTTTTGGTATAACTGTGATGAGAGCATCAGTAAAATTATTAATACTTAAATCAATATTAGGAAGACAGTTATATAAATCAGTTAAGTGAGGTAACAACGTACTCTAAAAAAGTTTGAAAAACTCTGAAGGGAGACCATCTGGACCGGGAGACTTTTTAGGAGATAATTGTTTAAGTGCTTGAAAGATTTCATCTGAAGAAAGAACTGCATCAAGAACTATGTTGGTCTTTGTACGAGATTAAGAAAATGATCTATATCTGAAATATTATTCTGAGATTCAGCTTTGTATAAATTAGTGTAGAAACTATGCAAAATTTTGGAGATCTCTTGATAAGATGTCTTAATTTCTTGATTATCATCTTTAATAGCTGGAATTTGAACTTTAATTATTTTTTTTTAATAATTAGCTAACATTTTACTACTTTTATTACTTTCTAGGTAGTATTTAGATTTATGGACCAAAAGCTCCACATTTGCAGAATCACTAACAAGTTTGCTAAAAGAGAACTTTAGTTGATATAAAGTATTTTTATTGTATTATTATAAGGAGAGTTTAAATGTAGTTGTTCGGTTTCTTTAATTTGATATTCAAGATTTTGCATCTGTATCTTTTTCTCCTTATTCATTTGTGATGCTATAGAAATAAGCTCACCTCTCAAGGTCACTTTAAAAGCTTCCCAAATAGTTATTGATGACAAATCAGGAGTATTATTAATGAGAAAAAATTCTTCTATAAATTTGGTTATACGATTTTGAATTGTTTCATCCATAAGTATATTCATATTAAGTTTCCAAATTGGAGAATGCGGAACATTGCTGCTACTCCATTAGACCCCATGGAGCCCCAGTAGTTTGAGACAGGGAGTAAGGGTGAGGAGGGCTGTCAGGATGAAAAAGGGACTGTATGAGGTTATTTGCACCATGAGAGAGGGATGCTTGCCCATATATGGGGAGGGGGGCATTGCTACAGGAGACTTATTTGGGTGGGGGACAAATCCTTGACAGACCACAATTGGGAGATTATTGGGAGAGAAGCCATCAGGACGTTACATACTGAGAGGGATGCAGTTGAGGGAGTGGTTGTTATCATGGGGGGGAGGAGTGGAGGAGGAGCTCAAAAATGAAATTGCAGTCTGCATCAAAATTGCCCCTGATACCTGAAAATTGTAAGGTGGCCAAAGTAATGCCAATTTAAAAAAAAAAAAAGGATTCTAGGGGTGACCTGGGAAACTACAGACCAGTACACCTGACACCAATGCTGGGCAAAATTGTAGAAAATATAATCAAGGACAAAATTACGGACAAACATGGTTTAATGGGATAGAGTCGGCCCAATATCTTACCATTCTTACTATTACACTATCTATATATTATAATGGCTACAATATACGAACTTGCTTTTATAAGGTGAGTTCTTCCTATATCTCAGCATTCAATGAGCAAGCTACATCATACTAACTGTATGTTATAATAGATGGAATATATGAACCTGCTCTTTTAAAGTGAATTCTTTCTGTATCTCAAATATTGAATGAGCATCAAAAGCTCACCGTCCTATAAAATTATGCATTGCTAAAATCTACAATTATCTCTGCATAAGTCACCACTACATAAAGTTTTAGTGCCCCCCAATGGAAACTAAAAATGACTTAAAGTCATACATGTTATCTAATGTATGCTAACTTAAGTGTCCTTTAATCAACTTCAGATGCACCTATTAAAGACAGCCATCTACTACATGAGCCAATCATACTCCTATGTTTACTAAGCGGCACTATGGACACGTTAGCATTTTTAACACGCGTAAATGGTTTATGCACATTAAATGCTAATGCGCCCATAGAAATGTATAGTCACTTTAGCGTTTAATGTGCTTTAAATTTATAGGCGCATTAAAAATGATAACACACCTTAGTAAACATACCCCATAGTTTGTAAAATCAATATTATGACACCAAGAGGTGGTGGTGGTCTGGGACAATGGCATGGCTGCTATCTCTGCTCTAGGACCTACGATCTGTGCATTCTGGA
The DNA here is from genome assembly GCF_901765095.1 of Microcaecilia unicolor. Taxonomy (NCBI): domain Eukaryota; kingdom Metazoa; phylum Chordata; class Amphibia; order Gymnophiona; family Siphonopidae; genus Microcaecilia; species Microcaecilia unicolor. The sequence goes on from NC_044032.1 coordinate 593,909,022, forward strand.
CAGCACACCCACCAATAAGGAATCAGATAATAAAAAATAATATTATCCTGTACTACAGAACTCATGGTTTTGTGACTGGGAAGAAAAAAGGACATGTTCAGCTGTAGAAAGCTAGTTAACAAATGTAAGGTTAACCTGATTCAAATGGTCTAACATGACAACTTTAAAAGGTGGTAAATATATATTTGAAATAACCATATACTTATTCCCTTTGAAACAAAATGTGTATCTTACTGATTTTGTGATGTTGGATTTTGTTTGTAAGGAAATATATTAGTTATTTTTTTATCATTTGTAATTTTAAAGATTTAGGGCTCCTTTTACAAATCAAGATGAGCAAAAAACACAGGTGATACAGCCCAAGTCATGCCCAAAAGTAGCCCAACAATTTTTAACACTAAAAATAGCTAGGGGAGGGGAGCAGGGAACACACACTCCTCACATAGCTATTTGTAGGGTACTTTTGGGCATGACTTGGGCTGGAAAATGTTTCACCATCTGGCAACTCATGTTGGAGCTAAGATAAGTATTAGAGCTATATTGTATTTTTTGGATTTTTGCTTCTATGGGACTGAGGGCATGTGGTTTTTAAAGATTTATTTTGTATTAAAGAATGTGTTTATTATAAGAATACTAGTAAAAAAGGCCCATTTCTGAAACAAATGAAACGGGTGCTAGCATGGTTTTCCTCGGAGTGTGTATGTTTGAGAGTGTGTGTGTGAGAGTGACTCTGTGAGAGAGTGAATGTGCGAGTGTGTATCTGTGACAGAGAGAGTGAGACTAGGTGCGTGTGTGTGTGTGTGAGAGAGAGATGGAGGGGCATAATCGACCAGAAACGCCTATCTCCATGGGCGTTAATCTCCGAGAACGGGTCCGTGAAGGGGCGGAGTGAACCGTATTTTTAAAAAAAAAATAGACGCCCATGCTTTATTCGCCAAGGTGTGAGCTGGGCGTTTTTGCTTTTCACCGATAATGGAAAATGAAATCGCCCAGCTCAAAAACGAATAAATGCAAGGCATTTGTTCGTGGGAGGGGCCAGGATTCATAGTGCACTGGTCCCCCTCACATGCCAGGACACCAACCGGGCACCCTAGGGGGCACTTTTACAAAAACAAAAAAAAAGGTAAAAGAGCTCCCAGGTGCATAGCACCCTTCCCTTGGGTGTTGAGCCCCCCAAATCCCCCTCAAAACCCACTGCCCACAAGTCTACACCAGTACTATAGCCCTAAGCGGTGAAGGGGGGCACCTACATGTGGGTACAGGGGGTTTGGGGGGGGTTGGACGACTAGTAGCATTAAGCAGCACAATTGTAACAGGTAGGGGGGGGATGGGCCTGGGTCCACCTGCCTGACGTCCACTGCACCCCCTAACAACTGTTCCAGGGACCTGCATACTGCTGCTTGGGAGGAGGGTATGACATTTGAGGGTGAAAGTAAAAAGTTGTGAAACATCATTTGTTGTGGTGGGAGGGGGTTAGTGACCACTGGGGGAGTCAGGGGAGGTCATCCCCGACTCCCTCTGGGGGTCATCTGGTCATTTAGGGCACGTTTTGGGGCCTTATTCGTCAAAAAACAGGGTCCAGGAAAAGTGCCCTAAATTCTAGCTACAAACGCATCCATTATCGGCGAAGGGCGCCCATCTCTGTTCGGGTGATAACCACGCCCCAGTTCCGCCTTCACCACGCCTCCGACACTCCCCCGTCAACTTTGTCCGCATCCGCGACGGAGTGCAGTTGAAAGCGTCCAAAGTTCGGCTTTCGATTATGCCGCTTTATTTGTTTTTGTGAGAAGAACGCCCATCTCCCGATTTAGGTCGGAACTTGGGCGTTATTCTCGTTCGATTATAAGCAGGAGAGTGTGCCAGGGGCCCTCCACCCCTCCCAGTGCCAGGGGCCCTCCACCCCTCCCTCCCAGTTTCAGGGTCTCCCTCCCTCCCAGTTTCAGGTTCTGTCGGCCTCCCAGTTTCAGGGTCTCCCTCCCTCCCAGTTTCAGGGTCTGCCTCCTTCCCAGTTTCAGGGTCTCCCTCCCTCCACACGCACCTTCGGAGTTGAAGCTGAGGTGGTTCTTGCGGGCGAGGTTTTGTGTGTCGTCGCTGCACAGCACGACCACCAAGTGCAGGAAAGCGTCATGTAGAAAGTGTTGCATGGACTGCAGGCACCGCGCCATGCCGCCGGCTGTTGTGCGCAGGTGTCTCTCGCTTCTCCTTCCGGACACCTTCTGTAACGCTGTATTGGCGTGAGGTGAGGAGGAGGCGGTACTTGAGAGGCGCGTACAGTCTGCCGGGAATGCCGCCGTTCTGTGATGTTTTTCAGTTCTTCGGCGTCCAGAACGCAGTGCTGTCCTGTGAGGCGACTTCCTGTTTTCGACATGGCAGGCGGGAGCTTCTGAGGGAGAGAAGTTGTGTCAGAGCTGACACCTGTGCGTTTTCCACAGGGGCGGGCTGTGCCTCGGGTACTCCGGGCCTCCATGCTTCTGTTTCTGTGGGAAGCTCCGCCACCGCTCCCCCCTCCGTCCAACGTCAGCTACGTGTGAAATAGGGTGAGCGATGCGATTGGGTGAGTGTCAGTGCTCTGCCCTCGACATCATAACGTTGTGATGCGAGGGCTGGGCACACACTCATGTAGGAACAGCGATCTACACAACTACGGAAGTTAGAGACTTGCGGCTTGAGGCTTCATTAGAACGTTGGAGTTGCGAATTATGTCTGGATGGGGCATGGCTGAGGGCGGGCCTATGAGTGAGGGTGAGTGGTGCTGAGATCCTAGCCTATAAACAGTACAGGGCTTCAGTGCTTCACTGCCACTGAGTGAGCTTCAGAACGTTGGAAGTGGGAATTATTTATATAGATGATTTAGATTGGTATATAATTTTGAGATTATAAACCATTCTAGTGTTAAACTCAGTATAGGTAGTAATAGTTCTAATGAATATGCATGAGATAGACTTGCATTTAGTGAAGGTAATATCCATTCAGATCTATCTCATGCATATTTAGTATGGATATTCCTAAAACCTTGACTGCAGCACTGAAGGCCTCTTCATCCCTGGACCTCTCCCCCAAACTGTCCAGTTCCTGATATTGTATTGGGTAAAATATTGGGTAGGACCATGGCCCCAGTGGTCCACCCCACTCTGCTGCCTACCATAGGAGACAACTATTGAAAAGGATTGGGGGGGGGGGGGAGAGATGGTAAATTTTATTACCAATTACCCTCTCTGGACACAGAGCTGGCACCTGTGGGGAGATGCATCTAAATATACAGCTAAAGGAGAATCTCCCTCCTTTATCCTCCACCTGATGGGCTGCTTGGAGTCATTATTAAGATGCACTTGGGGCGAATCCACTATTTATTTCTAGGTTAAGCAGCATAAAATGTATTGCGCTCTTTTGGGATCTTGCCAGGTAACTTGTAACCTGGATGGAAACAGGATGCTGGGCTTGATGGACCATCGGCCTGTCCAGTATGACAAAGCTTATGTTTATGACCTGCCTTCAGCAGAGCACGAGGAACAATCCATTCCAAAAATCTTGTGGTTCACGTGACGTAGCCTGGCTAGACGCGCTCGCTCCACTGTCCCACATACAGTCAAAGTGCTGGGTTTTGCCTATTCCGCAATCAGCTACATCAGCGCGTGATCTCCAGGAATCGAAACTTAAAGCATCCTCCCTTGCATATTGCTGGGGAGGAGAAACGAGAGCGCCGAGTTGTATTAATCCGCCTACCCTCTGCCATCCTGCACTGTGAGGTCGGCTCCTGCGCCCTCTGCAGCTCCTGCTCACGGCGGTTAAAAGGCTCTCTTTGCAGGTAAGTGACAGGTACATCCCGGTTGCTTTCTGGGTTCTGTTTTACCAGCTGCTGACTGAAACAAGCTCTCAACGGGAAACCGCCTAGAACGAGGCTTTCCGAATCCTAATATCTAATTTCATTTAGGATGAATGTAGATTGTACTATGAATTATTCCTGCAGTTTGTTTTGTCTAGGCATTACTGAACCTCCTATTGTATATTTGTAAATGGAAAGATTTTGGAACTCAACTCCTAAGATCCTTCTCTCCATCCCTGCTTCTTTGCAAGCTAGCCTGATTTGTGAAGCTGGACAGTGGCATTTATCCACTGTAATAAACGTAAAGGCAAAACAATTTTTGTTGGAATTTGTATTGTCAAATATCCTTATTGTACATTACCTATTTATATTTATTTATTTATTTATTGTTTGCATTTGTATCCCACATTTTCCCACCTCTTTGCGGGCTCAGTGTGGCTTACAATAAGATTTGAATAAAGAGAATACAGTTGATACAAATTGGTTATGGGTTACATTGTACAAGTTATGCGAGATAATCAAATTGTCATTAGGAATATCACAATGGGACATCAACAGGGAGACTTTGGGAGGAGATAATAGGAAGTTTAAGGGCAGTGTTAAGACATATAGGCCCATGGTTTACCTATTCCTGTAAGTATATGTATGAGTTTTGTGGAATTGGGGGGAATGAGAGATCTTGAGTGGATGTGTGATGCATTGATGTAAGTGAGTGTCGACTCTATGTGTTTAGGTTTTTTCCGTAGGTTGTCTCAAACAAGTGGGTCTTCAGTAATCTGCGGAAGGATGCTTGTTCGTGGATCGCTCTTAAGTTGCATGGCAGTGAGTTCCAAAGCTGCGTGCTCGTGTGAGAAAAGGTTGACGCGTGTAGCGTCTTGTATTTCACGCCCTTGAAAGTAGGGAAATGGAGGTTGAGGTATGTTCGGGAAGATCTCCTGGCATTTCTGGGTGGTAGGTCAATCAACTCGGACATGTATGCTGGGGCTTCGCCGTAGATGATCTTGTGGACTAGTGTGCATACCTTGAAGGTGATGCGTTCCTTCAGTGGAAGCCAGTGTAGTTTCTCTCGTAGTGGTGTTGCCCTTTCATATTTTGGTTTTCCGAAGATGAGTCTGCCTGCTGTGTTCTGGGCTGTTTGAAGTTTCCTCAGTGTTTGCTCTTTGCCGCCTGCGTATAATGAGTTGCAGTAGTCCAGATGGCTGAGGACGAGGGATTGCACTAGGTTACGAAAGACGAATCTTGGGAAGAGTGGTCTTATCCTTTTCAGTTTCCACATGCAGTAGAACATCTTCTTAGTTGTGTTGTTTGCGTGGGTTTCCAGTGTTATGTGGCGGTCGATAGTGACTCCAAGGATTTTTAGCGTTTCTGAGATTGGAAGGTTTAGGTTTGCTGTGTTTATCGCGTTGAATTCGTTGGTGTTGTGTAGGGAGGTGAGTACCAGGCATTGAGTTTTTTCTGCATTTAATTTCAGACGGAATGTGTCTGCCCATGTGTTCATGATGTGTAGGCTTTGATTGATTTCGTTGGAGATTTCTTTGATGTCATGTTTGAAGGGGATATATATTGTCACATCATCAGCGTATATATGTGGATTGAGGTTATGGTTTGATAGGAGTTTTGCTAGGGGGATCATCATTAGGTTGAAAATAGTTGGTGAGAGGGGTGATCCTTGTGGAACTCCACATTCAGGTATCCATGCCTTGGACGTGGTTGAGTGTGATGTAACTTGATACGAGCGCAGGGTTAGGAACCCCTTGAACCAGCTTAGGACATTTCCTCCAATGCCGAAGTATTCAAGTATGTGTAGTAGGATTTCGTGGTCGACCATGTCAAAGGCGCTTGACATGTCAAATTGTAGGAGGAGTATATTGTTCCCGGTTGCTATTATTTGCTTAAATTTGGTCATAAGGGTGACTAGTACTGTTTCTGTGCTATGGTTCGACCGGAATCCGGATTGGGCATCATGCAGTATTGAGTGTTTGTTTAGATAGTTTGTGAGTTGTTTGGTTACCATCCCTTCGGTTAATTTGGTTATTAGTGGTATGGATGCTACTGGTCTGTAGTTGGTAATTTCGCTCAAGTTTTTCTTTGTATCTTTTGGAATTGGGGTGAGTAAGATTTTTCCTTTTTCTTTTGGGAAGAGTCCATTTTGTAACATGTAATTTACATGATTCGTTAGGTCAGTTGTGAATTGTTGAGGGGCTGATTTCATGAGGCTGTTTGGGCATGCGTCTAGTTTGCAGTTGGATTTGGCATATTTTTTGAGAGTTTTAGAGATGAGGTCTTCTGGTAGTGGTTCGAACTCGGTCCAGGTTCTGTCTGCTGGGTGTGCTCCTTCTTCTGGGTCCAGACAGTCTAGAAGAGTGGCGTATTCTATGGGACTGGCGGGTATTTTGTGTCGTAATAGTATGATTTTCTCCTTGAAGTACTTCGCAAGGTTGTCGACGTCTGGTATATTTTCACCGTTATTTGTAACTGGTGTGGTATCTAGCAGTTTGTTCACAAGGCTGAAGAGTTTATGTGTGTCTTTGTAATTTGGTCCTATTATTGTTTTGTAGTGTTGTCTTTTTGTTTGTTTTATGGTGTATTTGTATTTTCTCCGAAGTAGTTTCCAGTCGTTTAGTGTTTGTTCGTCTTTCTTTTTGTTCCAAGCTCGTTCTAGTTTCCTGACTTGTGTTTTAAGTTTTTTCAGCTCTTCGGTGAACCATGGGTTTGTTTTTTTCCTGTGTGATGTTCTGGTTTGGGTTGGGGCGATTTTGTCTAATGTTGTTGTACATAGCTCATCCCATTCTTGGAGGAATTGGATGGTGTCAGCGTTTGTTGTCCATTCGTACTGGTAGATTTGTTGCCAGAATGTCGCGGAGTCTATTTTTCCTCTCGTTGTGTATGTTGTTCACTCGGGTTTATTGGTCGTGTTTAAGTGTGTTATTCGCCAGCAGAGAGTGACATTTGCTTTATGGTGGTCTGACCATAGTGTAGGTGTCCAACTTGTGTCCGTGATCATGATGGTTGAATCCAATTCGAATTTGTTTGTTATGATATCTAGTGTGTGTCCTTTTTCATGAGTCGGTTGCATGTAAGGTGCTTGTAGATCCCAAAGTTTTAGGAATTCTTTGAACTCTCGTGTGCTTAATGAGGTGTCATCTTCTAGGTGTAAGTTGATGTCTCCTAGTATGAGGATGTTTGAGGAAGATACGCAGGAATTCGAGATGAAATCCATGAGTTGTGTTTGGGAGTCTTGCCATTTCCCTGGGGGTCTGTAGAATAGGATTGTGTTGAGGTGGCCTGTTAGATTTGGATGGTTTATTCTTGTCATTGCAATTTCGAGTTGTGGGGAGGTAGATTCGCCCGTGATTGTGATGGTGAATTCGGGTTTGTAAATTATAGCTATTCCACCTCCTCTTTTTATTCCATTCCTTGTCCAGTGGGTGATTTTGTATTCTGGTGGGCATATTTCTAAGATGGCTGGATCTGTAGGACTATGGAGCCAGGTTTCTGTGATAAATAGGAGGTCTAGTTTATCTGCGATGATCCAGTCTAGTATGTCTACTGAGTTCCTTACTGCTGATCTTGCATTGATGTATCCTAGATGAATTGAGCGATATGGTTCCAAGGGAGGGTTTGACGTGTTTATTTTTATTAGTTGTCTGTTCCTTCGGTGGTTGAATTTGTTGTTGTTATTGTTTTCCTCATTTTGTCGATTGTGCTCATTTCCGGAGGCTATTCCTCTTGATTGGTTGTTGTGTCTTTGGTTTGGTGGGTTGTCAAAAGGTTGTGCATATGATTGGTGGGTTGGTGGTGAGTTATTATGGGTGCTGTTTGGGGCGTACATTGTGTCTGTGTGAGTGTTGTATGATTTGTAAGTTATGGGGTTGTTGTCTGTGTTGTTTTGGTTTGTTGAGTTGTTCATAGGCTGTGCATGGAGTTGGTGTGTTGTGGTTGGCTTGTTATCGATGCTCTTCAGGGTGGGCATTGTGTGTGTGTGAGTGCTGTGCAATTTGTGGGTTATGGTGTTATTGTTGTCTGGGTTGTAGGTAATGTTTGCGTGAGAAAGTAGGGTGATGCAGAAAATGGTTAGGAGTGTTTTACTGGTATTCATATCGGTGTTTGAGGCGCTGTAGCAAGCAATCTGCAAGTTTACATTCAAAGCAAAGCAGGCCTGTAATTGCATTTAAGCTTGGCAACATTTCATGCTAATCATGCTTGGTTAATCAGAGCAAGCACGCCTGTATTTGCAGTTAAAGCATAGCAGTGAGCGTTATATATGTTGATCCAATTATCTCATTGTGCAAGGTGGCTCATTTGTCTGGAGGTCTTAAGCAAGCAGAGTGAGATAATTACATCTAGGTTAAAGCTGTAGCAGTGCAAGTTACAATTTTTTTTTTTTTTTCTTGGTTTTACAATTGAACAGAGTACTATTAATAAATCAAACTGTAGTTCAATAACAGCTGGAGTTGCTAGCAGGAACATTTTAAACGATTCCTTTTGCTCAAGTTCTCCATTGTATACCCCCTGGCCCTTGATCATTTTCATTGTCATAGGAGCCACTTTTTGGCATGATTGGGGATTCTGGACCCATCATAAATTACCCCTTCTTGGGCAAAATCAAGGCATTTGGTCAATACTGGGAGTTCTGAAGCACTCAGAGAGGTGGCAGTTATGATTGTTGTGACTGTTTGAAATCTAATATAAGTACATAAGTATTGCCATACTGGGACAGACCAAAGGTCCATCAAGCCCAGCATCCTGTTTCCAACAGTGGCCAATCCAGGTCTCAAATACCTGGCAAGATCGCAAAAAAAGTACAAAACATTTTATACTGCTTATCTCAGAAATAAGTGGATTTTCCCCAAGTCCAATTTAATAATGGCCTATGGACTTTTCCTTTAGGAAGACGTCTAAACCTTTTTTTTAATTCTGCTAAGCTAACCACCTTTACCACATTCTCTGGCAATGAATTCCAGAGTGTGCAGGGTACTCTGTATGTACTAGTTGTCAGAAACTGTTGTGCAGTGACTTAAGGGTCCTTTTACTAAATAGTAGCAAAAGTCTTGTACTGACTCCACAGTAAACACAAATCCTGCGCTCTAACAGCCCGATGATCAAAGGTAAATGCGGGCACTAGAGGCCACCAGCGCCAGACTAGTGCTCACAATTACCTGTGCCCCCATGATCATTGGGCAAACTGCGGCCGAGCAATGCAATAGTGCAGAGCTCATTTAAATTAGATTTAAATGAGCTCTTCTTGGATTCTGCCCCTATGATCAGAGAACAGTGCTCTGTTCTCTGATCGTAGGGGAGGGATAGCACCTTAACACTACGCCATCTCAGAGCTGTTGTTAGGTTAAGGCTCTGTTCCTGCCCCCTCCCCCCCCATCAGAGTGAAGTAGCCCGGGCTGTCACTGACAGCCCAGGCTGCCACTGTGTCCTAAGGGTCCTTACCAAAGTAAGGTCCTGGTGGTGATCTCCAGCCCCCCCCTTAACTCCCCACACCCAAAAAAATATACCTGCTGGCCCAATGGGCTGCTGATGCACCCCCCCCCCCTCCCTGGTGGTATAGTGGCAAACCTGCTCACCTCCCTGCACCTGTTTTGGAGGAGGGAGTAGCACTCCCTCCTCTCCAGCGCCACCTTGCCCTGCCCAGTGCATCCTGGGATGTGCTGGACAGGCTTCCCTACCATATAAGGTTTCTCCCTTATATGGTAAGGAAGCTCCGCCCAGCGCATCCCAGGATGCAGTCATTTGAAGGCATCGCTGTAAAGAGTAGGGTGTGGTACTTCCTCCAGCACTGAGGTACTGGGGAAGGGGGTAGGCAGGTTTGCCACTAGACCACCAGGGGAATTGGTCATTGGGGCCCAAATGTTGGGGGCATATCCAGCATGTTCCTGCACAGAAAAATATGCTACTGCATGGTGAAATGATTTGCTGATAGTGCGAATGCACTTATGCCTCCTTTGATGGGACATACAACCCATCACAATCATCTTACTCTTGGTTTGTCCTTAGGAGAAGAGTGTGGTAGCCGTGTTAGTCCACTCAAGGTTATCAATAGAAATCAAACAAAATAAAAAGAAAATAAGATGATACCTTTTTTATTGGACATAACTTTTCGAAGGTTGCCCTTGTTCGTAAGATCGGAAATAAGCAAATGTGCTAGCTGACAGTGTATATAAGTGAAAACCTTCAAGCATTGCTATGACAGTCTGACAGGGTGGGAGGATGGGGGTGGGTCGGAGGTATGCATGGGGACATCAAAGCATATCATTGATATTCTAACAGGATGGGTGTGGATAGGTGAGGGGTGGGGTGATCAACAGAGACATACAGCTTTATGGTTTATAATGGGCTAGGAACCCCAGGTCCTTGTTAAGTCCTTTCTGTTGGGTGTTAAAATATTCAATCATTCTGACTTCAAAGGTCTTACGTTCTTGTATGGTTTTAAAGTTACCTTTCAGTATTCTCACTGTGAAATCACTGGTACAGTGTCTGTGCTGTCCCACCGGGGTGGGGGCCCTACTGGCTGTATTGTTCATATGATGTCTATGTAAATTGAATCCCCATGCATACCTCCGACCCACCCCCATCCTCCCACCCTGTCAGACTGTCATAGTAATGCTTGAAGGTTTTCACTTATATACACTGTCAGCTAGCACATTTGCTTATTTCCGATCTGACGAAGAAGGGCAACCTTCGAAAGCTAATCAAGAAATGTACTAAGTTATGTCCAATAAAAAAGGTATCATCTTATTTTCTTTTTATTTTGTTTGATTTCTATTGATATCCTTAGGAGAAGCCATAGGTTGGAACTGAGACCTTAAGGAGTGGATAAGGATCTGTTGGAGGAGTATTGTTTGATTTGTATTAGAGGAGATCAGCCAGCTCAGCTGATACTGCAGGGTCCTATACAGGTTCCAAAATTGCTTGAGAGGGAAGAAGAGGAGGTCACTTATCTGAGGAGTCAAAGGAAACAGCTGCAGATATCAATCGTTGGATCAAAGATACAGTAGGGTGTCTCTAATAGCATAGGGAACCCACCAGCCCAAGCAGAACCTAAATTGTGAGAGAGAAGTGGGGGGTTACAGATGGGTGTGCACAGAAGGATCATAAACCCTTATTTAGTATTGTGTTTGTTACTCCTGGGGACATTTCATACCGTTGAGCAATTCAGAATTTGTGCAGAATTTACCTTTTGCACACAGCTCTGCGGGCCACTGAAAGAGAGCTACAAGCAGCAGTATGGTCTACTTGAGGAACAGGCTCATGTGAGCATGGCATTTGAAAGAGGTGGTTCTGCATACCACTGGAAGAGGAAGAGCATAAACATCCACTTATTCTGTCTGAGCCATGGCACTCGAAAAAAGACCCTGCTGTATAAGTCTGAGGGAAAAGGAAGAGTTGAACAATGCAGTGGGCAAGGGAAGTGTCATCAAAGCAGTGGTGTGCTGGAGCTGGCTCGCAGCGGCTCGCAAGACCCGGTTGTTAAATTTTTTAGCCTCTTGCGAGCCGGTTGTTCTGGCATGGCGAGTCGGCTGTCCTCCCCTCCCCCAAGTATAGGGTCCCAGGCGCTGAGTCCAGTACATACCTGAAGAAGGCAACCACCCTGGGGGTCCAGTGGATTCTTAGGGGCAGGCAGGAAAGATCACCAGTCTTTCCTGACCACTGCCGGCGCTGACCCTCCCCTGCTGCCGAATCGCTCTTTAAAAATGGCCGGCAAGACTTCCAGCGGCGGCCTCCTGAGACTTCTGCTGAAGTCTTGGTGGCCGCCCTTGTAAGTCTTGGCAGCCATTTTGAAGAGCGATGCTTCAGCGGGAGAGTCAGTGCACCGGCAGCGGGCAGGAAAGACTGGGGATCTTTCCTGCCTGCCCTGAAGAATCCACTGGACCACCAGGGTGGTTGCCTTCTTCAGGTATGTACTGGACTCGGAGCCAGAGACCTTGTAGCTTGAGGGGGAGGCGAGCCGGCTCGCCCTGCACCACAGAATCTCAGTATTCACAACATTTTTAGCTAGTCATCTTATATGTGGTTTAAAGATCAGCTATGCATTTATTATTATGCTTAAGTAGCAAACCTTATGACAAATTGAAATCATGGTATGGATGGGCAGGTTTGATGTGCCATTGGTCTTTATTTAGGGTACTATAAAAAATAAAAGTTGTATTTTCAAACATGCCAGCTTGTGCAGCATATGGATACACACAGAAGAAGTATAATAAGGGAATAATGTTTCATAGGTAGAGTAGTAATTTGTTATAAATCGTAATCGGTGTGTCATGTGGAGGGGCTGGTTATAGGGCCATCCTAACCCTGTTATATTGGTGCAGGGATTTTTTTTTCTCCTGGTAAAGGGCTTCTAAAACAGATATCATGTTATGAGAATCAGGTGCTCAACATTAAAAGTTTATATTTGTTTACTTATTTATGGCATTTGATCCCACATTAAACATGAATTAGATTGGAACCTGAGAGCATTTTTTTTTCCTGGAGAGAGTAATGCATTGCCCCCCCCCCCCCCCCCCCCGGCTCTCTCCCTGGCTATATAGAAACACAGAGGAGCAAAGGAGGGGATCAAGCTTGGGGGAGAAAAAGAGAAAGCTGAAAGGGGTGAATCCAAAGCAGAGAGCTGAGAAGGAAAGAGGGAGCTGGAAGGGGAGATAGAGCAGAGGTGGGCAACCTTTATACACAGAGGGTCACATGAATGTCAGTACTATCCCTATCAGTACTATCCTCGCAGAAAATTAACAAATGTACCATTACATAATGTCAGAACTGGAAATGCGCAGAGCTCCATAGACCTGTGGTAAATAAATAAACAGTTTACTAAACTGAAGGAAAAAATGCTTGAGTGACTATCCTGCTTATTTTCGTAAGAGAAGGGCAGCCATCTTCCGACACAAATTGGGAGATGGCCGGCCTTCTCCTAAACCCGGCCAAATTGGTATAATCGAAAGACGATTTTGGCCGGCTTCAACTGCTTTCCGTCGCAGGGCCGGCTAAAGTTCAAGGGGGCGTGTCGGCAGGGCACCGAAGGCGGGATGGGGGCGTGACCGATAATGAAAAAAAGAAGGCCGGCTCTGAAGAGCACTTGGCCGGCTTCACGGTCTATTTATTTTTAGGACCAAGCCTCAAAAAAGTGCCCCAACTGACCAGATGACCACTGGAGGGAATCGGGGATGACCTCCCCTTACTCCCCCAGTGGTCACCAAGCCCCTCCCACCCAAAAAATAAATAAAAACTTTTTTTGCCAGCCTCTATGCCAGCTTCAAATGTCATACCCAGCTCTATCACAGCACTATGCAGATCCCTGGAGCACTTTTTAGTGGGTACTGCAGTGCACTTCAGGCAGGTGGACCCAGGCCCATCCCCTCCTACCTGTTACACTTGTGGTGGTAAATGGGAGCCCTCCAAAACCCATCCTAAACCCACTGTACCCACATGTAGGTGCCCCCCCCCCCCGTTACCCTTTAAGGGCTATGGTAGTGTTGTACAGTTGTGAGTAGTGGGTTTGGGGGGCTCAGCACACAAGCTATGCTCCTGGGAGCAATTTGTGAAGTCCACTGCAATGCCCCCTAGGGTGCCTGGTTGGTGTCCTGGCATGTGAGGAGGACCAGTGCACTACAAATGCTGGCTCCTCCCACGACCAAATGCATTGGATTTGGCCGGGTTTGAGATGGCCGCCATTAGTTTCCATTATCGGCGAAAACCAATGGCGGCCATCTCTAACGCCAGTGATCTTTAAGGGCAGTTGGCCGGCCCCGACTGTATTATCAAAACAAAAGATGGCCGGCCATCTTGTTTCGATAATGTAGTCGGGTACGCTGCTTGACGGGGCCGGCGTTAGAGATGGCCGCTCTTATAGATGGCCGGCCCCGTTCGATTATGCCCCTCCACGCCATTATGAAAATATTTGTGAAATACGGTATTTAAAATTACCAAAACTCTGATTAATGACATTTGTGCAGGCTGTTTTCCAGAGATGCCACAGGTAGCCCATCCTAAAGCTGGAGATTTACCACTACTATGCTAGAAATTGAAGGACAATGAGTGAGGTTTTTCTCGCAGGCTCTAGCCACGTCTAAATCCAGTTCTGGCACATGAACATTCCAAAAAAATGGTGTATTCCAATCAATAAATAGAAAATACAATTATTTTGTTCTACCTTTCTTGTCTGGTCATTTTATTTTTCTTATTGTGTTGGTCCCAGTCTCTTTCTGCTTTTCTCTTTCTTACCTTAACTGTCTTGCCATAGTGTCATTGTCCATTTGGCACTTCTTTTCTCTCTACGTCCACCATCCTTCTCTCTGTGTTCTTATCTATCTGACCCAGCATCACCCTTTTGTCCTTGCCCCTATCTTCCCGCCATGTTGAGCATCTCCCATCTCTGTGTTCCTATGCCCCCTGTCCCCCGCTTGTCAGCATTTCTCCCTATCTGTTCTCTCCCTCTGCCCCTTCCCCCAGAGGTCCAGCAACTGTCCCTCTCTCTTCCCTCGCTCCTGTTCTGAATCTATTATTGCAGATCAATTATTGAACTTTCTTGAACCCACTAATACATTCTACCTCACACAAGGTTTCAGAAACAACACCCCACGGAAACCACCCTTTTAGGAGTGATTACGCTTATAAAATCCAATCTTGACCAAGGTAAAATTGTAGCCTTGATTTCACTAGATCTTTCCTCGGCATGGAAAGGCCTCTTGCACCTTGATTGTTCTAATTCCATCTTTGTGAGCTTGCCAAAAACAAGATTCTGGGCAAATTATAGATAGTTCAAAATATAGCAGCATAAGTAGTTATACATAGAGTGCACTGCAATAGTTGATGATGCTATAATTTGTTTCAAATTGTTGTGTTTGGCTTCTCGGGTGTTTTATAACCAGGACTTTCTGTATCTAACGGGTAAAATTGTCTAGCAAAGAACTTAACTTTTGCCTACTAGCAAAAAAGGCTTCTTGTCTAGTTTAAATTAGGGCTACATCCTTGGGGGGGAGAGACATGTTCCTGGATTATGGAATTCTATTTTGTTGAATTTAAAATCTTATACAGATTATTTTTATTTCTGTCTAAAATTGTAAGAGCGTTTTGGGGTTTTTTTCACATCATGATCAGGGTTAATCAATCTCTGTGCTAGAAAGATTAAGCTCCTGAGAGCTGGGTTTAACTTTACTACTGGAGGTATTTTGTTGGTTGGATAAGTTGTAATTATAGTTGTATCATGGTAATGACAGTATTGATTTTTTTTATGTGACTTATTGTACCTTGCTTTGTATGACTGATCAGCTTGTAAGAGTGGGTTATGAAATCCCTTATATTAAATTCCCTTTTAATTTGTCAAATAAATCAAAGAACTCTGACCTGGTCTGTTGTCTACTACTTTGATTTTCACTTTGATTATCCATAATCACATACATTCTTACCAACCTCTCAGACTGTCCCTTAGGGCAGTGGATCTCAAACATGTCCTGGGGGATCACTTACCAGTCATGTTTTCATGATATCCATAATAAGTATGTGTGAGAGAGATCTGCATGCCTACTACTGCTGTTATGGAGGTAATTTTATAAGCACCAAGTTGTAGGTAGCAAGAATACGCATAAGTGGTGGCATTTTAATCATTTATGTTTGTAAGTGGGCATTTTCATGCTTAAGTAACCTAAAAAAATACCAGCATAAAAATATGTGCCTTGTCGGCATACAGATGGGCAGAGTTTGGTTGGAGCATAGAAAGAGGGTGAATGTACTGCTCCTGAGGGAATTCTGCACAGCTGTGCAGTGCAGAATTTGTGAAGAATTCTCCACCTCTTTAGGATTTGCAGAATTCTGCACTTGTGCAGACCTCAGCACAGGCATGGGCAGCAGCATCTGAGCTCGCTGTCTTCCCCTCCTCCGCTGAGCTTGCACAATAAGAAGAGGAGGAAGTGAACCACTGCGCATTGGATCACTTCCTCCTTCTGTGCCGGCTTAGATCTGACTGTTTTATGTGAACCGTGAAGGCTCAACTTAAACAGTCAGGTCTAAGCCGGCACAGGAGGAGGAAGTGACCCAATGTGCAGTGGTTCACTTCCTTCTCTTCTTGCCATATGAGCTTAGCATGGGAAGGGGTGAGAGAGTGAATGTGGCAAAGGTGAGTGTGCAGTGGCGATTGGGAACACGGCAAAGGTAAGTGTGCAGTGGGAATTAGGGTGGGGGCTAGAGCAAGCTGATTGAGCCATGGGGGTTGGGGGCAAAGTAATGTGAGTGAGCCATGGGGGAGCAGAGCAAGGTCAGAATGTGCTGTGGGGTTTGGGGGAGGGTTAGAACAAAGTCAGTGTGTGCTTTGGGGATGGGGAGCAGAGCTAGGTAAGTATGCTATAAGGATGGGAGGGGGCAGAGAAAGCTGATATGCCATGGGTGTGGGAGCAGCAAGCTGAAAGTGTGCTATGGCGGAGGGTGGGTGAGAGAATGATAGCTGGTGAGAGAAGGAGAGAGAATGAGAGGTGGGTGAGAGGAGGAGAGAGAATGAGAGGTGGGAGTATGTGTATGGGAGAAAGAAGAATGAAAGATGTGGGTATTGCATGCGGGAGAAGACATTGGGCAGACAGAATTAGGAGTCAGCGCATGAGAGCCAGAAGGAGTGCCCGGGCACGTGTGTTGCTGCGTATGGACCCCTGAAGATGCTAGTATAGCAAAACATGATTCGTGTAGGGTCTTGGCAGAGCGGGAGTGCTGAGAATAGAAATGGAAGTTAGATTTAAAAGGATTATCCCTATGCACCGCTCTGTTGAAAAAAAAAGGGCGAAGTACAATGGACGATTTATAGCGCATCCTGTTAGAATATCAATGAAATGCTTTGATGTCCCCATGCATACCCCCACCCTCCCACTCTACTATCTACTTTCTGCTACCACATTTGCTTATTTCTGATCTGACGAAGAAGGGCAACCTTCGAAAGCTAATCAAGAAATGTATTAAGTTATGTCCAATAAAAAAGGTATCATCTTATTTTCTTTTCCATGTTTTATTTTGTTTGATTTCTATTGATAACCTTTAAGAGTGGACTAACACGGCTACCACACCTCACAACTATAGTTGAAACCTCAACTTTAGTTGACAGGAAACTTTCTAAATGCATGAGATCCCCCACCACAAAATATAAGAATTATTTTCATATGTTACCAAGCACTTACAAGGAAATGTATTTATTAGTTTTCAAACATACTTCACAAACCATGCACTTAATATACCAGCTCATTTTCGAAAGGGTTCGCCGGCAATCTCCTGATCCCGGCCAAATCGGTATTATCGAAAGCCGATTTTGGCCGGCCCCAACTGCTTTTTCGTTGCGGCACCGGCCAACCTTCAAGGGGGCGTGTTGGTAGGGTAGCGAAGGCTGGACGGAGGTCGGGATGGGGGCGTGGTTATGGGATGGTCGGCTTCACCTTATAATGAAAAAAAAATGGCCGGCTCGAATGAGCATTTTGCCGGGCGGACTTGGTCCATTTCTTTTTAGGACCAAGTCTGAAAAAAGTACCCCAACTGACCAGATGACCACCGGAGGGAAGTGGGGATCACCTCCCCTTACTCTCCCAGTGGTCACCAACCCCCTCCCACACACAAAAAAAAACTAAAACTTTTTTTGCCAGCCTGTATGCCAGCCTGAAATGTCATACCCAGCTTCTTGACAGCAGTATGCAGGTCCCTGGAGCAGTTTTTAGTGGGTGCAGTGCACTTCAGCCAGGCGGACCCAGGCCCATCCCCCCTACCTGTTACACTTATGGTGGTTAATGTTGAGCCCTCCAAAATCCCCCAAAACCCACTGTACCCACATGTAGGTGCCCCCCTTCACCCTTTAGGGCTATGGTAATGGTGTAGAGTTGTGGGGAGTGGGTTTTAGGAGGGATTTGGGGGGGCTCAGCATCCAAGGTAAGGGTGCTATGCACTTAGAAGCTATTTTTGTTTTTTTTTCTAAAAATTTTTTAAGTGCCCCCTAGGGTGCCTGGTTGGTGTCCTGGCATGTCAGGGGGGCCAGTGCACTACAAATGCTGGCTCCTCCCACGACCAAATGCCTTGCATTTCACCGGGTTTGAGATGGCCTGGCCCGGTTTCCATTATGGCTGGAAAACAAAGCCGGCTATCTCATGTAAACTGAAATTCATGTAAATATAGTTAAAAAACATTTCTGCAAAAGAATACCAAGTATTAGTAGAGATATCAATAAAGGCAGATAAGTCCCAAATACCATGGTTCTGCCAGTCCAGCCAAGACACCAGTTTCTTATCTATACGTGTATTCGGGTTATTCCAAATGGAGAAGAAGCAGGTACCTGACCAAGGTACTTTAAAGGAATTATCTACATTATTAAATAATTTGTAAGTGGTGTACATAATTGGATTATCTTGATATTTATTAGGTAAGTTAAATAAAAAAGTGGGAAAAAGACACACTCATAAAAGACTCCTGCAGATACTTCGTGCAGAGAATCTAAACTAAGGCTTCTTTCTCTGGGGCCCTTTTACTAACCTGCAGTATAAGGGGCCCTGTGCTAGTAGCTGGGGCCATTTTTGCCACACGCTGAGGCCCTTTTTACCGCAGTGGGTCAAAAGGCTGAAAAAAGAAATGGCCATGCGGTAAGATTACATTTACCGCGTAACCATGAGGGAGGGAGCACTATCCTCCACCTATTGTGGTGGCGGTAAGGGCTCCCATGCTAATCCAGCTGTAATCGCTGCCCGATTACCACCGGATAACCGCTGTGGTAAAAAACAGGGACCTATTTTCCCTAGTGCCGGAAATGGCTAGTGCTGGGGCTGGTACTACTGCTGGCGCGTCTGTTGGGCTGGAGGTAATTCTGGATTGTCACACAGTAAGCCCATGATAGGCTTACTGCTGCTTAGTGAAAGGGTCCTTGTTTCTTCTATATTTATTCTTTTATAATGGGAAAAGGGAGGAAAAAAGGCCTCAGCAGTCAAAGGCTTACAGCTGCAGCAATGGTCAGCACTTTGAACCCCGTGCGATTATTTCACATTAATTCAAAAAATGCATCGCCTTAGAACTTAAACCAATCATTGGCCAAAACCCTTCCAATTTTTAATTGTTGTATCAAACTTTCCTTTTCAAAATAACTACTTGTGGACAAAGAATTTAATACTGCCTTTAAACACTGACGTGCAGTGGGAAAATAGAAGCATTTAATTTCCTCTTAGCTTTATAGAAGATTCCTTAGTTAAGAGGGAAGTGTTTAAGAATCTCTGTGTCAAGGGTTAAGCATCTGGCAAAGGAAAAAGAATTAGTGGTATGTATTTCACGGACTTCATATCAAACCCAGCTGTCCTATTAATAGATGACATAAACTTGCACCTAGAAAAACAAAACAACACAAACACCAGAACAGTAATGAATTCATAAACCAATGGAATTTCACAACAGCACAAGGAGTCTCATCACTCACAAAAGGACACCAGTTAGACATACTAGCCCACAGATTTGCAATGAGTAACAGCCACATATTAACAAACCACACATGGAAAGAGGTACCATGGTCAGACCACAGCAAGGTCACTTTCACACTATAATGGAAAGAAAGTGGCAAGAAAAGAGAACCAAGAACCCGACACACATTTACAACCAGAGGAAAAGTAGACAACCACACATTCTGGACAACAGTAAATGAACTCAATGACTTACCACCCGAGGATAAACACTTCTTGAGAAACTGGGATGAAACAAGTGAAAACACACTAAACAAAATAGTACCACTCAAAACAAAAATCACAAACCACCATGTTCCTGGTTTAATGACAAACTACTACACATGAAGAAACTCTGTAGGAAAATCGAAAGAGCATGGGCCAAAAACAAAACAGACACAAACAAAATTGTATGGAGAAAAGCCACAGGAACATACATAAACAGCATAAAGAAAGCAAAAGCAGAACACTGCAACACATATACGAACCTCGAACAGACCAATATGAAAAAAATATTCAAACTCATGAACAAACCACTGAAAACCCAGAACATATTGGCAACAACTGAAACATCACCAACTGCAGATGAGCTTGCACAATACTTCAAAAATAAAATAACAAACAAACAAGATCAAACCTTGTAAAACCACAAATAAACATCACAGAGTACTCACAGGACTGCAAAACACACCACAACCACTCTGCAGCAGACAGAATATGGACCACCCCAACTAGACTCAGTAAAGACACTATTGACAAAATACGCGCATGCATACTACCTACTTAACAAATGCCCCAACTACATGGGGAGCCTATTCCGAAAGGATGGGCTGAACCTTAACCAGGGTGGGACCAGGCTGCTGGCGTCAGCATTTAAAAAGGAGATAGAGCAGCTTTTAAACTAGAAACTGGGGGAAGGCCGACAGGCGCTCAAAAGCGCATGGTTCGAGATAAGGTATCTTTCAAAGATATCACCAAAACAGGGAATATAGGTTAGCCTGATAGTGAGGTTGCAAAAGAAACCATAGTAGATCAGGTGTCCTTAAGTAAAAATAAAAATCAGACAAAAGATTGCAAATTAATACAGTCAAATACTAAGCATGATGTAAATAGGAACTACAAACATAGTTTGAAATGTCTATATGCGAATGCCAGGATCCTAAGAAATTATTAGATATAATAAGCATCTCTGAGACCTGGTAGAAGAAGGATAACCAGTGGGACACTGTCATACCGGGGTACAAATTATATCGTAGTGACAGGGTGGATCGAATTGGTGGAGGGGTAGCATTATATATTAACGAGAGCCTTGAATCAAATAGATTGAAAATTCTGCAGGAAACAAAACACTTCTTGGAATCACTGTGGATTGAAATTCCATGTGTAAAGGGGAAAAGGATAGTGATAGGAGTGTACTACCGTCTGCCTGGCCAGGATGAACAGACGGATGCCGAAATGTTAAAGGAAATTAGGGACGCAAACAAACTGGGCAACACAATAATAATGGGTGATTTCAATTACCCCGATATTGACTGGGTAAATGTAACATCGGGGCACGCTAGGAAGTAAAATTCCTTGATGAAATCAAGGACAGCTTTATGGAGCAGCTGGTACAGGAGCCGACGAGAGAAGGAAAAATTCTAGACCTAGTCCTTAGTGGAGCGCATGATCTGGTGCGGGAGGTAATGGTGCTGGGGCCGCTTGATAACAGTGATCATAATATGATCGGATTTGATATTAGCTTTGAAGTAAGTATACATAGGAAATCAAATACGTTAGTATTTAACTTTAAAAAAGGAGACTAAGATAAAATGAGAAGAATGGTGAAAAGAAAACTTTGAGGAGCGACTGCGAGGGTCAAAAATCAGGCGTGTATGCTATTCAAAAACACCATCCTGGAAGCCCAGGCCAAATATATTCCGCTTATTAAAAAGGGAGGACGGAAGTCCAAACGACAGCCGGCGTGGTTAAAAAGTGAGGTGAAGGAAGCTATTAGAGCTAAAAGAAAATTATTCAGAAAATGGATAAGCAGCATAAAATGTTTTGTACTTTTTAGCAATCTTGCCAGGTATTTGTGACCCAGACCCACCCCCCCTACCTGTTACACTTGTGGTGGTAAATGTGAGCCCTTCAAAACCCACCACAAACCCACTTTACCCACATCTACTGTAGGTGCCCCCCTTCATCCCTAAGGGCTATGGTAGTGGTGTACAGTTGTGGGGAGTGGGTTTTGTGGGGGGGGTGGGGGGGCTTAGCACACAAGGTAAGGGAGCTATGCACCTGGGAGCAATTTCTGAAGCCCACTGCAGTTACCCCTAGGGTGCCCGGTTTGTGTCCTGGCATGTGAGGGGGACCAGTGCACTACGAATGCTGGCTCCTCCCATGACCAAAGGGCTTGGATTTGGTCGTTTCTGAGATGGGTGTCCTCAGTTTCCATTATCACCGAAAACTGTGGACAACCATCTTTAAGGACGACCTAAGGACGACCATCTCTAAGGTCGACCTAAATGTTGAGATTTCTGCGTCCCCAACTGTATTGTTGAATCGAAAGATGGCCGCCCATCTTGTTTCGATAATACAGGTTTCCCCGCCCCTTCGCATGAGGACGCCCTCATGAAAACTTGGGCGCCCCGTTCGATTATGCCCTTCTTTGTCTTCCCTGATCGCCCCTTTTACCCCTCGGTCATCTAGCGGTTCCACCGATTCTTTTGCCGACTTCCTGCTTTTAATATACCTAAAAAAAAATTTTACTATGTGTTTTTGCCTCCAATGCAGTGGCGTAGCCAAGGGTGGGCCCAGATGCACACAGTAACAACACACCTATGATGTGCCTGGCACTGATCCCCAAGCCTCACCAGCCGAAAACTCCCAACAGTTGTCTCTCCTGCATACGTTGTAAATAGCAGATCTTTGCATTCAGCGAGCAGTGACTGATACATACTGTTCGCACCAGCCCCACAGCCTTCCCTCTGATGTATTCCCGCCTATGTAGAAACAGGAAGTTGCATTAGAGGGAAGGCTGTGGGGCCAGCATGAGCAGTGTATTAGTTGCTGTTCGCTGCTAGTGAAAATCTGCTATTTAAAAGGTATGCGGGGGAGGGGGATCTTTGAGAGATCATATGGCATGCAGGCGAGAGAGCAACTGACCAAATCACTTTTGGGACAGAGCGGAGTTCTTCTGCCCACCTGTCTTGAGCCCAGGCCCACCCAAAATTGGGTGTCTTCCTACACCCCTGCTCCAAAGCAATCTTTTTTTCAAATTCCCTCTTTGCCTTCCTTATCAGTGCTTTGCATTTGACTTGACATTCCTTATGCTGTTTCTTATTATTTTCAGCCAGTTCCTTCTTCCATTTTCTGAAGGATTTTCTTTTAGCTCTAATACCTTCCTTCATCTCACTTTTTAACCATGCCGGCTGTCATTTGGTCTTCAGTCCTTCTTTTTTAATATGCAGAATATATTTGGCCTGGGCTTCCAGGATGGTGTTTTTGAACAGCATCCACGCCTGATGTTAAATTTTGATCCTCTCAGCCGCTCCTCTAAGTTTTTTTTTCACCGTTCTAATTTTATCATAGTCTCCTTTTTTTAAAGTTAAACGCTAATGTATTGGATTTCCTGTGTATACTTACTTCAAAGCTAGTATCAAATTTGATCATATTATGATCACTGTTATCAAGTGGCCACAGCACCATTACCTCCCGCACCAGATCATGTGCTCCACGAAGGACTAGGTCTAGAATTTTTCTTTCTCTCGTTGGTTCCTGTACCAGCTGCTCCATATAGCAGTACTTAATTTCATCAAGGAATTTTACCTCCCTCACATGCCCTGATGTTACATTTACCCAGTCAATATCGGGGTAATTGAAATCACCCATTATTATTGTGTTGCCCAGTTAGTTTGCATCCCTAATTTCTTTTAACATTTCTACATCTGTCTGTTCATCCTGGCCAGGCGGACGGTAGTACACTCCTATCACTATCCTTTTCTCCTTTACACATGGAATTTCAATCCATAGGGATTCCAAGATGTGTTTTGTTTCCTGCAGAATTTTCAATCTATTTGATTCAAGGCCCTCCTTAACATACAGTGCTACCTTTCCACTAATTCAATCCACCCTATCACTACGATATAATTTGTACCCCAGTATGACAGTGTCCCACTGGTTATCCTCCTTCCACCAGGTCTCAGAGGTGCCTATTATATCTAATTTTTCATTTGGTGCAATACATTCTAACTCTCCCATCTTATTTCTTAGGCATCTGGCATTCACATATAGACATTTCAAACTATGTTTGTTGTTCCTATTTACATCATGCTCAATACTTGGCAGTTATTAATTTGCAATCTTTTGTCTGATTTTTAATTTTTATTTAAGGACACCTGATCTACTATGGCCTCTTTTGCAACCTCACTATCGGGATACCCTATCTTCCCTGTTTTGGTGATATCTTTGAAAGATACCTTATCCCGAACCGTGCACTTTTGAGCAACTGTCGACCTTCCCCCAGTTTCTAGTTTAAAAGCTGCTCTATCTCCTTTTTAAATGCCGATGCCAGCAGTCTGGTCCCACCCTGGTTAAGGTGGAACCCATCCTTTTGGAATAGGCTCCCCCTTCCCCAGAATGTTGCCCAGTTCCTAACAAATCTAAAACCCTCCTCCCTGCACCATCGTCTCATCCACGCATTGAGACTCTGGAGTGCTGCCTGTCTCCTAGGCCCTGCACGTGGAACGGGTAGCACTTCAGAAAATGCTACCCTAGAGGTTATGGATTTGAGCTTTCTACCTCAGAGCCTAAATTTGGCTTCCAGAACCTCTCTTCCACATTTTCCTATGTCATTGGTACCCACATGTACCAAGATAACCAGGTCCTTCCCAACACTATCTAAAAATTTTGTTTTGTTTTGTTACATTTGTACCCTGTGCTTTCCCACTCATGGCAGGCTCAATTCAGCTTTCATGGGGCAATGGAGGGTTAAGTGACTTGCCCAGAGTCACAAGGAGCTGCCTGTGCCTGAAGTGGGAATTGAACTCAGTTCCTCAGTACCAAAGTCCACCACCCTAACCACTAGGCCACTCCTCCACTCTCCTGCCACCTTTGTACCAGGCAGACAAGTGACCAGGCGATCCTCATGTCCTCCAGCCACCCAGCTATCTACATGCCTAATAATTGAATCACCAACTACTACAGCCGTCCTAACCCTTCCCACCTGGGCAGTAGCTCCTGGAGACACATCCTCGGTACGAGAGGATATTGTAGTACCTAGAGTGCTCTTCCTGTCTATAGGATTACTTCCAGTTGCACCAGTGTGATGCTCTCCTTTTAGAAGGCCTCCCTCCTCCAAGGCAGCACAGGGGCTGCCAGATTGGAGTTGGGTTTGCTTCTTAGAAATGAATTAAATGTAATTCAAATTCTAAAGCAACTTGAAAATTTCCCTTTTGTTGTCTTAATTAGAATAATTGACTATAGCTGAAGAGTTGAGCTGGGGGTGGGTGGGAGGGAATGAGGACTGAACTGGGCCCTTCTGTGCCTTCTAGAGACTATCTGTTAATGCTGTGGCAGAAACTTCAAGTTTTAAAACTATGGGGAAAAGGGTATGGAGACTAGCTAATACATTTTGCTTGCCTTTTTTTATTTTAAGTTAAAATTCTGTGTTTATGAATATCCTACAATTCCTCTATTAAACCCTAGTCTTTAAGCAGGGACAGAAACTTCAAGTTTCAAAACTATGGGGAAAGTGATATGGAGACTAGCTAATAAAATTTGCTTACTTTTTTATTTTAAAATTCTAACTGTGTTTATCAATATCCTACAATTCCTCTTTTAAAACCTAATCTTTAAGTTACCAGTCTCAGAATAAAATAATGTTACTTACCCACAGAGATGTCCTCTTCTCTCAGAACTTTTCAGAAAGAAAGTTGAGTGGGATATTTCCTCTCTGTATATAGTTTGGATTCCTCTTTTAAACCCTAATCTTTAAGCTGTGGCAGAAACTTCAAGTTTTAAAACTATGGTGAAAAGGTTATGGAGATTAGCTAATAAAGTTTGCTTGCCTTTTTTATTTTAAAATTGTAACCTTATTTTTCTCCCCACACCAAATTTGTTCCTGTTCCTTTACATTTTCAGAAATTTATTTTGCTCCTAGACAGACAGACAGACATTTTCAATCCCTTATGTATAATTTGTTTCAAATTTCTGCTTACATTTATAATTGGCAATGTGCAACTTTTCTTCCAGAGAACATTATGGCTTCTGGAGTACTTGATTCATGGGAAGATTACATATGCACAGATTCTGAGGATGAGGAAAGTAAGATCTCACTTAAAAGTTCAGAGAACGAAACCTTGCTTGTAGGAGATCAAGAGGAAGAAACAAATAAAACTCTCAGTGAGTTTTCCAGCCTGCCTGATGAAGGAGATTTACAGAGTAATTTAGAAGCTGATTATGAAATTTCTGAGACATGGAAGGACAGTCCTGAATTCCAAAATCCAGGTAGGTTTATTATCTTATTATTTTTAACTAAAATGCTTATTATTGCAATTATAGTATTTGCAACCAGGTAGTACCAAACAGGCATGCAGAAGCAGCTTATATTCATTCCAGTATCTTCAGGCACATTTCTGCATGGCAGGATCCAGCAAACCAAATTCTGAGGTAACAGAAAAGTTTGTATTTTTGGGTCCCGAGGGCCAGAGGTGTAGCAATGTGGGGTGCCAGGGGAGTGACTGCTTCCCCAAATGGACTTCTGATGGCACGTGCGCCTATTTTTCAGGTGGTCCGGCATGCCAACGCAGGGAGTGCGACGGTGAGATCTTCCAACCGTGAGCCTTCCAGCAGCCTCTCTGTGTATTCCAAGTCTCATTCTGGCGCACCAATATCTTCTGTCAGGGAACTTTAAAACTCATTCTGGTACTCCAATAGCCTCTCTTGGTGTATTCTAAATTTCATTCTGGTGCTTTCAGTGCATTCCAAGCCTTACTCTGGCGTCCACACTAAAGGAACAGGGGATGCGTGCGCAACAGACGTACCTTTTACACATATGCCATTGTTTATCTGGGTACAGTATCTTCTTGGAAGACACCTTGACAGATATTTACAATTTTTTTAATAGTAATTTAAATCTACTGCTCCATTTCTCATTCACCTGGATCATACCTCTTTAAAGTTGAAGCTACAGTGTGGTAAATTTAAAACGAATCGGAGAAAATTTTTCTTCACCCAACGTGTAATTAGACTCTGGAATTCGTTTCCGGAGAACGTGGTACGGGCGGTTAGCTTGACGGAGTTTAAAAAGGGGTTAGATAGATTCCTAAAGGACAAGTCCATAGACCGCTATTAAATGGACTTGGAAAAATTCCGCATTTTTAGGTATAACTTGTCTGGAATGTTTTTACGTTTGGGGAGCGTGCCAGGTGCCCTTGACCTGGATTGGCCACTGTCGGTGACAGGATGCTGGGCTAGATGGACCTTTGGTCTTTCCCAGTATGGCACTACTTATGTACTTATGTATTAAACTCCTTTGGATAACACCTTTGTCTAAGCCCACAGCCTCTATTTTCTCCATTTCCCCTGGATCCTTGGGTCCAGGCAAAGACTAATGATCTCCCCTCTACTTAGTTCTTCTTCTTCTTCTGCCCTGCAGTTGCTCAGGATAATCCCTGTTTTCCTCCTTTTACCCCTGTGGTTCTAATGGTACCATTCTCACAGGATTTGTAGCTCCATTCCTAGGGTTGCCAGCTAGATCCAAATTCATCTGACAGGGTTGATCCAATCCTGAGCTTACCCCATTGAAGGTAGGGACTTGTGGTTCTGATTCCTCCATTGGGATCCCTAAGAAAAGCATGGCTACAAGGCATGCATTGGGGTAAACCCAGGACTGGATCAACCCTGTCGAGCGAATCTGGATGTAGTTTTCATTTAGAGCGCAGTCTGTTTCTTGGGAAGCAGGATTTATGGAACATAAATCTTATCTTCTAAGAGTGCTCTCCTTTTACTGTTGCACTGAGATTTGAGTGATTCTTTAAGGCCCAACCGTACCAGGGCCTTGGACTGCAGGATGCAGGTTTATAATTGTTGTTGGGTGACAGAAAAGAAACAAAAAAGAAGATACTTTCTTTCCAAACCTGGGGTCTTTAATAAGCTTAACTCATCCTTGGG
Organism: Microcaecilia unicolor; assembly: GCF_901765095.1. Classification (NCBI taxonomy): domain Eukaryota; kingdom Metazoa; phylum Chordata; class Amphibia; order Gymnophiona; family Siphonopidae; genus Microcaecilia; species Microcaecilia unicolor. The sequence goes on from NC_044032.1 coordinate 593,936,439, forward strand.
CATATTCAAACTGTGTTCCCATTTAGAACAATCTTAGGTGTCTATCCCTCTAAAGGCTGGCATTAGGGGTGTAGACAGGGCAATTGTCCTGGACCCCCATGCCTCAGGGAGGCTCCAAGCCTGTGTGAAGCTGAAGAATGCAAAGCCTGCCAGTGGGCTTTGGGGGGCCCCTCTCTAATTTCTGCCTTTATCCATAGCATATCTAATATTGGCCCTGGCCCTCTATGCTACTTCTAGAGCAGTTCTGCAAAAGTATATATAGAAGCATCATCATTAGCTGTAAGGTCTATTAGTGACACCTGGGTCTCATATTTATATATCATAAATGTCAGATATCAGTTAATAAAGCTATTGGATTTGACAGGAAAGGACAAGGAAAGCTTAACAGAAAAAAAAATCCAATATAATTCTTCCTTTCTAGCTATCAGAGGTATTTCCACTGGTATTAGTGTGTTGGCAGTTCTGCCCCTCTGGCATCCTTTCAGGCAGTGGCTTTGACTTTGACTTTTCAGCGAGACGTTTTATACCATATGGCTTTCATTGAACTCTCACTTGCTGAGCTAGTTTGAAGTTGCTTCTAAGCATAAAATTGAACATTGAACCAGCTTTTGATTTTCTAACATTTGCAGTTGTTGTACCAGAGAATTTACCCCTGACGCAGGCATATACTTATGCTGAAACACAGCTGTGTCAGGTTCTCCATCGCTTACAGTTGCTAAGTTAAAGAATCATCTGGTTCCAACCTTTTTTTTTTTTTACTAACTCCACTTTCTGACTGACTGTTGGTTTGTTCCATTCGTTGAGATCTTTTTCTTCTTTTTGCTCTATTGTTTTACGAGCTAGGAAATATGAGAAGATATTAGCACGGATCTGATGAGAACACCAGATAACTTTTGGACCAAAAGGGTGCCTCTTATATACAGTTTTTGGCAGTAGCATGTGGTCCCAAGGGTCACATACTGTAAACATCACCCCTTGTTTCGGACCTTCTATCCTAGGAAATTACTAGAATGCCCATTTTACATCAACAAAGTTACAATTCCTGGAACTCAGACACCAAACAGTCTGGTGACCTGGACTCTGGCCTTCATTCATGCCCAGGCTCCAAAGTGGCTGGGTTAGTCTGACCTGAGGTGATTGCATTAGGCAAGCAGTTCTTAAGCAATTCCTTCTTGCTGATGCAGGACCTTGGTAAAATCAGGGCACAGTTCAAACTGTATTAATACATGGCTTGACGTATCTGGTGCTGAGGTCATTACTGGCTCTGTTAGTGGAACCTATGCAGGGGACTTACCCCTATAGTGGTGTTGGCGCACATATGCCTGTAGCTCTATAATTGAGAACTAGACTTAGCCTGCAAACCTCAGTTGCCCATCTTTGAGTCCTGTGAAGAGACTGTGGATTCTCTACCTACAGAGCAGATATTCTGTCCATTTTGGCCTTCTTGCAAGCCAGGCTTGACCAGGACTTAGGCCTTAGTTCTAACTCCATGTTTCAGAATCAGGATGAAGGGGTCTCAGTGGTGTACATGGACATTTCTTGGTTATTGTGGGAGGTTTAATATCTTCATCTTCCTATCAAATTTATAGTACCACAGTGAGGCCTTAACTTTATGTTAAATGCCTTGAAGCAGGTGATTGTGTAAGCTGTGACCTTGAAAGATGTCCTACTGGTGGCTATGCAAACAGGTAGGGTCTCACAAAGCACTTTTCTAAAGAAATCCGCATTTGCCATTTGCATCAGAGTCAGTGACCTTTTGCACACTTTAGGCTTTTTTGTGAAGGCGATTCTCATCTTTTCAATGTAAATCAGGCTATATCTTTGCCAACCATTTCAAGAAACAAGAGAGATGGTGCCATCAGGGTTTTACATAAACTGGACATCCTCAGGGTCCTGATTTGATATTTGGAAGTTACAAATGCTTCTGGAAGTCTGATCATCTTTTCACCTTATTCGGTGATCTATGCAGGGGTGAAGCGGCTTCTGAGACTTCCTGAGTATGTTAGACAAGCAATAGGTCACCATTGGGCTCATTTTCGAAAGAGAAGGACGCCCCCCTTTCGACATAAATTGGAAGATGGACGTCCTTCTCCCAGGGTCGTCCAAATCGGTATAATCGAAAGCCGATTTTGGACGTCCCCAACTGCACTCCGTCGCAGGGACGTCCAAAGTTCAAGGGGGCGAGTCGGAGGTGTAGCGAAGGCGGGACTTAGACGTGCCTAACACTTGGACATCCTTGACCCATAATGGAAAAAAACAAGGATGTCCCTGACAAGCAATTGGACGTTTTCACCCGGACCTGTTTTTCTTACGACTAAGGCACAAAAAGGTGCCCAAACTGACCAGATGGCCACCGGAGGGAATCGGGGATGACCTCTCATTACTCTCCCAGTGGTCACTAACCCCCTCCCACCCTAAAAAAACATATTTAAAAATATGTTGTGCCAGCCTCTATGCAAACCTCAGATGTCATACTCAGGTCTATGAAAGCAGTATGCAGGTCCCTGGAGCAGTTTTTATTGGTGAGTGCACTTCAGACAGGCGGACCCAGCCCCATCCCCAACCCCTACCTGTTACATTTGTGGAAGAAACAGTGAGCCCTCCAAAACCCACCAGAAACCCACTGTACCCACATCTAGGTGCCCCCTAGGTGCCCCCTTTCACCCGTAAGGGCTATGGTAGTGGCGTACAGTTGGGGGTAGTGGGTTTTGCGGGGGGGGGGGGATTGGGGGCTCATCAGACAAGATAATGGAGCTATGTACCTGGGAGCAATTTATGAAGTCCACTGCAGTGCCCCCTAGGGTGCCCGGTTGGTGTCCTGACATGTCAGGGGGACCAGTGCAGTACAAATGCTGGCTCCTCCCATGACCAAATGGCTTGTATTTGGTCGTTTCTGAGATGGACGTCCTTGGTTTTGAAAATCACTGAAAATCAGAGATGACCATCTCTAGGGATATCCATCTCTAAGGACGACCAAATTTAAGGATTTGGATGTCCCTGATGGTATTTTTGAAATGAAAGATGGACACCCATCTTGTTTCGAAAATACGAGTTTCCCGCTGGATCAGGACGTTTTGTGAGGACGTCCAAATCGAAATATGGATGCCCCTTTCGAAAATGCCCCTCCATATGTCCTAAATCAGAGAGAGGCTCCACTAGGCTTTAGGACTCATTGTATGAGGGTGCAAACAAGTTCCGAGGTGGAAGTATAGGCAGTCGACTGGAGGACAGCTTTAGGGTGGTACAGAGTTGATGTGTGTGTTAGAGAGGAGAGTGTCTTTGGTAAGTTGTTTTGGAGGGAGCCTTCTCTTCGTTCTTCCTGGAGGGTTGAAGCTTGAGTACATCCCATCAGTCTGGACTTGTCTATCAGGACTCAAGGAAAGAAGCAGGTAAGAATAAAGTTCACCTTATAATTTGTACGTGTACATATATTCTCAGCTCAAACTTAACCCATGTGCATAATCACAGTAAAAGTATGCTCTATGCAAAAAAAGGCATATAGTTTTACACTGGTCAGTATTTTATAAGAGGACATTTACACACATAAATGGCACTTATGCACATAAATGATTAAGATGTCACTATTTATGCATATTCTTGCCATCTAAAACTAGGTAGCTCCTTAAAAAATTATCCCCAGAATGTGCACCATTTTTGCTTCGGTTTAAACATGATGCAGATTATTAAAATAAAACCTCCTGAATTATTTAAAAATTAATTTTACTATTGCTAGATATATATGAAAGAGTATGTGGTTGAAAATATCACATGAACAGCTTATCCAGGTATAACTGTATGACTGTTTTGGCCACTCAAATCTTTTTTCAAAATGGACCTTTATGATATTTTAAAAATCAGGAGTTAACTCCATATTATATTGTTACATAACCCTACATTAAATGCCTTTTTGTAACAATCATGCAGCATATTCTTTATTCTTCTTGATTACTGAGATGATGTGTTTATATTCCATTTTCAGAGTCAAGCGCATGCTGTACATTTGAGGACACACTGTCTGATTATATTGTGAATGAATTTGCAAAAGCTGAGTAAGTGATTTAATAAATGAATAAATACAACCATACTGTAAATGACATTTTAAACTTTATTTCATTGTTATATATTGATAGTCCCCCATCTGAACCAAGTTAGTTTTTCTAAAGTCTAGAACCTTCACTTTTGAATGAACCATTTCTACACACCCTCTGGAGAGATCACATGATGCAGTGAGCTGCTCAGATGTGTGTTAGAGCAGCTCTGGACCCCTCGGTTCTTTGCCTCATATTTATCATATCTACTTTTACCGGAAGACGACACAACTGATGTGGATTTAGTGCACAGTATATGGACAAATTCATAACCCACCCGAGTGCAGCTATGGTAGCCAAAGGAGGGGGAAGGAAGCCTAAGACGGGAGATGACAAGATGGCAGAGCCCCTGCAAATATTGCAGACAGCATTCAGTAAAGCGCAGCTTTTCCAACTTACAACCACAGTGTTTCAAGCCCTGGATCCATGGTAGCTCATTTTTCTGAGCAGTTGTCTAGTATGGAGGCTCTTCTGGCAGAGACCATGTGTAGAACAGGGGATCTCGAGCAGCGTGTTTCCAAGATGGAGGATGAGCTTGCAACCACATCAGCGCTTGTTGAAGCCCTCCAGTCCTCCTTGAAGGAACAGGCGCAGCAATTGGAGGATCTGGAAAACAGATCGAGACACAACAACTTGTGCTTTGTCGCCCTGCCAGAATCTCTGTCAGAACAATGTTTGGGTTCTATCTTGGAAAATTGGCTGAAGCAGGAATGTACTGCTCCAGAAGGCCTGGGCCCGATGTGCTTGGAGCGCGCATATCACTTGGGCCGTCTGCGTGATGCCGCAGTCAGGCCGCGGGTGGTCATAGCTAAAGTCCACAATTATTTGCACAAACTGGCGATTTTGCGGCAATTCTGGAGTAAGAGAGAGACCTTGGAATATGATGACTTGAAGGTGCAAATATTTCAAGACTAATCGTAAACTTTGCTGAAAAAGCACAACAGATTTACACCTCTAGCTCAGTAACTTAAACACCTGCTTTATGTTGATTTACCCAGCAGTATTGAAAATCTATGTGGAGGGGCAGTGGGCACTTTTGACTCACCTCAAACTGCACAAGACTTTATTACTGACACGCTCCTCCAGCGCCCCTCAACCTCCTCCTGAGGCACAAGGCCTCCATATGTAGTGAATGTTGTTTTTAAGGGGACAGTGCTATTTTTGGAGACTTTTGGGGCAGTGGTCAGATTTGTGTGCACAGTCTGCTTACTAACCACCTTATTTCTCTTACAGATTATTTGATGTTATTTGTTGATTTTGTCTAGTCTCTCTAGCCTGCATGCCTCCCTCTTAGAGGGCTGGATGGGATAGGGAGCTGAGGGGTCTCATGGCATTACATCATTTGTCTCTTGGACTGATGCCCAATGAGTTGGATGCCAGTCTGGATGAGGGTTTTTTGGGGGGTGGGAGGTGGGGTTCGTTGTTGGGACTGGGAAGGTACTATTTACTGGAACAGCGAATTCTGGTATTTGTTAAACCATTGTTTGAGAGTGCGGTTTGCACCCCAGGACAGCTCTTATTTTATTGCTTCCCTGTTTGCTGTGTTGTTAGTATATACTCTACATGAGGGATGCCTCCGGAGTAAATACGATCTTTTCATGGAATGTAGGAGGCATCTCGTCTCCTGTGAAGCGAACACAGATTCTAGTGGCCTTGAATCGTCAAGGTGTGCAAGTCACCTGCCTCCATGAAATGAGACTCTCTGATATAGAGCATGAAAAATTACATCGTCTATGGATGGGTCAATTTTTTACTCTTCAGCCATGGGGCGTAAGAGCGAGGTAGCTGTTCTTATCCATAAAAACATGCCCTGTGAGGTAGTCCCTCTGTATAAAGATGATGCTGGGAGACTCTTAATGCTGAATCTGAATGTTTAAGGCACTGTTTTAATACTACTTGTGGTCTATTGGCCCAATCTCCATGATCCCATATTTATCAGAAACTAGTGAGTCTCTGTGCATCATATGCTGACCAATTGCTGCTTATTGTTGGGGAGTTTAATTTAGTGATGGAGCCTGAGCTCGATAGGTCCCCACCTATAACCCTTCATTTTAGATGCCCTGCAATGCCATTACAGCTTATCTGCACAGCAGTACAGTTGTTGGATCCGTGGCAGTTGCTGCACATGGGTGAGAGGGACTTCACTCATCATTCTAGAGCGCGTGGCAGTTGCTGCACATGGGTGAGAGGGACTTCACTCATCATTCTAGAGCGCATGACAGTTGATCAGACTAGATTATATTTTGGTGAATAGGTCTTTTTCCCCTTTGGTCTATGCAGCCATCATTGATCTGCTGGAGGTGTCTGACCACAACATGATTTGGGTCTCATAACAACATAAGGGAAACACATAAGAGTAGATCGATAAGAGAGAAATATCAATTTATTAAATAACAAACATATTCAGAATCAGCCCGACACAGGCCGTGTTTCGCCCAGCAGAGCTGCGTCAGGGCCTATATAATATTCTTTTACTGTCGAGGAAGATTAATATCGCTGTATAAAATGTCTAGAAGGTGTGGAGGCATATATCTTCAAAGGGTTGTGCAAAAAAACAGCATACCGGATAAGTCATAAAAGGGAGCGACGCAAGGTCCGTCCTGCACCCACACAACTCTGAAATGCTGATTATTGTACAGAGATATATCGGGTAATATGGTGACATTAATATGGAGGCTGTTACATGGGAGAATCTATCTTATACGACATTCTAATTTTTTAACATTTCCCAGCCCTAAAGGTGTTTGCTACTGGAAATTATTTCAGAAAACTTTTATATATCAAGCAGCAGCTTTTTGGTCACACCTTCCAAATGGGATTAAAGCCTTGATTAGTTTTGCTACACCCTTTTATCATCAGCGGAAGGGCTGGCATTTTCCAGCTTACTTATATAACAATCCTGAGTTCCAGAAATACCTTTTGGTAAAATGGGAGGATTTTGTCTTCTTTAATGGGCAGCATGCATCTAACTGTTCTTTGTTTTGGCCCACCGCTAAGGCGGTCTTATTGGGTGATGTTGTTGCTTATGTTAAGAACAAAAGAGTAGCCATACTGGGTCAGACCAGTGGTCCATCTAGCCCAGTATTGGGCTAGATGGGCCTGGCAGAAACCCAAATCGTTGCAACACTCCATACTACAAATCCCAGGGCAAGGAGTTGCACCTCCTCCAGCAAAGAGTTCCAGAGCTTAACTATTCATTGAGTGAAAAAATAGTTAAACTCTGGAACTCTTTTCCGGAAGAGGTGGTATCTGGGTTTTAAAAAGGTTTAGACAAATTCCTGGAGGAAAAGTCCATAGTGAGCGACGCTCCCGGTTTGTATGAACGATCGCTCACATGCTCACCTTAGAGGGAACACTGCCCTGGGGAACTCCACTATCTACCCTGCTTCATCGAGAATACTGACCATTTAACCCTACCCCCTGTTTTCTATCTTTTAACCAGTTTTTAATCCACAATAAGACATTGCCTCCTATCCCATGACTTTCTGATTTCCTCAATTAGGTACTTTGTAAAATACCTTTTGAAAATCCAGATACACCATATCGACTGGCTCACCTTTATCCAAATGCTAGTCACCCCTTCAAAGAAATGCAGTAGATTGGTGAGGCAAGATTTTCCATGACTAAATCCATGTTGGCTTTGTCTCATTAATCCATGTTTATGTATGTGCTCTGTGATTTTCTTTTTTATTATAGTCTCTATCATTTTGCCCAGCACCAATGTCAGGCTCACCGGTCTATAATTTCCCAAATCACCTCTGGAATCTTTTTTAAAAATCGGCATTACATCAGCTACCCTCCAATCTTCTGGTGCAATGCTTGATTTTAAAGATATATTACATATTACAAATAAAAGATCTTCAAGTTCATTTTTCAATTCTATCAGTACTCTGGGATATATACCATCCGGTCCAGGTGATTTACTACTCTTCAGTTTGTCAAATTGTTCTATTACATATTCCATATTTACAGAGATTTGTTTCAGTTTCTCTGACTCATCAGCCTTGAATACCATTTCTGGAACTAGTATCTCTCCCACATCTTTCTCTGTGAAGACCGAAGCAAAGAATTTACTTAATCTGTCCGCTATAGCCTTGTCTTCCCAAATCTGTTTTCAAACCGGCACTGGGAGCAGTCTTCAGTCATGTAGACAAAGCTCACCACATAAACTTCAATAATTTTTCAGTCAAATCACATTTTGCTAACTGAATAATACATTCAGTAGGAATCATATTAGTGGCTTTTTCACTTAACATACATTGAATGTTTCTATAACCTCAGACTGTGGAATATTGGTATAAAAACATTGAATTTCCGTAAATTATAAATAATCTCTGTTTGAAATGTCAACATTCTCTAACAGCTTAATCATTTGTGCAGAATTGCAAATGTATAATGATATTTGAGGGATAAAAATATAAGGAACACATCTACAAATTTTGACAATGGCCCCAAAATTGAACCAGTGGCTGATACAATTGTTCTACGAAGGGGAGCAGTCAAAGATTGATGTACTTTAGGAAGAATATAGATTGTGAGTATCCAGGATGTTTCACTCTCACAAAATTTAATTCTTTTCTGGTAAGAAAAGTTTCTTAATCTTTTCTAAGATAGAATAACTCCTACCATGTATAATTGCTGTGGTGGTGAGCTACTGTTAAGTTGGGTTATATTAGCACAAGGTCTCATTGCATGGAATGGGACCCTGTGCTAAAGTAACCCAACATAGTAAAATAACCTGACATGTGGTAACCCGACTAAACAGTAGCCTTAGTTGATAACTTCCACTCTATGGCCCCTGTTTACTAAGGTGCATTAGTGTTTTTAGCGTGCCTACACTTAGCGCGTGCTAACCATGTAGGCGCCTATAGGGGTATTGTAGGCACATACATGGTTAACATGCATTAAAAATGTTAACACGCCTATAACGCTGCTTAGTAAACAGGCCTAAATGTAAGTTGTTAAGTTCACATAACTACATCTTTTTATTTATTTACAGTGTTGTTCAAAGTTCTAGGTCAAAGTACTAAGTAAAAGTAAAAATAAATGCATAAAAGTACAGTGAAGAACACATAAACATTTTTACTTAAGTGAGAATAAAAATGTTATTGCTTAATTTAGTACTTTGGAGTAAAAGTATGCAATTACAATGAATGGACCTACTGTTAACATTTTCATCCCTATAACTTTATTGCTGTACAATTCAATCCACTTTGCTTTTAGTAAAACTGAATTTTTAAAATGGTTGTCAGTCATGCAGGTGCGCTTGTAAGTCATCATTTAAATCAGCACAGCTAAAAAGGCATTCAACAACTGCACTGGCAGAAGTGTTCAGTTTGCTAAAACGTTCCTTCAAATCAGACCTTGCTGCTGTTCTACTGATGTCTTCTGACTGGGTCTACAGGTATTGAAACACTTGACTGCCTTATAACAAAGAATGCTTTTTCATCATCATTGTCATTATCACCTGCATTAGAAGTAGTGCAGTCTAACTCATCATTTGCATCCTCATCTTCGTCTTTGTTATCTTCATCATGATGTCCAATTACAGAGACAGCTTTCACAAAGTTGGAATCATTGACTGTTGTTCTAACAATATTTTGTCTGATGGCAAGCTCTGTATGAATGTCTTCAAGAACTGATGCAAGGATTTCAATTGAATGTGAACCCTTCAATTTTCTTTAGACCAGACAAGGAGACTTCCTCTCTAAAGACTCTAATGGACAGTCTCCCTAATGTAAAATTTCCCATGGGATGACCAGCAATCTGTTGTAAAGATATATGTCTGTTCTTCAAGAATTGCAACCAGCTTCACCTTCATCTCTGCTTCAAAGTGGCCCAACTCACAAACACAGGCAACTCCACTATTCTCATAGACTGTATTCCCTGAACAGCAAAATTTAACATGAGATGATCCTCTGTGTGTGTGGTGTGGTTTGCATTAGCATAATTCTGTTCCAGTTTTTGCTGTTTCATTTGTTTACCAAGGAATCATCATTTATGTCTCACATCTACTATTGCTTTTTACTTTGAACTGCAAGCATCAGATGTAACTATGTAAAAGTAGCAAAAATGAGTGACATTATTACTTCAGTGAAAGTAAATGTTTCCTGTACTTCTTTATAAGTAAAAGCAACAAATCTTTTACTTAACTACAGGAACTAATTACTTTTACATAGTTACTATACAACACTGTTTATTTACATCCATTATACCTTTATCAGCTGGTTTTATCACTACACTTCTATCATTCCTTAAATTCTGGATAGCTTAACATTTTTTTCTTGTCAAATTAAAATGTATTTGATAGTTTTTTTCTCCAATTTCTCTGTTCCATTTAAGGCTATCTTTTCAAATGCATATATCATAATACTTGTCAGTTTTGATAATAACCACATGGAGTCATTTCTGTAGACACACTAGCGTTTTTAGCGTGCACTAAAAATTAGCATGTGCTAACACTAGAGACACCCATATATTCCTATGGGTGTCTAGCGTTTAGCATGTGCTAAAAACACTAGCGCACCTTAGTAAACAGGGCCCTTAATTTCTTTGTGAAGGTCTATCCTTGTATTTAATACATTGTATTTATGTGTTGGAACATAAGATCCTTTTTGAATAATTTACTATGGATATGAAAGTTCTTTCTGATAAATTGGGTTTATGATGCTACTGAACACGGCTTTCCTGTACTGACCTCTCCCTCCCTCTCTCCTCGTGTGAACCTATCAGCTTTTTTACACCTGTCCCATTCCCAGTGAAACTTTTTGGAGTTCCCCACCCTCTGCAAATTCTTTCCATTCAATAATCCTTCTTTGCTTGAATAGGGGGAGATTAAAATAAGGCTGAAGGATCAAAAAACATCAGGGTCATTATGGAAACATTTATTCCTTTTTTTCCTGCTTTAACCTCTTCATTATCTGTCTGCTCTTCTACAATTATTTTATTTCCTTTCTACTCCATGGATGTATTGAAACTTTTCTGTAGTGTATTTTTTTTATATACCATTTATTACACTCACTAAGGAGTCCTTTTACTAAGATGCGCTAACAGATTTAGTGCACGCTGATTAGTGTGTGCTAAATGATGACTCCCATAGGAATATAATGGGCGTCTTATCATTTAGCGAGTGCTAGTCATTAGCGCGCACTAAATCCATTAGCACACCTTAGTAAAAGGACCCCATAGTATCTAGGGTGATGGTTTATTATATAGTAAACCCTTTCAGCACTTGAGAAACCAATTACTGTGCTCTAGTACGTAGGTCACAATATAGTAAAGCTTTTATTGGTACTATTTGGGTGTTTTTTTGAATATTTTTTTTATTATTTTCATTAATAAACTCAGTGACACAAAGAACTTTTCTAATACACTCAGTGAGCTATACAATGATCATCTGTAGCAAATTCGTATGTTCAGATCTCATCGTTCCCCTTCTTACCTCCCCTCCCTCCCCTCCCCTGTCCCCTCCCACTCAAATAGCTCGCTCGACTCAGTCTTTTTGCTTGTATTGCCAATTATATCTAACAAGAGGTGTTCTGTGAGGTTCACCATTGTTCGTACAGGTTCCAGATTTTCTGATATTGTAATATGTGTCCTGTGCGTAGAGCTGTAAGTTTGGACATCAAGAAAATATTTCTTCACTCAACGTGTAATTAAACTCTGGAATTCGTTGCCAGAGAATGTGGTAAAGGCGGTTAGTGGAGTTTAAAAAAGGTTTGGATCGCTTCCTACAGGAAAAATCTGTAGACCCTTATTAAATGAACTTAGGGAAAATCCACTGCTTATTTGTGGGATAAGCAGCATAAAATCTATTGAACTTTTTCAGGATCTTGCCAGGTATTTGTGTCCTGGATTGGCCACTGTTGGAAACAGGATGCTGGGCTCGATGGACCTTTGGTCTTTCCCAGTATGGCAATACTTATGTACTTATGTACTTATATAGTCCACCTTCTGTATAACTCTTTGATGATCTGGGAGAGTTGGCTGTTTCCAGGCCGCTGCCAGGACCAGGTTGCTCGCCACAAACACTTGAGCAGCAAATTGATGTATGGAGGCTGGGATTCCCACTGGTTTAAAATGTAATAAACAATGGTCCATTTTCATTGGGTAATTTGTCCCAGCCACCTCACTCAGAAATTAGATTATCCTTGCCCAGTAATTCTGCGCATGTGTATAATCCCACCAAACATGAAACATATCTCCTATTGCGTTACATTGACGCCAACATTGGGCTGACCCTGTTCGGAACAGCTTAACCATACGATGGGGGGTGTAATATATTGGTAGTATTTGTCTCTAATTCTGCCTTTTTTCCCCTCCAGATATTCCAGTTTACTCAATGACTATGTTGAGTCTGAATTTTTTCTGATTGATGGGGATTCATTGTTAATCACACATATTCTGCAAAAGACTCTAAGGAAAGGACAGACTCTGCATTTCTTTTACTTAGTGGAGTGTTTTCTGTCAGATTTGACTGAAAAAGGAGCAAAGTATATACTTGTTTTCTTCAAGGTAAAATAGCACGTATTTATTTAATAAATGATGATTTGCCATTACATTTTTCAGGTCAGCTAATATTTTTAAGTCTAAGGGGGGAAGTTATTAATGTTGACTAGTTTGAGTTATTTCACCATAAGTTGGGTTATTTTAGCACAGGATCCCATTTTATGCAATGAGACTGTACTAAAATAACCTGGCTTGTGCTAAAATAACCCAACTTAACAGTAGCTCATGTTGATAACTTCCCCCTGAATTTTAATTTTATTAATGAGTACCCTGTTCACTTGATTTTGGCACACTTGGTTGTATGTGAACAATCAAGTACAGGGCTGTTCCCAAGGACTAATCAAAAAATAACTTAGGAGTCCTTTTACTAAGGTACGCTAACTGATTTAGCGTGCACTAAATGATATGAAGCCAATAGGAATATTATGGCCATCTTATCATATAGCGTGCACTAATCCTTAGCATGAGCTAAATCTATTAGTGCACCGTAGTAGAAGGAGCCCTTAGTTTTTCAAGTTCAAAAAAGAGCCAGAAGGGTATTGCATATTTATTTTCCCAGTCAAATATTACCACTGTAAATGGAAAAAACTATGCTAGAAGTCTTCTGTCTTTTCCCTGGCAAAAATCTTTGGTCATTGCAGGAATAAAAAGTTTTCATTCCTTTGCTTTCATGTAGTATTGTGGGTCTTGTCCAATGATCTTTACAACAGCAGATTTGGAACTTTGGGCCTTCTCTTTCTGCGTTCTATCTTCGGATTTCAAGTTACACAAGGAAACACCTATCATCTTTTACAGAAAAGGTCTACTGCTAGGGATTCAAGTTTTACTATTCTGAAAATGAAGCTGTGAGGCAGGAGCGACTGCTCCTTCCCCCACTAGACCCCAAAGATTGACAGTAGATGTTGAGGGGGTGCCTGTAGGGGTCTGCATATATATATATATGTTTGGGTTCAGATTTTGATTTAACAATTTGCAGCCCAAGTTGTGGTGTTGGAATGGGAACATTAATTCATACGCTAACTGCGTACTATGTTGTGGGATAGGAAGTGGGGGAGTTTTATGGGCAGGCAATGGACGTGGACTGCGTATTGCAGTTAGCGCATACAATTTTACAACATGCTGTCACTGCTGCAGTTAGCACAGATGCACTTACTGCCTGATAATATTTTTACATTAATTTTCATCACATTTTCAGCACTCTAAAGCAGAGGTTTTCAACCCAGTCATTAGAGATCACTGGGACAATGAATATGCATGAGCTGTATTAGCATGCACTTCCAAAAACAGAGAACAGAAAAGAACAATAATCATATAAATACACTTTCATGTATAACTGACAAGAATTAAATAACCATTTTCTCACACAACACGCATACAATATGACAGTAAAAAGAACCAGGTGACGCTGGAAATGCATTATCATGTGTAGTCTACCGAGTTTTGATTCTGATATACCCTGAAGCAGTCACATGGCGAAACTAGTTGGTGGAATCCGTATATGTTGAGCACGCTGAGCAAAGATAGGTCACTTTCAGGCTTATTTTCGAAAGAGAATTGGCGACCCATCTTTCGACACAAATCGGAAGATGGGCATCACAGGGTCGCCCAAATCGGCATAATCGAAAGCCGATTTTGGGTGTCCCCAACTGCTTTTCCTCGCATGGATGATCAAAGTTTCTGGGGGCGTGTCGGAGGCATAGTGAAGGCAGGACTTTGGTGTGCCTAACACATGGGCGTCCTCCACCCATAATGGAAAAAATGGGCGTCCCTGATGAGAATTTGGACGACTTTACCTGGTCCAGTTTTTCTTATTACCAAGGCAAAAAAAGGTGCCCGAACTGACCAGATGACCTCCCCTTACTCCCCCAGTGGTCACTAACCCCCTCCCACCCTCAAGAACTTTAAAAATATTTTGTGCCAGCCTCAAATGTCATATTCAGGTCCATCACAGCAGTATGCAGGTCCCTGGAGCAGTTTTAGTGGGTGCAGTGCACTTCAGGCAGGCGGACCCAGCCCCCCCCCCCGTTACACTTGTGGTGGTAAATGTGAGCCATCCAAAACCCACCACAATCCCACTGTACTCACATCTAGGTGCCCCCTTCACCCGTAAGGGCTATGGTAGTGGTGTACAGTTGTGGGTAGTGGGTTTTGGGGGGCTCAGCACACAAGGTAAGGGAGCTATGTACCTGGGAGCTTTTTCTGAAGTCCGCTGCAGTGCCCCCTAGGGTGCCCGGTTGGTGTCCTGGCATGTCAGGGGGACCAGTGCACTATGAATGCTGGCTCCTTCCATGACCAAAGGGCTTGCATTTGGTCGTTTCTGAGATGGGCATCCTTGGTTTCCATTATCGCCGAAAATCAGAAACGACCAAGTCTAAGGACGACCACCTGTAGGGATGACCTAAATGTCAAGATTTGGGCATCCCTGACTGTATTATCGAAACGAAAGATGGAGGCCCATCTTGTTTCGCCGGGACATCCTGTGAGGATGTCCTCAGGAAAACTTGGGCGCCCCTTTTGATTATGCCCTCCACGGGTCCCTTTTACAAAGCAATGGTAAGCTCATTACGGGCTTTACGCACGCTAAAACTGAACATTTCAGGTGCTCCCCAGAAATTTTTTGTATCTAGTGCAGTGCTAACCCAGTGGTAATCGGGCAGCGCAGAACCCTTGCTGCCACCTGAGTAGATGGTGGTAAGTCCTCCCTGCCACATGACCTTGTAGCAAGTGTTATCTTATCGCATGCCCATTTTTTTGGGGGGGAGGATGCCTTGTACCTTGCAGCGGTAAAAAGTGCCCGCAGAAAAACGGCCCCTATAGCTTCTGCAGGGCCGTTTTTCCCACAGCTTAGTTAAAGGACCCTTTTTAAAATTAAGGTCAGCAGTAATTGATGCATTGCATAGAGCCTGAACAGTTTCAGTAGGGAAGTTTTTTATGCCTGTGAGGTCACTACCAGTTAAATCCTATCATTATCAGATGAAGGTGGAGTTCTGAGGCTTTTTCCTCCCTTTTTACTTTTTACTGTCATACTCTATGCATGTTGTATGTGAGAATGGTTATTTAATGGTTATTTAACTCTTATCAGTTGTACAGGAAAGTGTATTTATATGCTAAGCATGCTCTTCCATCATTGAATGCAAATATCTCTAATGCATATTCATTGTGGATAGCCTGTAAACCTGACTGGCCAGTTGGTCCCTGAGGACTCATTTGAAAACCACTGCTCTAAGGGGACCTTTTACAAAGGCGCACTGAAAAATGGCTTGCGGTAGTATAGGCACGGGTTTTGGGCGTGCACTGATCCATTTTCAGCACGCTAAAGGCCTTTTAAAAATTGTTGACGAAAGTGGACGAGCAGCAAAATCAAAATTGCTGTGCATCCATTTTGGGTCTGAGTTCTTACCACCAGCCATTGACCTAGCGGTAAAGACTCATTTGGAAACCGGGCGGTAATGGCCTATGAGGGTCAAGTGCCACTTGGTGCATGTCTGATACGTGCATCTGAAATTATTTTTTGGACGCGCATATCGGATGTGCTCAAAAAATGAAATTACTGCAAGAGCCACACTGTAGCTGTTCGGTAACTCCATTTTTGCATGTGTTGGGCGTCCATAGACTCTTACGCAGCTTAGTAAAAGGGCCCCTAAATAACTTTTGTTTGTGGTAACTATACGGGAACATGCTGGGAACATCCCCAACAATTATTGCACAAGCTTTTCATTTACTGTGTTTTAATTTTTATATGTAACATGCAATAAATGCAAAACTTTACCATACTTCAGTAAAAGGGCATCATAGTCCATCTTCTTGGCCCTACAAGACCATCTGAAGTGGTGTCCAAAATAATTAAAAATCATGCAACAAGATATATTTTAAAACCAATACAAGAAAAAATATAGTTTCAGTAGGCAGTTATATTTAACCAATCAAAAACTGAGCATTTCAGGCAGCGTGAATGGGTTGGGGGCACTGTTCTGTCTTAGCTGAATTGGAGCCCTCCAACTACGTTGCTGCCAGTGGGGTGTGGTGTTTTCAGTTGTTAGGGATAAGCAGATCTCCGGAGTTCAGAAGAGATTGCTTGGCCCTCACTATTAAAAATGTGATGGTGAAACATAACAGAACTGTAGGTGGAGGACTCCTGCTCAGCTTACAGGGAACAGTGATTGGGGGGAAGTCGTTTGACTAGTGCTAATTTTCAATGTTAGCTATCTATTCTATAGCTGGTTAGGATGAAGCAAGTTTTTAGCTGCCAACTAGTTATCTGGTAGCTTTAAGATAGCCTCCTAAGACTACCCTGTTAAGAGTATACCCCTAAGGTCATTTTTTAGACTGCCCTTTTAATGCCATGCACCTGATGAAGACATTTCAAAATATGGCCATGCTGGGTTTTTGCTGAATTAGACTGATAAAATTGCTTTTGGACCTTTTGATTGGTGATGATTTATATTATGGAAACAACATGAGTATCATAGCTATGTTAAATGAATGTTTTTCCATTAGACCTATTATGGTATCATTCTTACTCTAATGGCATTTATCATATTTCTGTTATATGAATTTTTTTTGTGCTGTTAAATGTTTTCATTCAAGATACTGTGTCATGTTAGTCCGATTACTAGGATTTACGTAATTTGCTATCTCCAAATCTACCTCATATAATTGTATGTATGCTTATATTTGATCATTTTACTATTGTTATGTTAGTAACAAAATTTTAAGTTTTCTGTCAAGCTATACTTAATAAATCCAAATAAATAAATACATTCAAGAGTATAACATAACTTTTTTTTTCTACAGGATGCTGAATATTTTTACTACAGCCAGCCCCATCTCCTTTCTCTGCGCACTGCATTAATCTTCCACCTTGAGCGGAACACTGATCTCGAAGTTCACACTGTGTTTACCAACTGTCTGTCACAAAAATGGCAGGAATTCTTGAAAGAAAGGCATCCCTATTTTTTAATTATTGCTGATGAAGGACTGAATGATTTTCAAACCCTCTTTTTGAATATATTTATCTTTCATGCTCTGGGGATGAAAATCAGTGTTGCCCTCATCTCGGGACAAACATCAGATGTATTGAGAGTATATGGATATCTTATTCAGTCTAGACACAAACACATAAAAGATTTTCAGCAGGTAAATGATATTCATGTACAGCACTAGTTTGTGTTAAATAAAACAAAAAAAATGTATTGTGCTGTTGTACATTATGAGGTTGAGATCAGGGCCGGCCCTAAGGTTTCTAGCGCCCTCCTGCAGTCTATTAGTCGGCGCCCCTACCCATCCAGGTGCGGGATCAATATGGCTCCGCCCCCACAGTAGACACACCCCTTTTACCAGCCATGGCATCATTGAATATATTACACCACTATAGAAGAAAAATAACTTAGCACACAGACCAGGAATTAGGAGAACAGACAGTCTTGCCAACTCTGAAAAACAATGTGTTATCAAAATTTCAGAGTCTAACAAACAGATCCCTATTCAGACACTTGGCCTTGCAGTCATACATGTAGAACAGAGATAGCCCCTCTTCAAATTCTTCAAAAATTATCCTGAAATCCTAAGAAGTTAGACTCTGCATGCAGCACAATAGCCTTCCCATCCGGCACAGCTTAGGATCTAGCTAGGGCAGACTTAATCAGCATAAACTAACATATTCTACAATCTGAATTGGACAGAATAACAGGAGTTACTGAAGTGGGAATGAGAGATAGGAGATTGGTGATGGTTAGGAATTGAAAGCAGGCATCTAGCCCTCCTGTCCTGTGAGTTGCTGTGTTGGGGGGGGTGGGGGTGGAAAAGGGTGGGTCAGGTGCAGCACTAAACAGCAGTCTCTGACAAAACAAGGGTCCAAGCTGTGCTGTGCTGTCTCTGAGCCCTCTCTGGGCTGGATTCCAGCTCCTGGTTTCACTCTCAATCTCAATGTGTTTGGAGCAGTGAGGTCCTCTGACAAACACAACAGGAGGATATTTCTCTGCTAGGGAGGGGGGAGAGGACTGGACAGAGACCTGACAGCTCCTGCTTTGGAGCCAGACTGAGATGAGCAGGAGAGATTAGATAAACAAAAGTCTCAGCAGGCGCTCTTGAAGGCAGACGCCCTCCTGCAGTGCATAGCCTGCTTACCGGGGTTTGACCGGCCCTGGTTGAGATTTAAAAGATTTGTACAGGAGTTTTAGGTGTTACCAGACGTAGTTCTAAGTGCGAGGCTCACTCTGTCAAAGCAGCATATGCACCTGATTGGTGAGGAAGATCTTCTCCCTCTTTGTGTTGAACAGAACTCCCAGAAACTCTATGGACTAAAATGGAATCAATCTGCTCATCTCAAAATGTATCACCCAGCCCAACAACTGAAGAAGGTGAACAACCGTAGCTGTTATTGCCTTGCTGTGTGAGAAGGAGGAGGCTCGGATGAGCCAGTCATCGAGATAGAGGTGCACTCTGATCCCTTGACAATGTAGATAGGCCATCACCACCACTATCTTGGAAAATGCTCTTGGAGCCATGGCTAGACCAAAGGGCATTGCCTTGAATTGGAAATGATGGCCCAGAACTGCAAACCTCAGAAACCACTGATGAAGTGGCCAAATGCCTATATGAAAATACACCTCCTTCAGGTCCAGAGCTGTAAGAAATTTTCCCCAGATGCACTGAAGTTATCATGGATCTCAAAGTTTCCATTAGAAAGTGGGAGATTCGCAAGCAACGATTTAGGCCCTTGAGTTCCAAAATCAGCTGAAAGGTGCCCTCCTTCTTGAGCACAATAAAGTAAACAGAGTACCTTCCCTGACCCTGCTCTTTGCAAGGAACCAGAATGATAGCATCTAGGGTGAGCAAAGAATGTATGGTTGCTTGAACCAGTGACTCCTTGGTACCCCTCGGCAAGGAAACTCCCAGAAGAGAGGTGCGACCGGGCAGGAGAACTCCAGCTTGTGTTCTTCCCTGAGTATCTCTAAGATCCACTGGTCTGACGTGATCAAGGTCTACTCCTCTACAAAGTCCTCCCACCAGGAGTGGAGAGCTGTGGGCCAGCCTCATCAAATTACGCACTACGGGAGACACTGGTGGATCTCCCTGTGTGGGATTCGGACTTCTTGTCCATACAAAAGGAAGACTGCGTGTTTTGAAAATGAGACCTCTGACTTAACTGTTGATAGCCAGGCCTATATTGTTTATTTTCTTGAATTCTGTAGCAGAATGAACCAAACTTCTCGGTTTGTCCTCCTGGAAGCGCTCACCATAGTCTCACCTAGCTCCTTCACAAGGTTGCGTAGGTCCTCCCCAAAAAGGCATTTGCCAATGAACATAAGTTTGAATAGCCGAGATTTGGAGGCCGCATCCGCTGCCCAGTTTTGCAACGAAAATTGCATCCGAGCCACAACGATCAAGGACATGCCGAGAGCCTAGGCGCAAAGCACGTCATAAATTGCATACACTAAGTAAGCAAGATCAGCTTCCAATTGGCCAGACTGATTCATCTTTTGCACCACTGATTGCTGGTGCCATTTCAAACACGCTTCCTTTTCCTCTGGCAGTAGGGAATACAAATGAGCCATGGCTGTACCCACTTTAAGGCCCATATTAGGAGTTTCCCACTTGGCTGAAATTAAATCCTTGATATCCAGTTGCAGGACCAGCACATATTCCAGGGAAAACATAACTCTTGGCTGTCCAGCTAGGTCTGGCTGTCCCGAAGAAAAAGCAGAGTGAGCTGTGCAGGGAGTCCCAACACTTTTCCTGCACCATTACCTCATGCCTGCAAGATGGCTGCCGTTCCTGCATCAGACTGAGGAGAAGCATAGGCCACCACATCCATGGAGTCATGGCACTACCGGCAACTGTTAAAAGGTTTTGAGAGCCGCCCTCACCAGTAATGTTGGCCTTCTTTTGCGCTTTCCCCATCTTGCAGGAAGAGCAAGGGCCAGATGCTTCATGGCAGGCACCACAGTGGAATCACCTCTTCATTGACTCTGTGGGAGCTGCCATCCTGCACAGCACAGCTGTGCCTCTGAGATGGACTAACCCCAGGACCTCCTGGAGTCCCAAAACTCTGCCCTAGATAGAAGGCAGAAGGCTGATTTACCTCCACTGCACTCTACTTCCCACGCTCTCCTCACCTCGCTGAAGAAAAGAAGAGGCCCAAAATAGCTGACTCCAATAAAAGGGTTGTTGCACTTTTTTTTTAAAGTGCCATTTAGACTTAAGTTGCTGAGCCTTGCCTCCCACAATGGAGGGGGGAGGGGCCACAAGAGACAGAAAACTGGAACCTCCAGGCAGGACTTCCTGGCTAGGGAGATGTCTGACAAACTCAAATGGGAGCCAGTTGACAAACTGAACCAGAAGCGGCCTATCCAGAGCTGAGAGCTGGAAGATACGTCTATCCACCTGCTAGAGATAGAAAATACTGAAGGGCTGTGCTC
Organism: Microcaecilia unicolor; assembly: GCF_901765095.1. Classification (NCBI taxonomy): domain Eukaryota; kingdom Metazoa; phylum Chordata; class Amphibia; order Gymnophiona; family Siphonopidae; genus Microcaecilia; species Microcaecilia unicolor. The sequence goes on from NC_044032.1 coordinate 593,957,455, forward strand.
CCTCACAAAGGTTATATCTTACAGTTCACTTCTGTGTTTTCTATCTTCACCTACAGGTCGATGGACATAACTACCCACAAGTTCTTAAATATCAGGAAGGACACTATGGAAGTGAAGATTAGTGAGGCCACATAAAGGGAAAAGCACAGCCATAGTGTTAGATGGATTAAGTTTTAAGCGATGGAACAAGCAATAAGGCATAACATAGCGGAGATGTAGGCCATTAGAGATGAGTTTCTGGATTCAAGGGGAAAGAGAAGCTGGACATCGTCCGCATATATGAAGAAAGTAATATTTAGGGTTCAAAGAAAAAGAGCAAGAGGAGACAAATAAATGTTAAGTAGAATGGGTCCCAGTATTGATCAGTTAAGAACCCAAGGAGTAGAGTAAACATTGGACCATAGCACTTTAAAGGTTCTGTTCTGAAGATTAGAGTTGAACCAAAGGAGGGAAAAGCCACACATTTCTATTTCCTCCACATGGTTGAGAAGTATGCTGTGGTCCACTAGATCAAATACTGCACTGAGATCAAGTGAAACAAGAAGAACTTCCCTACCTCTGTCAAGGGGCGTTATAGAGGTAGAGTTTGGACGAAGTTGGCAATTATCCAGGCACCAGCGATATTCAGTGCCAGTAGCTGGATATCTAACCAGAGAGTAGAACTGCATAAAGAGCAGGTATGTCCTGAGGGATTTGCTGGTCCTCTTCCCTCCTGACCTCTTGATTCTAATTGTCCCCCCTCCTTCCCCACTGAAAACATATATATATCCCCCAGCAAGAGCCCCCATTGTCCTCCCTGGGCCTTTCTTTATTGGTGGTGTAGCGCTATAGAAATGATAAGTAGTAGTAGTAGTAGTGGTGGTGTAGGGGTTAAGTGGGCAGGACTGATGCCCAATTACTCCTGCACTTCGCAGCTTCGGCCTCAAAATGACCACTGTGACCTCAAAAGGTAGTCTTGTGATATTAATTCTAGTACTGTGACACTGCTGCTAGAGGTTGCGGGAGCCGTGAGTGGTAGAAGAGAGTGGGCATCGCTCCTGCCCAATGGAACCCTATACCACCAGTGATCTTAAAGGTAAGTTCAGGTGGGGAGGTCTTGCTAGGGGATCTAGATTTCTTCCGGCGAGAGGGAGGGAAGGAGGAGAAATCTGGTGGGGGGGGGGGGAGCTTAAGAGAATAACCAGTCCACTTCCTATTTTTCTATTGTGTATGTTTCATCATTTCATCGCACACAACTAAAATTGACTTCAGACTGAAAGAACATGGTTATTATTTCCTTTTCACTGTTGCAGGATAAGAAGAAGGTGAAACATGCCATGCAAACATTGATCCAGGATCAGAAAAAATGCAATTTTTTACCCGGCCAGCTGTCCTTAATAAATGTACAAAAAGAGGTATGTGCTATTTCTTAATTTCAGTTGTTTTCCTAGTTAACAGAATACATAAAAACTGTATTACATTGAACTATATAATAATTTAGATTATGCTACTGAAATATGGAATGTGGTACAAAAGTCTATATTTAAGGCTAAATCAAGAGTACATTAGGATTAACCTCTGCACCCCCCAACCTCAGAAGTTAGCCAGCAAGTCAAATCTCTCTATATAATAATTGGTCAGTCTGCTTCCCTGGATGGATGGCTGGCTAGGTTCGTAACCGCATGCAAATGAGCTACTAATTAATCAGCTCATCTCCAGCCTTCCCTTCTCTCTCAGTGTCCTGCCTTTGTGGAAAGAGGAAATTACGTCAGAGGAGGGCGGGACACTGAGAGGGAAGGGAAGGCTGGAGACAAACCGAGTCTGCCACCACTGCGACTTGAGGTAAAAAAAAAGGTTTGAAGGCAGGGTGGCAGGAAGGAAAGGAGGGCTGTTGCGGGAGAAGAGGGCGGGCAGGTGAGGGCTGCGGTTGAACTGGAACTCGGTTGCTTAAAAGGGGGGCAGGTGGGGGCTGGGGTGAGTCACTGGACAAGGCTGGGATGGGAAGGCAGAGGAGAATCACTGGACATGGATGCTTTAGGAGGGGAGGGGAGAATCGCTGGACATGGATGGGAGGGTAGGGGAGAAAGGAGAAATCACTGGACATGGAGGGGAGGGCATGGGATAGAGGAGAATTGCTGGATATGGATTGAGGAGAAGGCAGGGAAGAGAGAAGAGTTGCTGGACATGGATGGATGGAGGGAGGGCAAGGGAGAGAGGAGACTGATGAGCAAAGAGGAAACAATAGAAAAAGAAATGCCATTTGGAAAGGGAGAGAATTTAAAACATAATAGCGATTAGACAATAGCCTTGCTAGGGCCCGTTTCATTTTTCGCGAAATGGGCTTTTTTGCTTGTTGCTTATATAATTGTGAAATAGCACATTTTTGTATATAAGTGGAGTGGAGGAGTGGCCTAGTGATTAGGGTGGTGGACTTTGGTCCTGAGGAACTGAGTTCGATTCCCGGCACAGACAGCTCCTTGTGACTCTGGGCAAGTCACTTAACCCTCCATTGCCCCATGTAAGCCGCATTGAGCCTGCCATGAGTGGGAAAGCGCGGGGTACAAATGTAACAATAAATAAAGATTAAGGGGAATCTTTTGTGCTAAAATCTGGGCTTAATATATTGTAAGGCAGGATTTTACCATGCATTACCTTTTGGGAGTGTTCCTTCTATTATTTATTGCAGATTGTGCATTAATGCAACCATTAGTCTGCAGTACCAGCAGTACATTATTGCAGGACCACTTACCGCTTCCTGTTTAGGAATGTTCCCGTGTTAACTCTGCACTAACCAGTTATCTTTTATTAAGTGTAACGTGCCAGCTAGTTAATTCTTCTCTGCCCATATCATGTGTCCTCAGAGAAAAACTGACAATTAATGTATGATCTAGATCCACCCGGGTGTTTGGATGAGTCTGCTTCTAGAGTGGGGCCGGCCGGTAGTCGTACAGTAGAGTTATGGTTTTGTGAATGATTGTCTTGTGATATCTTTTGTCTTGTTTTTTTCCACACAAATTGTAAGTCATTTCCCCCAATTTTATTTTATGTAACCACTTTGATGGTCTGACCCTATGCAGATAATCAAATAAACGCAACCCCTGAAGAATTCAGAAAAATACAGTAATGGGCAAGCTACTGCACAGGCCATCACTGTGTGCGATAGCCGATTAATGTGTGCAGTGTGTTAAAACAGGTCAATAAGGGACCACAAAGTTGAACACTCAATAATTTGTAAAAATAACAGGAAAACCCATTGGGACCAGGGGCTGTGTGATTTTTTAAATCATTTTTATTTATTTATTTAACACATTTATACCCCACATTTTCTCACTTAGTTGCAGGCTCAGTGTGGCTTACACAATACTGTAGAGGCAAGCTCTGGTTCAGTAAAATACAAATACACAATATAGTAGTAGGCATCACTTTCTGAATTTCTTTTGCCTGAAGTGGGCTGTTTAACAAATCAATGAACTCAGGGGCAAATCTTGGCATGTCTGATTGCTGTAAATAATCAAAGAACTGATCAGAGGAAAATTCCACATTCGTCTTGTACATTTCACTGAAATAGTCCACTAACAAAGAGGGCAGGTGCTGAACATGAGGGAGGGATAGGGGCAGGGACAGGGACACATACACAGAGAGGAGATGTTAGGACATTTAGGGACACAGATGGAATGATGGTAGACATGGGGACATAAGAAATGTCAGATGGACCAGAGACCCTGGAAAGAGCAAAAAATGGATGAGACTCAGGAATGGGGTGTGAGAAAACAGAGCAGAAAATGACTGGGACTTGGCGATTGAATGGGAGTGTGTTGGGGAAGGGGGGGGGGGGTAAAGCAAGAAATTATGAGTGGGAGAGATGGAGAGGGAACTGTGAGGGAATAATGAAGTCTTGGCAATTGGTAGGTATGCTTGGGGTTTTTTGGTGTTTGGGAGAATGAGGGTGTGAAATGGGGGGATGAAGTGTGGGGATAGGTTGAGATATAATGTGAGTGACCTGGAAGACTGGAGAGAGGATGAGAGGCATTGAAAAGGAATAGGGGTTCTGGGGATGGGTATGAGAGGAAGGGGATAGGTCTTGAGGGGGTTGAGTGATGGTGGAAATGGGGCTAAAGATGGTGAAAGAGAGGTAATAGGATATGGGGTAGAGGGTGAAAAAGAGAATAATGGCTTGAAGGCAAAGGAAGGAAGGAGAGACAGGGTTGGAGCTGGGGCTGGTGAGGGGGTGAGAGGCAGCGAAGGTTAGGTGAGGGCTGAGAGGATGAGTACAAAAAATGGAATGGGTCCAGGGAGTGGGTGAAAGATGGGAGGGAGACTAGAAAGGAGAAAGACAGAGGGGGAAAGGAGAGAGACAGAGGGGGCAATGGGAGTACTGGAGAAGGGATGAGAGGAAGATGGGAAAAGTCAGTAGATAAACTCCTCCTTTTCACCTCTCATCTAAGAGGGAGAGAGAAAGTGAAAATTAGGATAAAATCAAATGGTTGGATATAAAGGCAGAGAAAATAAAAGTGAAAAAAATCATAAAAAGAGAGCAGTGACAGATGTAGAGAAGGAAAAGAAGAAGACAAGAGAAGAAATGGAAAGGTCAACCTGGAAAATAATTTAGACTGACCCAATTAGAAAAATAAAATGCCCAGACAACAAAGGTAGAAAAGAAAATTATTATTTAATGCTTTTTAAGGATTGGGATGTGTATATATTTTCTGTACATTTTCTGTTTTTCTTTTACCAGTATTGCAGTATGGCTTTCTTGGGGGGGGGGGGGGGGGGGGGGCTCCATTTCAGTTTTTGTATGCATATTTTTGTGGTACCCTATTTTGTAACAGGTGAGGGTCTATCCATGTTCTGCATGTGCAACTGAGATTAAGGATTCTGCTAGCATGCACTCTTTGTGTAGGAATCTGTAACAGTCCAGCTTGTTCTAATTTCCCAGTAGCAGGTATATTGGTGCTCAAGGGCCCAGTTTAATATTTATAGCACTGTCTTTTCATAGATGGATAAGGGGTCTTATGGTGTGGTAACTTTGCTATATAGGTTTTGAATGTCTTTTTGCAGGGTTTTGTGTTATTTTGCAAAGTGCCAAGTCCTATTTAAAAGCGGGCCCTTGGCACCAAAAATACAAATGCTCAAGACTACTGGTCTCCACATCCTGTAAAATCACCACACAAATTAAAACCTGTTTTAATCAAAGTATCTAGCAGTGGAAGGAGCATGTAGTGTTCCTGATGTGATAATCAGAATTTGAATATTGTTTGTATGACGTGATGTTAGAGGGATAGCTCCATTGTTGGAGAATATGGAGTTTGTGATACATAACTGGTAGTGCAGGGTTTCTATTGAGATTCTTTCCAGTTCTATAGAAAATATAGACTTCACGCTACATGATGCTATTATAACAGCAATTTTACTGAGTAGCTGAAACTAGCTGGAGGGAGATGGGTTTTTTTACGCATAGAAAGCCATGGTGTCTTATATTGTTAAGTTGCCGACTGCTGCTGTCCTCTTCTGCTCGTGCTGTGGGTTCTGCCCAGGACCCGGATGATTTGCACGAAAAAGAGCGGGACTTGGGGGTGATTGTGTCTGATGATCTTAAAGTTGCCAAACAGGTAGAAAAGGCGATGGCCAAAGCCAGAAAGATGTTTGGGTGCATAAAGATAGTGATGTCCAGCAGGAAAAAAGAGGTGATATCACCTCTTTGGTCTTTGCTGAGGCCCCATTTAGAGTGCTACGTGCAATTTTGGAGACCGCACCTATAGACAGATATAAACAGGATGGAGTCGGTCCAGAGGGCGGCTACAAAATTAGTAAGCGGTGTCTGTCTTTGAATGCCTGAATAAACATGTGGATAAAGATGAGCCAGTTGATGTAGTGTATGTATATTTTCAGAAAGCATTTGAAAAAGTCCCTCATGAGAGACTCCTGAGGAAATTAAAAACCTATGAGATAGGAGGCAATGTTCTGTTGTGGATTAGGAATTGGTTGATGGGATAGAAACAGAGGGTAGTCAAGTCTCTCAGTGGACGAAGGTGAATAGTGGAGTACCACAGGGATCTGTACTGGGATCAGTGCTATTTAACATATTTATTAATGATCTGGAAATGGGAATGATGAGTGAGATGACACAAAACTAGTCAAAGCTGTTAAAATGCTTGTGGATTCTGAAAAATTGCAGGAATACTTTAGGAAGCTGGAAGACTGAGCATCTAAATGGCAGATGTGATTTAATGTGGAGAAGTGCAAAGTAATGCACATTGGGAAGAATAATCCAAATCATAGTTATGTGATGCTAAATTCTACCCTAGGTGTCATCGTGGACAATATGCTGAAATCTTCTGCCTAGTGTGTAGAGGCAAACAAAAAAGCAAACAGAATACTGGGAATTATTAGAAAAGGGATAGAAAAGAAGACAAAGATTATTATGCCTCTCTGTATCACTCCATAGTGAGACCATACCTTGAGTATTGTGTGCAATTCTGGTCGTCGAATCTTTAAAAAGAAATAGAATTATAAAAGGTTCATAGAAGGATGACCAAAGTGATTAAGGGGATGGAACTCCTCTGATATGAGGAAAAGACTTAAAAGGTTAGGACTCTACTGCTTGGAAAAGAGATTACTGAGGTGGATATGATAGAGGTCTATAAAATACTGAGTGCTGTAGAATGGGTAAATGTAAATTGAATTTTTACTCCTTCAAAAAGTACAAAGACTAGGGGACGCTCAATGAAGTTATATGGCACTACTTTTACAATGAACAGGAGGAAATAGTTTCTCACTCAATGAATAGTTAAGCCAGAGGATGCAGACCTGCCAAGTCTCTGCCTTGAGTGGGAGACTCCCGCTATGGTGGGTTATCTCTTGCTCTCTCACCAAAGTGGGAAATTCTCCTGTTCAGCACTGAGAAACTGCAACCATCTCACTGCCACACCACCACTGCTGCTTCTCCCAATGAGCAGCAGCAGTGGCAAATCAACAAACAGCAGGTGTAGGTCCATAGCCTTCAGGCATGCACTGTTGGCTCTGCTGGTCCCTTGCCCCCGGTGATGTCAACTTCCCATCCCAGGGCAGAGGACCACCATTGTTGACAGCGCATGACTGAAGGCTGCGGCCCCATGTTTGCTATTTGTTGTTTTCCCACATCTACTGCTGCTCATTGGGAGAAGCAGCAGTGGCCAGGAAACAGAAGATGCCATGTAAGGGGGAAGGGAAGGAGAAGGAGGGGTGTGTGTGTGGAGAGAGAGGAATGGAGAGAGGGGAGGAAAATGATAAAAGAATGGGGAAATTGGATGGAAGAGGGGTAGAGAGAAAGATGATGAGTGGAAAAATGGAAAGAGAAAGAGGGGGCATGGATGGAAAAGGGCTGGAGAGAGAGAGAGAGAAGATGATGGGGAGACCCTGGCTGGAAGGATGGAGAGAGAAATAGGAGAGATGACGGATGGAAGAAGGGAGAAAGAGGGAAGATGCTGGAAGGATGGGGACAGAAAGAAGGAAGACGGATGGGAGGGTGCAGAGGAATGATAATGGAAGGGTAGGGAGAGAAAGAGGGGAGATGCTGGATGGAAGGATGCAGAGAAAAAAGGGGAAAACTCTGGAAGGATGGGGAGAGGGGAAATGCTGAATGGAAAAGGGTAGAGAGAGAGACACTGGATGGAAAGAAGGAGAGAGAGATGGAGACACTGGATGGAAGGATCAGGAGAAAGGGTAAATATTGGATGAAAAGGAGAGAAAGAAGGAAGATGCTGGATGGAAGAGTAGGGAGAGAAAGAGTGAAGACGCTGGATGGAAGGGTAGGGAGAGAGAGAAGACGGATGGAAAGATGCAAAGAGAAAGATGGGGAGACACTGGAAGGATGGAGAGAAAGGGGGAAGATGCAGACTGGAAGGGTAGGGAAAAAGAGGGGAGATGCTGGATGGAAAGGGGAAGAAGATATAGTTAGTGAAAAACTGGAGAATAAGAGGAAGGGGCATAGGGAAGAACAAGTGTGATGGAAAGATGAAAAGCCATAAGTAGATGAAGTAAAAAGAGGGAAATTAAAGACTGGATAGTAAGAATGAATTAAATCTGGTCAGAGAGGCAGAGAAATAAAAATGAAGAAAATTGAAAGAAAAAGGAAAGGGAAAATGAGAAATGGATAGGAAACCCTGGCAAGAGAGTGTGATAAACACAGTGTCTGCCCTTACTTGAGGAGGCCGCCAGAGGGCGCTCTCCCACTGAAAACCGGGAAAATGCCCATTCTGGTCACTAGAGGGAGCTCCAGTGATCTAGCTGAGTATTGACTTGCATGGGCCAGTAGAGGGAGCTCCAGGGAGATAGCTGGGGGAGTGAGAAGAGACTTCTAGACCCAGATCTTTCTGGAACCAGAGGGGCACGGTCTCAAGGGGTGGGGAGGTTTATTGGACACCTCATAAATAGCTTCCTCTCAGTAGAGGAGGGAGGTTTGCCCGAAGGAGAAGAGATGAGAACCTGGAGACCCTGAGACCTGGAGGAGGAGAGGGTCCTGAACTGATTGGCAGCCTGAAGACATCAGGGGGAAAGGGCAAGTACTTCCCAGACTCAGGGGGCTATGGTATGAATGGACTTGTGGTGAACTGTGTGTTCAAAGGGGGGAGGACTGTGTGTCCCAAATACTGAGAAAAGCAGGCTGCAAAGCCTGGGGTTAGAAGTCCCCAAAGTATTGATGGTAGGACTGAGCCCAAGTATTTGTGTAGAGAGGCTCAGTGTGAAGACATGTGAAAAGATAAAGTATTTAAGCTGGAAGAAGTGTGCCAAGGGGCTTGAATAAAGAGCTGCCTGAGGAATATGCGGTTGGCGAGGACTGTCCAATTTGCATATTGAGAACCAGGTCACCCTGAGTGAAAGAGGAGGCCCAAACATAGAGGCCCGAGTCACCAGAGTCCTAGAGAAGTCTTGTTTCAAGTTTGTTCTCTGAAGCAAAGGACTGGTCAGGCTGGGTAGGAGCCACTAGAGGGCTGCTGCACACCTGCGAGCACCCCTGCGGGCTTACAAATGGCACCCCAGATGGGACCTTGTTATGAAATAACCACCTGAAGACAAGGACATCAGAGGATTCCTGCTACCCTTGGTAGTTATAAGTACATAAGTACATAAGTAGTGCCATACTGGGAAAGACCAAAGGTCCATCTAGCCCAGCATCCTGTCACCGACAGTGGCCAATCCAGGTCAAGGGCACCTGGCACGCTCCCCAAACGTAAAAACATTCCAGACAAGTTATACCTAAAAATGCGGAATTTTTCCAAGTCCATTTAATAGCGGTCTATGGACTTGTCCTTTAGGAATCTATCTAACCCCTTTTTAAACTCCGTCAAGCTAACCGCCCGTACCACGTTTTCCGGCAACGAATTCCAGAGTCTAATTACACGTTGGGTGAAGAAAAATTTTCTCCGATTCGTTTTAAATTTACCACACTGTAGCTTCAACTCATGCCCTCTAGTCCTAGTATTTTTGGATAGCGTGAACAGTCGCTTCACATCCACCCGATCCATTCCACTCATTATTTTATACACTTCTATCATATCTCCCCTCAGCCGTCTCTTCTCCAAGCTGAAAAGCCCTAGCCTTCTCAGCCTCTCTTCATAGGAAAGTCGTCCCATCCCCACTATCATTTTCGTCGCCCTTCGCTGTACCTTTTCCAATTCTACTATATCTTTTTTGAGATACGGAGACCAGTACTGAACACAATATTCCAGGTGCGGTCGCACCATGGAGCGATACAACGGCATTATAACATCCGCGCACCTGGACTCCATACCCTTCCTAATAACACCCAACATTCTATTCGCTTTCCTAGCCGCAGCAGCACACTGAGCAGAAGGTTTCAGCGTATCATCGACGACGACACCCAGATCCCTTTCTTGAATACCACGGTCTGAAAGCTGAAACCAAGGGAAGAGCAGAGGGTTGGTTGGACCCAGGCAGTAATTGTATCCCCAGGGAAGTGGGCAGAAAGGGCCAACAGGCTACAGGCTGGTTCTGGGGGACCAGAGAACTCAAAGTGAAGCCGAGAGGAAAAGGCGTCAGTTTCCAGACGAGGTCTCCTGTGTGGGGATAGGGGGAGCAGTCGAGTTCCGGAGATGAGTCGGCGGAGTTCCATGTGGTCTCCTGTGTGGGGATAGTGGGAGTGGTCGAGTTCCGGAGGAGAGTCGGAGGAGTTCCAGAGCCCAGAGACCAGACGAGTGGCCAGAGTGTGGTGGTGGTGTCCAGGAGGTTCCTGAAGCCCGTTGAGGGGGCCAACGCTGACAAAGGTGCATTACCCGCCTACCCAGGTAAAGGGTACCTAGGGGGGAGGCGGGGGAGGATCAGTAAGCTGAGAAGAGCAATTCATGTAAATGATAGAAAGGCTTGTTCTTGTGGAAATTCTGGTACGAGTTTAAGAAGTAGAGCAAGTGTAGGACCTGGGAAAGCACTTGGATATCTCTTGTGTGTTGCAGGCTACATCCCATCAGACGGTCGAGAAGGACGTCGGAGCCATGGGAGGGTGGAGACGGTTCAGACCAAAGAGAAAAGTCCAGAGGCCCAAGGAGCCAGAGCCCAAGTCGCCAGCAGAAGGAATGGACAAGGCAGAGTGGGACACCATGATCCAGGTTCTGGGACTTGGAGGGGGACTGTGTTCAGAGACTGTTGGGACATTGTTTAAGCCTGAAGGGGTGTCTGGGGAAGACAGGACCCCGAGGAGAAGAGAAGTGATTGAGCCAGAGTGTTACCAATGTGGGGAAATGGGCCATGTTGGAGAGTGGTGTCTGGAAGTATTCAGTTCAGAGGATGAACTGGGAGACTGGGAAGAGATAGGGAATCCTACAGTCGGTTGGTTGGGGTTAAGTGACATGGCAGGCAAGAGGAGGCCCAAAGGTCATGGGAGTCGGGGGGTGACCCATTCCTCAGGGGCAGACTGCATGGTTAGGCTGGGAACCCAAGGGGTGTCTGCAGGGAAGAGGGTCAGGAGGAACCCGCGGCAGGGAGAGCACCCAATGTCCCAGGGAGAGGGGAGGCCACAAACCTGAAAAGTGCCAAGAGGGAGGAGGGGTGCCTGGACAAGGAAGGAAAGCCCCAGTTGCAGGATAGTGAAAGTCCTGGTAAGAAGGGTAAACCCTCTAGGAAAGAGAAAGGGGGTGTAGGTCCAGGTGAGAACTTCCCAGGTGACAGGATAAAGAGTAGTCCTGATTGTGGAGGGGAAGTCATTGTACACTGTGAGCAGGGGGGTGAGACAGCTGAAGATAAAGTAGGCTGCCCATGCTACGGTGAGGACCGGGCAGTATTTCCATGGGGTGGGGAACCAGGGAGAGTTGCCCCAAGGGAGAAATACTGGGAGGCCCGGGGAAAGAATGAGAACCCGCTGTTAAAATCCCTTACAGAGAGTGTCTGGCAGTTAGAAGTGGAATTACAGGCCCTAGGTAAACTGGGGGAAATCTATAGGCACCCGGAGCAATGTCTGAGGGAGGTCATGGAACTAAACAAAGGACTGATGTTAACTTTAGTGAGCCACATACAGCAGCAGCAGGAGGCGGCCCAGAAGGCGATGGAGAATAGTCTGAGGGAGAATGAACAGAAATGGGTCCTATTCGAGTCAGCTTGTAAGGAAGAGATGGCTGCTTCAAGGCAGGCCTTAGAGGCCAAACTGGCAGAATCCCTTAGGCAGAAGGAAGGCTGTGAAGCACTGCTAGCCACGGTTAGGGCTGAGCTGCGCACTGAAGTTAAGCTAAGGGAGGAAAGGGAAGCAGAAGTAGCCCAGCTTACATCTACCTTGAAAGAGACCCAAGCCTTGAAGGAGACCCAATTAGCAAAGCTGCAGTCCACACATGAGCAGGAGATAAGGGACCTCACAGACAAATTGCAACAAGACCAGGAGCAGAGGGTATCCCTAATTAAAGCTGAGTTCCAGAATGCTCGCCAGGAGTGGCATAAAGAGCAGGAGGCCCTGAAGGATATTATTAAGGAGATGGGTATACTACAGCAAACAGCTATAAAAGAGCTGAGGGGGAGTTTAACCTAGGTAAAGGAGTGGTTAAGAGAATTAAAGGGCCAGCAAGAAAGTCAGCTGAGGGAAGTACAGCAGGGGTATGATAGAGCTGTGGTAGAGTTAACTGTGGCCTTGCAGCAGACCCAAGCTGAGTGGGCTGTAGAGAGACAGCAAGCCAAAGAGACCACAGAAAGGGCAGAAAGATGCAGGGAGGCCATGGAAGAGAAGTGCAGAGTGCTGACCCTAGCAGTTGATGTTCTCTTCCAGGATGGGCAAGGGAGGTTAAGAGAGCTTCAGGAAGCCCACTCCTGCATTGTAGCCCTACAGGAAAAGCTCAAGGGAGGGTCAGGATAGGGAGAGTCAGAAGGACCCAGAAGGGGTTAAATTAAGTAAATCCCTGTCCATGAGTAGGGGTCAGGATAGGGAGAGTCCGAAGGGCCCTGTTAAACCCACACGGAGGGGTGGTGTAAAGTGTAAGGAGTGGGAGAAGGGCAAGCAGAAAAGGAAAGAGGCTGCCCAGGGGAGGGAAAGGCTCAGGCCCCAGAAGAAAGGGTTGATCCTAGGGCCCAGATACCGCACAGTAGAGTCGGGGGAGGAAAGAGCTCCTAGGCAGGGGACCCCGGCTCAGGAAGGGTGCCAGGGGGAGGCTAGATCACCCGAAGGCTGGGGGGAGTCTTGTGCTAAAAGTGGTTATCCTAGTTCAAAAGGGAGGGATAGGAAACACTTAAAAGTCTCAGGGAAAAGGAGACTTAGAAACCTACACACAACCCACAGAGGTCAGTCAGGGCCTAGGGGGCGCAGAAGTGCGGCCCAGGCTTGTAGAAAACAGGGCAGTAGGCTTAGAAGTTGCCCTGAGGGGATAAGAAAACTAGGTCTTAGGAAAGTACACCAGAAACCTAGAGTGAAGAAGGGGGTGTACCCGTGGGCTAGGAAAGTGGGTGAAGAGATTAGATTCTGAGGCCTAGGAAGGCGTAGAAAGAAAGGAGTAGGGATCTTTGAGTTTCTAGGGGTTACAGAGGAAGGTCCCCTAGAGCAAAGCAGAGCCTTTGTGGTAAGGCGAACCACGGGATATAAAGCCTTCCTGAGAATCCCGCCTAAGTGATAGGGGAGAGAAGGAACCTGACCCCAAGATGAGTTAGGGGAGTCAGGAATTGCTGCTCCTCAAAGAAGATATTTGAGGGAGCAACAATATCTTAAGGGTGGGGGTATGTGATAAACACAGTCTGCCCTTACTTGAGGAGGCCGCCAGAGGGCGCTCTCCCACTGAAAACCGGGAAAATGCCCATTCTGGTCACTAGAGGGAGCTCCAGTGATCTAGCTGAGTATTGACTTGCATGGGCCAGTAGAGGGAGCTCCAGGGAGATAGCTGGGGGAGTGAGAAGAGACTTCTAGACCCAGATCTTTCTGGAACCAGAGGGGCACGGTCTCAAGGGGTGGGGAGGTTTATTGGACACCTCATAAATAGCTTCCTCTCAGTAGAGGAGGGAGGTTTGCCCAAAGGAGAAAAGATGAGAACCTGGAGACCCTGAGGCCTGGAGGAGGAGAGGATCCTGAACTGATTGGCAGCCTGAAGACATCAGGGGGAAAGGGCAAGTACTTCCCAGACTCAGGGGGCTATGGTATGGATGGACTTGTGGTGAACTGTGTGTTCAAAGGGGGGAGGACTGTGTGTCCCAAATACTGAGAAAACAGGCTGCAAAGCCTGGGGTTAGAAGTCCCCAAAGTATTGATGGTAGGACTGAGCCCAAGTATTTGTGTAGAGAGGCTCAGTGTGAAGACATGTGAAAAGATAAAGTATTTAAGCTGGAAGAAGTGTGCCAAGGGGCTGGAATAAAGAGCTGCCTGAGGAATATGCGGTTGGCGAGGACTGTCCAATTTGCATATTGAGAACCAGGTCACCCTGAGTGAAAGAGGAGGCCCAAACATAGAGGCCCGAGTCACCAGAGTCCTAGAGAAGTCTTGTTTCAAGTTTGTTCCCTGAAGCAAAGGACTGGTCAGGCTGGGTAGGAGCCACTGGAGGGCTGCTGCACACCTGCGAGCACCCCTGCGGGCTTACAAAAAGAAAACAGAAACAAGAGACTGGGACTAACACAATTAGAAACAGTAAATGGCCAGACAACAAAGGTAAAGAAAATTATTTTATTTTTAATTTAGGATAAAGTAATATGGTAGGTGTATTAATAAAGGTTAATACATTTTTTAAAAACCCCATAAAATAGAAAATAACGTGACACCTTTATATTGGACTAATTTTAATACATTTTTGACCAGCCTTCAGAGACCAACACTTCATTCCTCAAGTCAAGAGAGGATACCATAACAGTAGTATACTGTCCTGACCTGACCTGAGGCAGGAGCGTTTGGCCTCTGAAAGCTAATTGGGAAAGGTATTAAGCTAGTCCAATAAAAAAGGTATCCTCTTATTTTCCATTTTCAAGTGCCTGAACTGAGCCTGTGCAGGAGGGCCGGCATCGGCGGTTGAAGCACGCTGGCAACTGCTGTACTGCTCAAACAGCATGGTAGGGGGCTTATGCAGTGGACCTCTTCAGCTAGCGGGTCTTGGGCATCTCTGCCAACAATTCAACGAGTGCCACAATTTTGGAGTGGGCTTAAGCTCAAAGTGGGTGTGTGTGTGTGTGGGGGGGGGGGGGGGTGTTGAGGCCGCCTTGCGGTTATGCCCCTGGGGGGAATAGATCTGGGTAGAGCTATAATAGAGTGAACTGAAACACTCCCTCTTACCCATCCCTGCTGTCACAGGTGTAAATAAAATATTTTATGGAATGGTTGTGGGATTGAGGTGTTCCAGAGGGTGGAGCTTTAAGGTAGGGTAGGTGGGACTAAGGAAGAGTGAGGTAGGGCTGGAGGCATGTGCTAATATCTCCCTGTTAAAAATCAGGACCCCTTGGCAACTCTGGAGGATGTGGTATCAGTGGTTAGTGTATCTGAGTTCAGAAAAGGTTTGGATAAGTTCCTGGAGGAAATGTCCAGTCTGCTATTGAGATAGACATTGGGAAAGTCATTGCTTGTCCCTGAGACCAGTAGCATGATCTTGCTACTATATGAGATTCTGTCAGGTACTTGTGACCTCAATTGGCCACTGTTGGAAGCAAGATACTGTCTATATGGACCACTGGTCTGACCCAGTATGGCTGTTCTTATGTTCTTAGGAAACGTATAGTTCTTACTTTATTTAAACTGTGAGCCCCTTATTTCAGTTTAAAACTTTTTTTCACCCAGTAAAGTGAAGTTTCCATTCACCTTAGTGTAGTCTGTGGTTTGTTGAGGGGACATGGAGAGAAGAACTGTGATAAGAGTTATTCACAAAGAAAACTTACTTCAGTGTTTTTAAAATTTTAGGTACATCAAGTTATAACCCAGCTTAAGCAGTTGTGGCCAGAAGGATCCGATATCAGACGCATTCTTTGTGTTGTAACATGTTCACTGGGACTGAAGATGCACAGTAAGGTGGCAGAATATTCAGAAGCCTCTGAAAGTTCTACTCAAGGACACTTAAAATGTGGGATTCATCAGGTACAATTTATTAAGATTCTGAAAAGAAAATTATAACTGCCTCAGATTGTTCAGTGTTTGAAAAAACACGTGACAGGCAATATTATTATGTATTAATTGCATATGTTTTATTACGTTTATTGGGGCTGTCACAGCACAATGGGACTGAGTTTTGACTTTCCTCCACTGTATAATATGGAGATGTAATTACTCTTTTCATAGAGAAATCAAAACTATGCCACGTGCCTTTAAAAATTGCCTTCCTTGGTTTATCTGTTTCTTGGAATACTATAGACTAAACGCATGCACATTTTTTTATCTTTAATTTTCTTATTAATTACATTCCTGGACAGGAAAATAGTGAACCGTTAACGCTACAAGAAGTGGCCGATCTTTGCAGAATGCATTGCCTCAGCATAATTTTTCTTTCATTTTTGCCACTTTCGCAACGTGGTCGTTCCAAGATCATCGGATCCTGCTGGGATAAGAGAGTCTGCACATTTTTGAAAATGGTATGACCAGAATAATAGTTACAAGAGTAAAGCAATTGATATTTATGTCCTAGTTATGTATCTACCTGTAGGTAAGCATCTGTCCATAATATCCTACATGAGCTTTTATAGTATGGAGTGTTGGGAAGGCATCCTTCTCAGGTGAAGGGGATCCTGTTTCTGATATCCAGCTCCCAATAAATCAACTCCACCTACAGGTTCCCAGTAAATGTAAGGAGACAAAATTGTATTAGGATTTATTTAGAGAAGAAACCATGCTGTCCCAAGTGCTCTTGCCTGTGTGAATCTGTCTCTGAATATTCTATAAGATAACTGCAGTTCCCACCAGGTGATTCTCACCAAATGTCCCAGCTGTAGAAGATGACTGGCAGGCCACTCTTCAATAGGGCATGGTCTCAAATCTTTCTTCCTCTCGGGGTCTGTAGTCTCGATGTTGTTTTTCTTTCTTCTTTAGGATTTAGGATGCCAAATGTGTTTTGCATTCCAACATAGTACTGCCTTTTGTTTACTCTTATCTGGCTATGCTCATTGGCTGTGCATCACACCGACTTCAGAGGGCTCACTCTGCTTGCATGAATGATCTGATTAAGGAATACATCACATTCTCACATCATGAGACTTTTTAGAAGAATTGAAATGTCTGTTCAAGATTTTCCATCTTGCTCAAGCATGATCTTTATGATCTGACGGTTGGAAACAGGATACTGGGCTAGATGGGCCATTGGTCTGTCCCAGTATGGCAACACTTGTGTTACTCAAAAGTAGGCAACGGAAGATCAAAAATAAGAAAAAAAACAGGACCTAAATGTCCATAATTCCACAAAACATTTTAGGCCTAAGAATTTCCACCACTTCTTTTCTCCCTACCTAACAGAAATGTACATAATGCAAATTATATGTACACTTACAGTAAGCAATAGTAATAAAATATTCATCAGATACCACTCTGATTTTATACCTTTGGACCATTGAGCTTACATACCAGAAGAACATACATATGTACTATACAGTCACTCAGTTGGACACTTACCTATGTGGTGTATAGAAAGTTCTTCACCACCAAAGAGATTTGAACAAAAAAATTAATAGACTTATGTGAAAACGTTAAAAAATAAAATAAATACAAATTGCAAACACAAAAACGGCTAATAAACCAACATAGTGCTCACTTAATACCCTTTTGGAGAAGACATCATAGCAGATAAAGACCAGCACAATCATCAAAACTGAAACCCAAAAAGACAATAAAAGACAGTCAGGATCTCAAAAGGGACTGATCTAACTGCTATTCTCCAGAAGATGGCAACGTATGCTCACTATAAAAACCATCAAAGAGGCCAGAAAAAAGTATACCATCTGCTCTCCAGGAGATAGCAGCATTGCTGGGAAAAAAAAAAAAAACAATGCAAGTGAAACCAACAGGACATATATCCCCAGGGGTTAAAGGTCAATTAAAAAACAGCACCATAATATCTAGTAGAAAAAAACAAAATAATTGGCAGCTATCTTACAGACCTTAATTCAATAATTAAAACCACACAAAAGTTGCAAGAACAATAAAATCCAAAATATCGCTAATAAAATGCAAATGAGATAGTGCTGGCACATAAAAATCAAGAAGCAACCTACTAGCTGAAAATGAATAAGGTAAGATATCACTAAAATGCCAATCTTGAACAAATATTAAAACTGAAAAATGAGAATTAAAAAAATTAAAACAAAAATCACTACCGATGATGTCAGAAGGACGTTGCTGTATGTCCGAAAAAAAAACCCCTCCTGAATAATGTAAACAAAAACAAAAGATGCATTGCAGAGCTAGCGTGTCACTCTAAGTGCTTGTTAGATAAATGGTCCAAAGGTATACACCATTGCTTACTGTAAGTGACGAGCAGCCTAATGGTTAGTGCAGTGGGCTGAGATCCTGTGGGGAGCACAGTCCAATTCCAACTGCAGCTTCTTGTGATCCTGGGCAAGTCACTTAACTCTCTACTGCCCCAGGTACAAAAACGATTATGAGCCCACTAGGGACAGAGAAGGTACCTCCATATAATAACTGTAAATTGCTTTGGCTGTACCTCAGGAAGGTGGTAGATCAAATCCATGACCCTTTACTCCTACAGGCTACAAGATGATTTACAGAATATTTATTTAGATTTTGCTCACACCTTTTTCAGTAGTAGCTCAAGGTGAGTTACATTCAGGTACACTGGATATTTCTGTGTCACAGGAGGGCTCACAATCTAAGTTTGTACCTGAGGTAATGGAGGGTTAAGTGACTTGCCCAGGATCACAAGAAGCAGCAGTGGGATTTGAACCGGCCACCTCTGGATTGCAAGACTGGTGCTCTAACCACTAGGCCACTCCTAGATAAAATACTCATATCTACAATATCATTAATTATTGTAAGACAATAAGATACATAGACACATACAAGACAATCTACCAACAGATATATCATACATAAAATAACAAGAACTAAAATACATAGAACATAGACATCTAAAACAGTTAACACAGCCTTATTAAAAAAAATATATTTTGACAATTCATAACACATAGGCATTGACAAAGAACAAAGCCTGAAACTGTTTGTGAAATGTCAACAGATCCCAGAGGAACTTTCAATTTCCCGGACATCACCATGCACCCCCAGGCACTCCTGATCCTCCCCTACAATTCCCGACACCCCCAGGTACTTCTGATCAGATATCCCCCACCTCCCCCCCCCCCAGTCCTTCCAAATCTTCTGTTCCCAAACCCTGTCCCCAAGTCAAAAACCCCATCCCCTGGGTATAAGCACTTCCTCTTTCCATAATCTGATCCTCACCCCCCTACCTTGATAATCCTGGGACTTACCCAAGGGGCTGCCATTTATTTCATGCACTTGATATACCAACTTTCACATGAATGTAGGGCTGAGCGGTTTACATGGAGCAGAAAAGAAGGGATGAGATGACAGAGGAAATCAGACTGTTAGGGAGACCAATACACAAGGAAAGTTGTTGCCAGAGGATGTGGTAAATGCAATTTGCCTATCTAGATTTTAAAAAGTCCATAAACTGCTATTAAGGAAGACATGGGAAAAGCCACTACTTATCCCTGGGGTCAACAGCATGGAATTTTGTTACTCTGGGATAGTGCCAGATACTTGTGACCTGGATTGGCCACTACTGGAAGTAGGATACTGGGCTAGATGGACTCTCAGTCTAACCCAGTAAGACAGTTCATATGTTCTTATGTTCTTCCTTTTTGGGCCTACAAGCAGTGGTGTGCTGGAGCAGGCTCTCACAGGCTCGCAAGAGCCGGTTGTTAAGTTTTTAAGAATTTTGGGAGCCAGTTGTTAAAGTAGGGCCCTCCATGGCTACTTTAACAACTGGCTCCCAAAATGTGGGCTTCAGCCCCCTGCTGAATTCTCTTTTACTTTGCTGGTGAGGATGCTGAGCCCTGCCAGCCAAGTAAATAGACTGCTGCTGCTCCCCGCTCCTTGTTTCCAGCTCTGAGCAGCAGGCTGGGACTTCTGCAGCATGTGTGAGAAGTTTCAGCATGCTGCTCAGAGCAAGACATTGGGAGTGGTGGCAGTCCATTTATTGGCTGCCAGCAAAGGTATGCCTAGTGAGCCCCCACGAAGGGAGGGAGGAGGGAGAGGCAAGTGTTGCCCCCCCCCCCCCCCCCCGGCCACCCCTAGCCCTTCCAACTGCAGAGCTGGCTACGTCCGGAGAAAGAGCCTGTTGTTAAAAATTTACCAGCACACCCCTGCCTACAAGTCTCTTATGTAGTCCAGTTCCCAAGCGTTCTCTACTTAAGAACATAAGCTTCGCTATACTGGGACAGACAGAAGGTCCATCAAGCACAGCATCCTGTTTCCAACAGTGGTCAATCCAGGTTACAAGTACCTGGCAAGATCCCAAAACAGTACAATACATTTTATGCTGCATATCTTAAAAATAAGCAGTGGATTTTCCCTAAGTCCATATTAATAATGGCTTATGGACTTTTCTTTTAGGAAGTTATCCAAACCTTTTTTAAACCCCACTAAGCTAACTGCTTTTACCACATCCTCTGGCAACGAAGTCCAGAGTTTAATTACACGTGGAGTGAAGAAATATTTTCTCTGATTTGTTTTAAATGTACTACTTTGTAGCTTCATTGTGTGCCCACTAGTCCTAGTATTTTGGGAAAGCGTAAACAAGGGATTCACGTCTACCGGTTCCACTCTATTTTATAGACCTCCGTCATATCTTCCCTCAGCCGTCTTTTCTCTAAGCTGAAGAGCTCTAGCTGCTTTAGCGTTTTCTCATAGGGAAGTCATCCCATCCACTTTATCATTGTCATCGCCTTTCTCTGTACCTTTTCTAATTCCACTATATCTTTTCTGAGATGCGGTGACATGAATTTCACACAGTATTCACATCTTACCACCAAGCTTTCTCATACTAATTCACAAAATCATTACACTATTAATGCTGATTATTAGTGCTGATATTCATCCCTTAAGTGGCCAGGTTTAGCGCATATAAGGGGCCGCATAAAAGTCTGTCCTACCTTTATGCGCTAACCCATGTCTGCTTAAGTGCTGAATATTGACTTAAGCAGCTATATGCTATCCGGCTCAAAAATAACTGGATATTCAAAGCTGAATCCTGAACAGGGCCCAGCTTTGAATATTTGTGAATAATTCCGTTGGTGGTGAGCAAAACACTCGCTGCCGCTGGCTGAATATTGACCCAGTTGACTTTAAGATTTTAACAGTGGCCTCTCCATGCATGTTACTCCAACCCTCTTGGCAGTCAGATGTAGCCATACATTACCCTCTGTTCAGTGGATTATATTTTTCCCTGTAAAATTTTATATGGCTGAGCAAACACTCAAGCCCCCTTCATCATTTCATTTACCTGTTAACCCACATCTGCCCTTACTTCAGTATTCTGTCTATGCCCCAGCATGCTTAAATTCTCTCACAGTTTTGGTTGCCACTGTCTCTGCTTCTTCTAGACATCTACTAGTCTCTGAATAAGAAAACAAAGAACTGAATTATATAAAAGCATCAAAATTCCTTTTTGATGGTATGTTTCAGCCTGTCAGAAATACACTTTATTTGTTATATTATGTATATGCAAAAAAAAAGCATTCCGAAAATAATGTTTAGCAATCCAAGATCTATTGTAAGCTATTAATGTAATGTTGCTTTTTTTTTTTCATATTGATGTATCAGCAACAAGTGTATATCTATTTGGCTCTGAAAATATTGAATAATGATGCTGATTGGACAGTGGATTTGACATACCTGCCAGACTTCAGTGACAATATACTATGGAAAAATATTGCACATTACCATGAAACAGAAGCCTTCTTGGGTACGTATTCTTGCATGACTATATTATTAATGTACATTATTAGTAGCCACTTTATTAGCATTTCTAGATTCTAAAGCTTATTAAAGAACAATTTACAGTACTTGCCAGGGAAGCTTATTATGGCACAGTAAGGAGATAACTTTATAAAGCCATTTTTTAAAATTATTTGTAGCATTTGTATCCCACATTTTCCCACCGATTTGCAGGCTCATTGTGGCTTACATTTGCCGTAATGTCGGTTGCCATTTCCGGGTAACAGAATTACAAATGGTATTGCGTTAAGGTGCAGACATACATGGTGAGATACATGGAACATAACATATATGGAACAGATCATGATATATATATATATATATATATATATATATATATATATATATATATATATACCATGTGCATACATACATGGTAAAGCATATTACATTATGGTATTGCATGAAGGTTCTTGAGTAATAACTTGGATTGTAACATACATTAAGTCATCGACTATTGAGAGACCCTATTCGACATAAGGTTTAAGGTGGTAGTGCTTGATCATTAATAGTAGAGAGGTTATACAGTAATGTGGTAAGATTTCGGTTTTGTATAGATCGTGTATAGTGTTATTGTTTAGTATTTAAGATGGATGTTTATTGTATGCCTTCTTGAAAAGATCTGTTTTCAGTAGTTTTCGGAAGATGGCTAGGTCTTGCGTTGTTTTTATGGCCTTTGGTAGTGCGTTCCATATCTGCGTGCAGATGTATGAGAAGCTGGTCGCGTATGTGGATTTATATTTTAGCCCTTTACAGTTAGGATAGTGGAGATTGAGGAACGTGCGTGATCTTTTTGCGTTCCTAGTAGGCAAGTCTATAAGGTCTGACATATAGGTCGGGGCTTCCCTGTAAATGATTTTGTGGACCAGGGTGCACAATTTGAACGCAATTCGTTCTTTTAATGGAAGCCAGTGTAGTTTTTCTCTTAGGGGTTTGGCACTTTCGTATTTCGCTTTCCCAAATATTAGTCTGGCTGCTGTGTTTTGAGCGGTTTAAAGCTTCTTAATGATTTGTTCCTTGCATCCGGCATAAATGGCATTGCAGTAGTCTATATGACTTAGCACCATTGATTGTACTAGGCTGCGGAATACTTCCCTTGGGAAGAAAGGTTTGATTCTTTTAAGTTTCCACATTGAGTAGAACATTTTCTTTGCTGTATTTTTCGCATGATCTTCGAGTGTCAGATTTCGGTCAATTGTGACTCCCAGAATTCATTTTATTAAATGATAAAATAGATAGAAACACTTGTTGGTTATGTCCCTTAATGTTGGTACCAATTTTAGCCTGTATGTGGCTGTACCAGGGGTTTTCAACCCAGTCCTTGGGACACACCTAGCCAGTCAAGTTTTCAGGATATCCACAATGAATATGCATGAGATAAATTTGCATACAATGGCAGTAGGGCATGTGAATTTATCTCATGCATATTCATTAAGGGTAACCTGGCTAGATGTGTCCCTGCCCTGAGCCTGGATAAAGACACGTGGAGGGACATAATGAAACGGAAACGCCTATCTCCATGGGCGTTTATCTCTGAGAACGGGTCCATGAAGGGGCGGGCCGAACCATATTTTCGAAAAAATGGACGTTTTTGAGTTGGACGTTTGTTTTTTTTAGCGATAATGGAAACTAAAAACGTCCTAATCCGAGCCATTTGGTCGTGGGAGGGGCCACGATTTGTAGTACACTCGCCCCCCTGATATGCCGGGACACTGGGCACCCTAGGTCAGTGCGGTGGACTTCAGAAAAAGCTCCCATATGCATAGCTCCCTTACCACAGGTGCTGAGCTCCCAACCCCCCCTCCCCCAAAACCCACTACCCACAAATGTACAACACTACCATAGCTCTTAGGGGTGAAGGGGGCACCTACATGTGGGTACAGTGGGTTTTGGAGGCCTCCCATTTACCAGCACAAGTGTTACAGGTGGGGGGGGGGATGGGCCTGGGGCCACCTGGCTGAAGTGCACTGCGGTACCCACTAAAAGTGCTCCAGGGACCTGCATACATGCAGTCCTCTAGGACTTGTTGCTGCTATATAACATTGGCACACCAGTTGATACCTGAAGACTAATCTCTCCGAAAACGTCCTTTATTGGAATAACCGCGTTTACTCACAGTTAACTGCAGATCAGAGGTTGTGCCCCACTGGCAACGAGTCTCCCTGGTACTGAGATTAGTAGTAGGTCAGAGTTGGCAGAATGCTGTACAATGCCCTCTTTCAGCCACATTCAAGGGAATACAGCCGAGTTAATGGATTTTTCAGTATTTTAGCAGTTACCATGTGGTAAACTGCACATTAAGTGCTTTTTGAGGGGGTAGGGCGTGCACAGAGAATAGGTGTTCCCAATACTGTTTTTGCTACCCACAATCTCCCTCCTGGAAATCTCAGGGTTAATTTAATTTCAGTGGCGTACCAAAGGGGGGGGCAGTGGGGGCGGTCCGCCCCGGGTGCACGCCGCTGGGAGGGTGTCGCGCGCCTGTCCGCTACGTTCGTTCTGTGCTCTCTCTGCCTCGGAACAGGTTACTTCCTGTTCCGGGGCAGAGGGAGCATGGAAACGAACGAGGCGCACAGGCGCGCAGCACCCCCCCAACGGCATGCACCTGGGGGGGGGGGGGTTCTTTCACCGGGGAGGGGGGCGGGGCGCATCGGCAATCTGCCCCAGGTGTCAGCCCCCCTAGGAACAGCCACTGTTTAATTTCATTTAATTAAACATTTAAAGTCCACTTAACCAGTAGCTCACGGGAGATTACGATAAAAAAATATTAAAACAGAAACAGTAAAAGATTATGTCCACCTATATCACATTGAACCACATGCCCAAACTATAATTAACATCAAAAAATTTTACAAATACCCAAATTTTCAGTAGTTTTCGTGGTGACAAACTATTGTAATACCCTGGTGCTGCTCTTTGAATTGATCTATTCCATGTTGCTGACCATTGTTATCTAGAAACATAAGGCCTGATACTGCTGAGCGGGTCAGGAGGAGATATTCTGCAGCACTTTGCCAGACAGTGATCTCCATGGCTCTGGCAATATTCAGTGCTGGTGCCCGCATGGGTAATCAGACAAGTCCACTTAAATAGCAGTCCTAACTCTACATGGTTAGTTTTGTGGGTATGACGCTGAATATCTGTTATACTCGCACAACTTCCGGATGCTGCCAGAGAGCTGGATATTCAGCAGTGGCAGTCAGTGTTCAAAAATTGTTCACCGCTGCTGGTTGACTGTTTTCTCCATATGGCCTGCTTATTCATACTGGCTACTAATCTGTACTATCTCTTCCTACCTGTGCTTATCCCATGCTTTATTGCTTTTCCTCATCTTCATTTCAACTGCGAGGCCATTCCACACCACCACCATTTCGTAAAGAAGCATTTCCTTAGTTTACTCCTGACTCTGTCCCCTTTCATCTTCATCCTATGTCCATTATTCCAGAGCTTCCTTTCAATTGAAAGAGGCCCACCTCTTGTGTGTTATTGTCCCAACAGACTAGTCTAGGTGCTGCATTGTGTTATCCTACCAGCAGGTGGAGACAAAGAATTAAAAAACAGTGATGTCATCACTTTTGAATTCTGTACAGCAGCTTGGCCAGTCAGTATGTCTGTCTCCAACTGGTGGGAGGTTGATATCCTGTGTTATCTGATGTGGTATGGTTGGACTCTCTCTCACACTGCTTTATTAAAAAAAAATAATGCCATTTCGAGTCATCCATAGGGCATATTTCTCACAAGTACAGTTGTTTAGAGCGGGAGGAATTGATTCGCCTACCTGTATGAAATGTAATTTAGCTGATAATACATTATACCATGGTTTATGGGAATGTGGGATTATAAGATGTTTTTGGAAATGGGTGGTGGCCTTTATTTCCTTGATGATGCTGAGAAGGGTACAAGGCACACCTCAACATTTGGTGTTGGACTGTCCTGGTTCACTCTGGGGGCTAAAAGCGGAGGAAGTTCTGCTGTGTAGAAAGCTTTGTTTGCTAGCACGAAAATGTATTTTGCAAAAATGAACTGTTCCGGATAGACCTGAATTCTGGCACTGGCGCAATCAGGTGCATCAACTGATGACTTGGGAGGCGCAGGAGGCCAGGGGTTCCTTTAAACGGAAATCACGATTTTTAAAGACTGGAGTCCCTATATAGCCAAACTCACGCAAAGAGGAAGAAGTCTCATCCTTAACAAACTATGACTGAGGACCTGGAGATTCCATTGATGCCTTTAGATAGAGCATAGGGAGGGTAGGGAGGGTAAAAGGGGAGGGGGGATGGGAGGGTTGGGGGGGAGGGAAACAGGGGGGGGGGTGAAAAGATTATGTAAAATTTTGATGTTACTTTAGCAAAAGGTTCTGTTATGGATTTTACAGATATAAATTTGGTGACTGTTATTGTTGATTAAATGATGTGGCTGTGACATCAATAAAAAAGTTAAACCATAAAAAAAAATAATGTACAAAATAAAGGGGATTTGTTCTAAGAGTTAAAAAAAAAAAAGCCTAGTTTTTGTCTTTTAAACTTGGAAAACTGTCTGTACCTCTTACTCTTGGAGTGATACATCTGGAGGCTCTAGGTCCCTCTTTCCATTTTCCCTAGCTACCTTGCTAACAGATAGAAGGTAGATTTTTTTTGTGTCTCGGATTTTCCCTTCTCCAGGAAATCCTAAAGTGTCCAAACTAAACTGACTGATCAACAGATACTACTATTTTTGTACTGGGGATGACTATTTGGCACTGCTGCAGCTGGGGAGAAAGAGTTCTGAGAAAGACCTTTAGGTGTTATTTATTTATATTGTCTGTGTGTTTTGCTGGTGTGTGCAGCACTTGCCTAGTAGCTCCTAATGGTAGCGCCGCATGAAAAAAGTACTAGGATAAATAGCAGGATGTGATACTGATAGTGGTGGCTACCTATCAGAAATCTGAAACACATCTGATGATTGGGATGTATGTCTAATGTGGCTGGCTGCATGCTTCCTTGAAATCCAGAGAACATAAAAGAACCTCCTTTTTGAATGAAGAGAATCAGGGTAGAAGCCATCTTTAACTTGTTCTGGAAGACTAGAGGGTAGCCAATGTAACACCAATTTTTAAAAAAGGTTCCAGAGATTATCCAGGAAATCATAGACCGGTGAACCTGATGTCGGTGCCAGGAAAAATGGTAGAGACTATTACAAAGAACAAAATAACTGACCATATTCAAAAGCATGCATTAGTGAGACAAAGCCAACATGGGGGATAAAGGTGAGCCGGTCAATATTGTATATCTGGATTTTCAAAAGGAATTTGACAAAGTAGCTCATGAAAGACTCCAGAGGAAATTTGAAAGTCATGGGATAGGAGGTAGTGTCCTATTGTGGATTTTTTTCTGAAAATGGACAAATCACAAAACCTATTTTCAAAAACAAAAGACGTTTTTCTTTTTTGAAAATGACCTTCTTTGCTATTCAGATTTTGGATGTTTTTTTACAAAATGCCTAGTGTCAGACTTAGACATCATATTGAAAATGCCCCTCTATTTTATTTATTAGGATTTATTTACCGCCTTTTTGAAGGAATTCACTCAAGGCAGTGTACAGTAAGAATAGATCAAACATGAGCAGTAGGCAGTTAGAGCAGTAAAAATATTCGAACAACAATACAAAGTATGGCGTGAGTGTACTACTTGCAATGACAACACAATATTTATTTATTTATTAGATTTGTACCCTGTGCTTTCCCATACACAGCAGGTTCAATGCGGCTTACATAGTAAATGAACATTACAAAGTCCTATAAGATGAATATTACGAACTGTAGTAAACATAATAGCAAGGTTTAGTCACATGAACTATGCCTAAGCGTATTCTAAATACCATGTGTAGAATTATAAATGGTATTTAGAATACGCTTAGGCGTGATTGCATGTTAATTTTAGGCGCCATATATAGGTTCAGTATAATGTACTAGAACATTATAATTGGTAGTGAGGGGTAAGGCAAAGTTGTATCATATAGATGAGTAAGAAAGTAGGAAGAATTAAAAAGTAAGGTGATTAATTTGAAGAAAGTTGCACGTGAGGTCAGAGAGATGGTTAAATATTACCTCAGCTAGGGTAGGAGTGGATAAACATGTCCCGCTGTAGTATGTCTTCCAGCCTACTTCCTGTAAGCATAAAGCCGGCATAGGGTACCATAGGAGACCAGGGGTTACACAAGCACACAATCCTGCCTACTACTTCACTGAGAGCTGTATTATTCCTTGTCTTTGAGCTTGGAAGTAAGGGCATGATGCACAAAAATCCCAGTTAAAATCTGTGTGAGTTTAGATCCTCGGTAGAACTTAGCAATTTGGAAATAGCGAGTGATGCTCAAAGGAAATCACATGCAAATGAACTGCTTGCAATTTCCGCAAGCAGCTTGGTAGGGAAAGCACCTAGCACATGCGCAGCACAGTGTCTCTGTTCTGAGCATGTGCTTGGGCTGGTGTGCTCTTTCCTTTCTCCTGCAGTACTTGCTGGCTCCACTGTTCTTTTGCAAGAAAAATGCCCACGTGCCGCTTTTTGGACTTTTTTCTGTTTCAAAAATAAGCCCCTATAGTTATTAATTTTTACTTTTACTGTGTATTTTAGGTTTAGATTTGGGGAAAATAATTGAAAGAGAATATCAAGATCTGTGGAACACTATATCAAAACTGACCAGCAGCTGTGATATTGGGGAGCCTTTCCCTCTGCGATGTACATCAAAACCTTTCCTTATAAAGGAACAGATTCCACTTGAAGGTAATAATAAAACAGAACTGTCATGTCTACTCCAGAAATTCACAAATCATTTCATACAGTATACATGATGATTGTCATTCACAGGCTGTGGATCCCTTTTAACTAAGCATCGATAAGGACTAATTAGTGCTAATTAGTGCTTACTGCATGGTAAAATGGCTTACCATGGGGCATTCTCAGGCATCCCTCAGTAGTTTTGGGATCAGCACACGCAAACCCACGTGCTAAAAAAAAATTGTATTTTTTAGCACCGTGGGCATCTTTGGGAGCAGAGGTGGGCAAGTCTGTGCTAATCGGTTAGCGCATGGGCGCTGCCGTGCGCTAACCGATTACTGCAGGATTAGCGTGAGAGCCCTTACTGCCTATAAAATTGGTGGCAGTAAGTGCTCCCGTGTTAATGGCCACGCGCTAATGGGAAAATTAGCGCATGGCCATTCATAGAAAAAATGGAAAACGTGCCATTTTATCCCTGCATTAAAATAGCCTTAGTGAGCGGTAAAGACTCGTGCTGGGGATAGCGCAGGCCACTTTTTAGCACTGCTTGGTAAAAGTGCCCCTGTAAGTTAAAACCCCTGCAACCTGTCCTTACTGTAGTCTATTCAGCTGCAATGGGGAAGGAATTACTTTCATGGAAGGGCCAATCGGGGAAGAATGTGGCTGATCATAAAAGTAAAATTACTAGGAATAGTAGAAAATTAGTGCACACTCATTTTTCTGTCTGAGATTGGTTTGTCAGACTAATATCATGACTCTGTCCTAGCTCTGTGAGTGTTGCAGGTTGACTTGGCTTATACCTTTTTCTGCTATAGTTTAATATCTCAATCAGATCTAAATACAAAATATCAAAGGCTTTCCATAGTCTGCTTATTCACATCAAATAGTAATGTTTGTTATTGTCAGGTGATAATATCTGTTCAAGGTTTTAAATGCTAGTGTAACTCTAATGATATCAGTGTAAACATATGGTAATTCTGAACACAATTTTAAATGGACCATCAGAAGTAAGCACAGACTTCAGTTTTGAATGGCTTACAATAGTGGCATAAATATGGTTATGCCTCTATTCCACATCGATCCAATTTTTTGAGTAAATATTTAAAAAATACAAACTTCTTCAGATTCAAATATCTCTTTTTCCTCTGTGAAGTCATAAATCCAGGGCTTTTTTTGAGGGGGTACTGAGTACCGGCACCTTTTACACTGTCTGTTAAAATTGACCCATGGACCTCAAGTTTTAATGAAAGAGCTCAGGCTCTACACACCAATTCTGCCTTATAGGTTCTGTGAGTGGTTGCAGGGGACCTGGCTATTGTGGGGAGGGTCCCTCAGTGATTACCCCCACCCCTGAAGGGTGGCCTAGCATTTGAGTACCGGCACCTTTTTCACTAGAAAAAGTGCACTGTATAAATCTATCAGGTTTTTTTTCAGTATTTTCATATATAAAATAATGATAACTTAGCTTTACTCAATTAGATGCAGGTCAAGCCTGAGAAAGCCTCTAATGCAATTCTAATGGCAGATGTTTAAATAATATGTATCATTTTTTTTAATCTATAAAGTTCCTGAAAAGAAGATTCCTAATACAGGTTTAATCCCAATAAATTCTGACTTAGTAGAGGATTATGCTGGGGATGTTTTGAAAGATCTGCTTTTCCTAAGCAGGTAAGTCAATTTTATTATTACATGTAAGATAACTTAGGGTCCTGTTTACAAAGGTGCGCTAGTGTTTTTAGCGTGTGCTAAAAACTAGCACACGCAACCGTGTAGACACCCATAGGAAAATTATAGGCATCTACACCGTTAGCCCGCTAATGCTTAGCGAGCGCTAAAAATGCTAACACACCTCTAATGCGGTTTAGTAAACAGGGCCCTTAATAATTTGCACAGGGAAAGTGGTATGGGGCAATTTTGAGACTGCTCATAAGGGTGGCAGCTTGAAAGTGTGGAAGGGCATAATCGAATGAGGCGCCCAAGTTTTTATGAGGGCGTCCTCGCAGGACGGCCCCGTAAAGGGGCAGGGCAACCCGTATTATCAAAACAAGATGGGCGTCCATCTTTCGTTTCGATAATACAGTCGGGTTCGCCCAAATCATGAAATTTAGGTCGACCTTAGAGATGGTCGTCCTTAGGTCGTTTTTGAGATGGTCATCCCCGGTTTTCGGCGATAATGGAAACCGAAGACGCCCATCTCAAAAACGACCAAATCCAAGCCATTTGGTCGTGGGAGGAGCCAGCATTCCATGCTAGGAACAGAGTGGGTATTTTTATCTGCAGTTGTGGAGATCATTTCTTAGCAGCCTCTCATATGGGTAAACAGCTGTTTACTTGTGTACAAAGGTTTGAACATTGTTCTGCCCATTAAAAGAATAATCTGAAGTCTCTGTCAACTAGCAGGCTAAATCTACCACACACGTGAGTGATCTCATCTGTTGGTACCCATATAGGCTAGATTTCTCAGAACCCAGAAACAACTAGAAAGATCTTTGGAGCATGTATCTACATTCCCATGCATGGTGCTCCAGGAGAGGCACTTAAGGCTTTCCTTTTCCATACTGCCAAATTGACATGTTTAGATAGCTCTTCCACACTTGCGGCATTGATAGCTAAAATCTTTCTTTTGTTTTTTTATTGATGTTCTTTTTTCCTTTGAAAATAGCCTCTATTTTTCTTTTTCTTTTGTCTCTTATGGAATCATTGAGTTTGACTTGGCTGACCTTCTCTTTGGTATGTCCCTGGAAAAGTCAGGTTTTAAAAAGTCTCTTAAAGAAAATGGGTATGAAAGATAGGTGTGAGATTGCCTGTGCCTTGGGCTGATGCATAATGAGAAAAATAGTTCTAATTGTGGCAGGGTCACCCAGAGGTTGTTGCATTGGAAAAAACGTAAACTGACAGAACTTTTGCCAGTGCTGGAGTCTACCGCAAAGAAGAAATAGCAGGTGAAGTCAATAAGGGGGTCTTTTATTAAGGCGAGCTAGTGTTTTTAGCCCACGTTAAAGCAGGCTGGTGCTAAATCCTGAGATGCCCATGGGCGTCTCAACATTTAGCACCAACTGATTTTTAGTGCGAGCTATAGATGCTAGCGCACCTTAGTAAGAAAACCCCTAAATGCAAGTTGCTCCAAAACCAGGGACCGTGATGTAGTCCCCTGTGCACAATGACTTTTCTATTCCGGTCATGGTCTAGGATAATTGAGGGTTAGTGTAGACTTACAAAGAATCTTCAGAGTAGAGCCAAAATGGTATAATCACACTTGAGCACCAAAGATCAGAAGAAAGGGAGTTGTGCTATGGGAAACCAGTTAGTGCTGATCCTATTTCACTACATGAGCACTGAACCCTTGACACAGATGTATATAAGCATCTCAGAGAGCATTGGTACATGGTCTCCATGCTGACAGCTTGGTAAAGAAAGTTTTGGTACAGAAGCTATTTGCCAAGTTTTGATACTGATTTTGAGTGCCAAGCTGTCAGTGCAAATACAATGCAGGCCAGAATCGCACCAGGGACATGGGCATTGGGATAATGGTGCAGACAAATTTAAGATTGCCAGATTCGAGATTACAGTCAGCGACTCAGTGAAAAGTGAAGAAGCAGCGGAAAATATCTCTCTGTTAAGTGACTGAAGCAGAAGAATCATTGCCTTTCACATTTGTATCTACTCATGACACTATCTGCTTATACTAGCATGATTCCTGTTTTTGAGTAATTTTTTTTTAGTCTGTCAGAATCATGTGCAAGCTAAGGATTCCTCACAGAATTCTCTTCTTAATTCACCTTAGATCACTCCAGCTGAATGATCACACAAATTTTCTCTGCATCAAGATGAATCTGCGTTATCTAATAGTCATTCAGACTCTGAAAATGAGTCTCTTGCATGCTCTTCTAGGCAATCTCTGGATTTTTTTTTTTAACCAATAAGAAGTTTCAGTAGATTCTTCTTTTTGTGAGCCTCCAAGAGAAGCAGTAGATGAATTGTCTACTGAACCTTCACCTCTGCCGTTAAGAAACATGTGTCTGTAATTTCTTCTTAAAGTAGCAAATGAAACACTGTTCAACGTTCAGCAAGAAACAGAAAGTGAGGTGTAACCGACCTCTCACCAGGGAGTGAGGGATGGTCTAGACATCCTACATAAAAGAATAAAAGGTGCTAGTGGCACTTTAAAAAGTAAGCAAAACAGCAAAAGTATTATCAGTGCACAAAACAGATTAATGAGTCCTTGTAGCTAGGAAGAGGCAAAGCTGAAGGCCTAAGCTGAAGGGAAAAAAAAATACAGGGCACTGAAGATGTATTAAAATAAAAAAAAAAACCAATAAAGTATTTCCAGTCCAGAAAAGACAAAATAATAAAAAAAAAAACATTCCATACAGAAGTGTTTCAAAGCCCAAGAGAAGGCAAACTTATCTCCCTCTGGGTCCCAGGCTGACTACTCTCTACTTCCAATTAATTGGATTAAAAACTGGTTAAAGGATAGAAAACAGAGAGTAGGGTTAAAAGGTCAGTATTCTCAATGGAGAAGGGTAGATAGTGGGGTTCCCCAGGGGTCTGTGCTGGGACCGCTGCTTTTTAACATATTTATAAATGATCTAGAGATGGGAGTAGCTACTGAGGTAATTAAATTTGCTGATGACACAAAGTTATTAAAAGTTGTTAAATCGTAAGAGGATTGTGAAAAATTAGAAGAGGACCTTACGAAATGAAACAAAGTTATTCAAAGTTGTTAAATCGCAAGAGGATGGTGAAAAATTAGAAGAGGACCTTACGAGACTGGGCGTCTAAATGGCAGATGATGTTTAATGTGAGCAAGTGCAAAATGATGCATGTAGGAAAGAAGAACCCGAACTATACCTACGTAATGCAAGGTTCCACGTTAGGAGTCACCGACCAAGAAAGGAATCTCGGCGTCATTGTTGATACGTTGAAACCCCCTGCTCAGTGTGCTGTGGCGGCTAAGAAAGCAAATAGAATATTAGGTATTATTAGGAAAGGAATGGAAAACAAAAGTGAGGATGTTATAATGCCTTTGTATTGGTCCATGGTGCGACCGCACCTTGAATATTGTGTTCAATTCTGGTCAATGCATCTTAAAAAATATATAGTGGAATTATAAAAGGTACAGAGAAGGACGACTTCCCTATGAGGATAAGCTGAAGCATCTAGGGCTCTTCAGCTTAGAGAAAAGATGGCTGAGGGGAGATATGATAGAGATCTATAAAATAATGAGTAGAGTGGAACAGATAGACGTGAAACGTTCGTTTACTTTTTCCAAAAAGACTAGGACTAGGAGGCATGCGATGAAGCTACAAAGTAGTACATTTAATACGAATTGGAGAAAATATTTCTTCACTCAACGTGTAATTAAACTCTGGAATTTGTAAAGGCGGTTAGCTTAGTGGGATTTAAAAAAGGTCTGGATGGCTTCCTAAAGGAAAAGTCCATAGACCATTATTAAATTGATTTGGGGAAAATGCACTGCTTGTTTTTGGGATAAGCAGCATAAAATGTATTGAACTTTTTCGGGATCTTTCCAGGTATTTGTGACCTGGATCGGCCACTGCTTGATGGACCTTTGGTCTGTCCCAGTGTGGCAGTATTTATGTACTTATGTCTACAAGTTGGTTGATAAAACAAACATACAGCTCTGAACCTGGTACCTTAAATGAGCAGAACCAGTGTATCATGCTCTGGGTAATAATACCAGGGGCGTAGGTATAGGTGGGCCTGGGTGGGACCAGGCCCACCCAATCTTGGCTCATGCCCACCCAGTTTGTTGGATCCTTCTATCTGTGTGCCGGTCTTCTGCGCGCCAGTTAGGCTGCACACAGCCATTCAGCAAATCCAGTTGTGGCTTAGCCATGTGCTTGCAAGCCTCCAGCAGCAGCCTGTTTTCAGCTGTCCCAGCCTTTTTGTTGCTTGCTGCATTGCTCATGTCCGGGAATGGGAAGCTGACTCGAGAGTGGAGTCTTCAAAGCTCATTGCTGCATCGCAATTCATTCACGGCGTCACTAATGCCGCTGCTGCAGTGCTATGGCTGCTGCTCTTACTGGTGCCTGCGTTGCCCCCCCCCCCCCCCCCCCCAAGGTGCCACACACAGCAGTGAAAAATCTGCCTCCCTCATGGCTCGGCTGGGCAGTCTCCTCCACTATGCCTGTGTGTGAGCTCAATCCTGTGTGCAGGGGGTAAATTGACTGTGAGGAGTAGTAAAGAAAGAGAATTGTAATCATCGGGAGCTGAGGTAAGTGTTTTACTGAAAAGGTGAGCTTTAAGAATAGCTTTAAATCTTAGAAGCTAGAGTTTGGTTCATAGGTGCAAAGAGATATCATTCTATAGGGTGGATGAAACAACCAAGAATGAGGTGGTTTCTTGCAAGATGTGAGCGCACCTGAAGACATGAGGGTACTACTCAAAGTTGGCATTGGGAGGAACGTAATGTATTTATTGGAGAATAGGGTATGAGGTGTTTGAATAGGAAGAGTGTGAGACCAGAATGAAGAATTTGGAAAGTGGTAACAATAACCTGAAAGAGAATCCGATATTGAATGAGCAGCCTTTTGGCACCATGTATCAGTTCTTAACAGAGTAGCAAACAACGATGTATAAATTCTTAATAGAGTAGCAAGCAGGTCTGAGGGATTGCTTAATGGTTAGCACAGTGCTCTAGCAACCAAGGAACCCAGCTTCAAGGCCCATGTCAGCTCATTTTTCTTTTTAATTGTGAGCCCTCCAGAGGCAGCAAAATACCTATTGTATCTGAATATATAAAATATCTGCAAGCCTGATGGCTATTGAAATTATGTACATTCAGGTACAATAGGTATTTTTTTCTTCCTAGAGGGCTCAAAATTAAAAAAAAAAAAAAATCACAAACAGCTGAAGTTCTTTAGGCTACCCCTAAGCACCTATACTGCCATACAGATGTCCATGTCCCTTGTTCCCCCCCCCCCCCCATTCATAATTTGGACCTTTCAGTTTGGAAAATGAATGTCCATGCTGCACATTTCCTGCACATGAATATCCATCTCGCATGTATTTTAGAACAGGTATTCTGTTCTAAAATATATATGCAAGATGGATGCCCATTTGTGATGTTCTGACTTGGATGTCCCTGTTCTAATTTGGATGCCCTTTCGAAAATGTCATTCCACATT
This sequence comes from Microcaecilia unicolor, assembly GCF_901765095.1. Classification (NCBI taxonomy): domain Eukaryota; kingdom Metazoa; phylum Chordata; class Amphibia; order Gymnophiona; family Siphonopidae; genus Microcaecilia; species Microcaecilia unicolor. The sequence goes on from NC_044032.1 coordinate 593,992,722, forward strand.
CCTTCTTCAGCTTTTGGAAGCCAAAACATTCTTCCTGAGGTCAGGACACTCTACCATAAAAACAGTTTAGTGTCCTGACGAGGAAAGAGGTTTTGGCCTCTGAAAACTAGTCGAAAAATGTAAAAAATGTATTAGTCCAATAAAAACGTATCATTTTGGTTTCTTTTTTTTTGTTAATTTCTAATGTAATGATTTTGAAATTTACAGCAGCTGTATTTATATTTTTGCACAGTACGAGGGGGGGGGGTGCATGTGAACATCACTTGAAATTGAACAGGGAGAAGACAAAAATGTTGATGCTGGGACAGATAAATGATATTTGGAATGATAACGTTGTAAGGTTAAGTAACACAGAGTTTAAGTATGGAAACTAGTTTGTCCTCAGATCTGCAAGTGGATGTGGTGGTGAGAACAACTTCCTTACTTATAAGAAAAGTTATGGAGATTTAGAGGCTTCTTTGATCATGCAGTATTTCAGAGGTTGGTGCACAGTCTTGTAATAGCCCAGTTGGGAGTATTGAAATATAGTCTTATCTGAGCTATTCAGTGTCTCTGTTGAAGAAATTACAGGCCATGCAAGATGCAGTGGCTCATTTGATGTGCTCTGCTCAAATTCAGGATAGAGTATCACTTTTGTTAATTAGCTTGCACTGGTTACCAGTGGAAACTTGAGTATATTTTAAACTGTGTATTTCGTTTTTTAATATAGTGTATGGTATGTGGTATCTTTGATACGATTATTAGGTAGAAGAAGACCACTGTTGTTACAAAATTCTTTTAAGTTACTATTTCCCAGTCAAGTGTTTATGATCAAAAAATGTTATTTTGATAGGATTTGCTTATCTAGCAGCATCAGTGGAATTCTATTCGTTATCAAGCTCAGATACTAAGGAATTATGTACTTTTTTCAAACGTTTTTAAAGGCTTTTTAAAAAACATTTTTATGAAGTTGAACTTTGTAATTCCTAGGATGTGCCCGGCTTCTTTTATGGGATCTGCATTGAACCGAGAGGTAGTTGTGAAATTTAAGAGTGATTTGTATTTGTCACTGTTTCTCTAGTTATTGCACTTTATGCAGTCTGGCTTCATTTTAATTTTTGTCTACATATTTCTATTTTTAGTTTGTGATTACTTATATTTGCCCTGCCAATCTTCACCCCCCCCCCACCCCCACAAACAGTTGAATCACCGACTGTCAATGGCTGTGAAGAATTGATTGTAGAGGGGCAGGGCTTGGCAGGGGCAGGGTACAACTGTTGTAGCAAGGGACTTGGAACGGGGCATTGGGTTGGGGGGGGAAGGGGGTATGGAGAGGGGCAGGGGTTGGTTTTTCTCTGTCAAAAAGTTGTCAACTCTAGCTGGTAGTGACTGGAGGTCCAGCATATGTATACAAAATAAAATTTGATACATTTCAAGAAGTGATGGCATTTCCAGTTGGATTCGTAAAGATCTTTCAGTGATTCCTTTTGTAATTTTGTGCTACATTCCTCTAAAAATTAAGGGCCCTGTTTACTAAGGAGCACTAGTGTTTTTAGTCACGCTAAAATTTAGTACGTGCTAATGCTAGAGACACCCATATATTCCTATGGGCGGCTCTAGCATTAGCACGCACTAATTTTTAGCGCACACTAAAAATACTAACGCGCCTACAACACAGCTTAGTAAACAGGGCCTTAATTTTAACTTACATCTGAACTAAAAGTTATATGATTCTGGGGCAGTATTTTAAATTTCAGCAAAACACAGTGACTTAAAATTTGTAAGAATTGATGATTGTGGCATTGTTTATTTTTGTCGCAGGGATCATTCAGCAATTACTTCAGTGGTGCAACAAAAAGAATACGATGAACTTTTACACTGGCATTCTGGAAAGCCTCTTAGTGATGACTACGACAGAACAAAAGGCGATTTTGATGGTAAAACACTTGTAATACTTATTTTTAGTTAAATAAAACAGTACTGTTTCTGAGGTTTTAGTGAATTATATCAAATGGAGTTATGTAGCAATCCCTTTACAAGATGTTTCAGCAAATAAAAACCACATCAATTTCTTTAGAATATAAACCAGAAAGCCCAAAATGCTGCATTTGAACAAATTTTGTAAAATAAATAAATAAAACAAAACAAACTTTTATAAAAAGGAGTGGCAAGGAAAGAGTCCCAGATAACATTTGAGTAGATTGAGGTGTGATTTCTTTATCTGACTGGGAGGTTGTATCTGGATTGTCCCAGAGATGCTCGGCCTTGATCCTGATGGCATATTTAAGCACCAGTGGCTCATATTTAAAAGATCAGAGGAATTACAGTTAGTTGGAGGGGGGCAGATTTGATGTGTCCATAAAAGAGCCCAAGGAATAGCTAAGTAGACTGAGGTTGGATTTTGTATCTGACTGGCAAGTTTTACAATTATCTTTTACATGTTCATTCCTCTTCCTGATACGATCTTTAAATGCCAGCAGCTCACTACAGAACGTGGCTGTGGGTTTGCCTTCCTTTGGAGTCCCTTCAGAGCCTGAAGCCATGCGAGTCCTCTACATCATTGTCTGGGTTTTTGTGATGGGTAAGAGAAAGGGAAAACCCAAGGAGCTAATAAAGATCAAACTGTCAGCTATGCAGAGCCCTGTGGACTCTTTGTAGTAACTGGACATCTTCAAGAGCAGGCTGTGGACTCTGTCTCTCAGGCTACTGGTGGGTTGAGGGCTGTACTCCACCCCCCCCCCCCCCCGCCTCCAAACTGTGTTATTCAGAATCTGGATTCTTCATTACCAGGATATTGTAGATTGGGTGGGGATGAAGGTATGATTAACCAATTCCCCATGGCTTTCAACAGCAGCATGGAGAAAGAGCCTCTACATAAGCAAACTATTTATGAACTGGTAGTTATCAGGGGTAGAGGGTGAGAGGTCACTATGGGTATGGAATGGGGACTGTAGAGTGAATCTAGTTGTGTGTTTAGGCACTCAAGGTTGGAGAGACCGTATATTTGAATTATCCCAGGGAAATAATCATGTTGAAAATTTGGAGCCTGGCAGCCAAGTGGAAGTTACAATCCAGCTTATAATCGAACGAGAAAAACGCCCAAGTTCCGACCTAAATCAGGAGATGGGCGTTTATCTCACAAAAACGAATAAAGCGGTATAATCGAAAGCCGATTTTGGACGTTTTCAACTGCACTCCGTCGCGGATGCGGACAAAGTTGATGGGGGCGTGTCAGAGGTGTGGCGAAGGCGGAACTGGGGCGTGGTTATCTGCCGAACAGAGATGGGCGCATTTCACAGATAATGGGACAAAAGTATGCGTTTGTAGCTAGAATTTAGGGCACTTTTCCTGGACCCTGTTTTTTCACGAATAAGGCCCCAAAAAGTGCCCTAAATGACCAGATGACCACTGGAGGGAATCGGGGATGACCTCCCCTGACTCCCCCAGTGGTCATAAACCCCCTCCCACCACAAAAAATGATGTTTCACAACTTTTTATTTTGACCCTCAAATGTCATACCCACCTCCCTGGCAGCAGTATGCAGGTCCCTGGAGCAGTTGTTAGGGGGTGCAGTGGACTTCAGGCAGGTGGACCCAGGCCCATCCCCCCCTACCTGTTACAATTGTGCTGCTTAATGCTTAGTCGTCCAACCCCCCCCGAACCCACTGTACCCACATGTTGGTGCCCCCCTTCACTCCTTAGGGCTATAGTAATGGTGTAGACTTGTGGGCAGTGGGTTTTGAGGGGGATTTGGGGGGCTCTACACACAAGGGAAGGGTGCTATGCACCTGGGAGCTCTTTTACCTTTTGTTCTGTTTTTGTAAAAGTGCCCCCTAGGGTGCCTGGTTGGTGTCCTGGCATGTTAGGGGGACCAGTGCACTACGACTCCTGGCCCCTCCCACGAACAAATGCCTTGGATTTATTCGTTTTTGAGCTGGGCGATTTCATTGTCCATTATCGCTGAAAAGCAAAAACGCCCAGCTCACAACTTGGCGAATAAAACATGGACGTCTAATTTTTTCGAAAATACGCTTGGGTCCGCCCCTTCACGGACCCGTTCTCGGAGATAAACGCCCATGGAGATAGGCGTTTCTGTTCGATTATGCCCCTCAATGTCTATCTGATTCTCGCCATATAAATATATTTTAATGATTTGGACTGAGGGAGAAAAGACCCCCAAACAATTTCAAAATTTTAAATCATCCCAGCTTTTAATCAGATTCATAACTGACTACTCCACAGAAAAAAAATTAAACACCAGTTTCTATCAGCAATGGCTATATACAAACATTTATATACAGGAAGCCAACTGATAGGTGCACTACCTCTACAATTCCAGCTTCCACCCTTCACATAGAAAAAAGTCCATTATACAGAGCCAAGACACAAAATACTATCAGTACACTCAGATCCAAGAGACGGGGAATAAGCACTTCAAAATTATGACTGAATTCTTCAATAGAAATTCCACAACCTCTAGATCATCTCCAGGAAGATTGTCTCTGCACTTAAAACATCCAGGGAAAACCCCCTTCAGTGCAAATAGAACCTAGCTGTAATAACTGACAAAAATCATGAAAGATCTATAGCCAGTATCCAAAAGAGGAAGTATTACTGAAAGAGGTATGTCCTGCTCCACCAATGTTGTTCTTCAGACAACCACCCAATTTGAAGCAAAAATTAGTGAAAGCAAACTCTCAATAGAAGCTTAGCAACAAGAGAATGATACAAGACCCTGCAATATACCAAGCTACAATTGTGCCAGTATATATCACAGGATGTCATAGTTACTCACATGGGAAAAATGTTAAGTATACTTATATTATGGACTTCCCCATTGATGATGACATGTCAGTTTGCAGCAATTTTCTTTCACTACATTTATTTGTGTCTATTAATGTGCTATAAGGACAAGTTTCAACCGACAAATGAAACTGCAGGTGAAACTTGCAGTTGATGGAAACAGTACCAGCATAAAAAGCAGGTGGAGATCCTTGAAATGTGGGTCCAAATTTGAAAGTACTTCTGAGCTTGCAGTGAACATAACCATGTTTTAAATTAAATCGCAAAAAATAACAGTATGATTATATGCAGAAAATTCTAAGTATAGCTGCAGCAACATCTGCCATCCCTTTTCATTGCTTTGACTTCAGATATGTTAGAATAATATGTGATGTGCATTATAGTTGAGATTTCGATAAGAAAGGTAATTTAATTTTACAATAACAGACCACCTATGTATCAAGACCAAGTAGGTGCCTATTTTGAGCTTACACAGTTCTCCTCTCCATACCTCGCTCTCTTTTTTTTTTTTGTTAGGGCTTATATTCAGACTGTGGGAGTTAGCTGGGCTGACTCCTGTGGTTAGTGCTGAGCCCGGATATTCAATGTCAGGCCATTTCCAGTGACTGGCATTGAATATCCAGTTTATTTTTGGCTGATGTAAATTTGACTAACTAAGCTGATATTCAGCACTGGCCGGTTAAGTTAAAACCGGTCAAATATAGGCCTGCTATTTGGGCAACCTAATTTGGCCACCAAACCGGTTATCCGCTAAGTGCTAACTGGCAATATTCAGCAGGAGATAACCGGCTATCGCCCACTGAATATTGCTGGATAGCCGGTCAAGTGCCATTTAACCGACCAGGAGCCATTCCTGGCCAGTTAAATGGTTTTAAATATCAGGGGAATTATAGGTACACAAAAATTGGCAAAGAATTATATATATATATATATAGTCCTTTTTTGTGCCAGTTCGCGCCGGTATGGTGTACCGGCACCTTTTTTTGTAGGTCTGGCGGTGTGCTGGAGCCGGCTCGCAAGAGCCGTTTGCTCTTGAGGGCGAGCTGGCTCTCCTCCCTCCCTCCCCCGAGCTAGCCTACAGGATCCCTCCGAGTCAGTGGTGTACTCCGTGCCGCCAGAGACCCTCTTCTTCTGCCACCCGACCCGGCCGGCACCTGACCCAGCCTTTAAAAATAATCTATGAAGCGGCGGCATGGTGCCTCGCATCTGAGTGTAAAAGAATGAAAATCGACTCGTCGGCCGGCCTTCCCTCACTGTGTCCTGCCCTTGCGGAAATAGGAAGTTACATCAGAGGGTGGAACACAGTGAGGGAAGGCCGGCTGACGAGGCGATTTTTCTTCTTTTACACTCAGACGCGAGGCACCGCGCCGCCGCTTCGTAGATTTTTTTTAAAGGCTGGGTCAGGTGCCGGCCATGTGGCAGGAGAAGAGGGTCATCTGGCAGCATGGAGGTGGTAGGCAGGTAGGGACTGGGTCGGGGAGGGGGGCTCAGATGGGAGGAGGGGGGCTTAGATGGGTATGGGTGGCTGGTGGGAGGGGGAGCAGGGGAACGAGGAATGTCACTGGACGTGGGTGGAGGGCAAGGGGGACAGGGGTTGCTGGACATAGGTGGATGGCAGGGGAGGACAGGGGGGACAGGAGGGTCGCTGGACATGGGTGGAAGGAGGGGAGGGTGGTTGCTGGACATGGGTGGATGGAGGGGAAGGCAGGGGGGAGAGGAGGGTTGCTGGACATGGGTGGCTGGAGGGGAGGGCAGGGGGCAGAGGAGGGTTGCTGGACATGGGTGGATGGAGGGGAAGGCAGGGGGCAGAGGAGGGTTGCTGGACATGGGTGGATGGAGGAGAGGGAAGGGAGAGAGAAGAAATGCTGGACATGGGTGGATGGAGGGGAGGGCAGGGGGGAGAGGAGGGTTGCTGGACAGGCTAGATGGAGGGGAGAGCAGGGGGGAGGAGGGTTGCTGGACATGGCTGGATGGAGGGGAGGGCAGGGGGCAGAGGAGGGTTGCTGGACATGGGTGGATAGAGGGGAGGGAAGGGAGAGAGAAGAAATGCTGAACATGGGTGGATGGAGGGGAGAGCAGGGGGCAGAGGAGGGTTGCTGGACATGGGTGGATAGAGGAGAGGGAAGGGAGAGAGAAGAAATGCTGGACATGGGTGGATGGAGGAGAGGGAAGGGAGAGAGAAGAAATGCTGGACATGGGTGGATGGAGGGGAGGGCAGGGGGGAGAGGAGGGTTGCTGGACAGGGTAGATGGAGGGGAGAGCAGGGGGGAGGAGGGTTGCTGGACATGGCTGGATGGAGGGGAGGGCAGGGGGCAGAGGAGGGTTGCTGGACATGGGTGGATAGAGGAGAGGGAAGGGAGAGAGAAGAAATGCTGAACATGGGTGGATGGAGGGGAGAGCAGGGGGCAGAGGAGGGTTGCTGGACATGGGTGGATGGAGGAGAGGGAAGGGAGAGAGAAGAAATGCTGGACATGGGTGGATGGAGGGGGGGAGAGGAGGGTTGCTGGACATGGGTGGATAGAGAGGAGGGCTGCTAGACATGGGTGGATGGATGAGAGAGAAGAAATGCTGGACATTGATGGAGGGGAGGGAAGAGTGAGGAAGGAGATGAGATGAGGGAAAAGGAAGAGAGGAGAAAAACTGCACATGGATGTAGAAAATAGGCAGAAGCTGGATCCACTGGACAATCAAGTCTGCGGAGGACCCAGCTTTTACTTAGATGTAGGGTAAGAAATGAAGATGAAAGGCGGAAAGTAAAGAAATCAATGGAAAGGAAGCCCTGGAAACGGAGTTCAGAGGACAGATAGCAGCAGAATCAGACACTGAGACAGCATAATCAGATACTGAGCCAGCATGATCAGAAAAACAGTCACAAGACAAAGGTAGAAAAAAAATCTTTTCATTTTAGTGTCTGGAATATGTCCCAATTTGAGAATTTACACCTGCTATCTTATTTTGCACTGGGTATACTAGAGCTGTAACAGCTTACAGAAATTATTTATAATGAAAAAAAATCACGTTATTTTTTTCTCCTATACTAGTATAATATTTTCAATGATGTCTGTTTATATGCGCTATAGCTGGTATAAGGGGTGTGGCTAATGTGGGTGTGGCTATAATAGGGGTGGAGTCATATGTGTGTTATCTCCAGGTAGCATTTGCATTATGATTCTTTCTCCTTTGCTCCTTTGGTCTACAATAGTCTAAATACTGTTTTCCGAGGACAAGCAGGCTAATAATTCTCACATGTGCGTTACCTAGGCCAGAGCTAATAATAATAGCTGTATATAGCTTTAAAAGCACACGCAGCATCCTCACTGTGCATACGTGAATGCCTTCCCACCTGCTAAGGGAGTGCAGGTCCCGTAGTTCGCTCTTTACTGCAGTGAGGAAAGGATGCCATTTTTGACCTCTCCTCACATCTCGGTTCGGGAGTGTTATTTTTTGTGCCTTCCCATCTGTACTTTTTCTTTTTTTGCCCTGTTTTCTTTGGGGTTCATTTGCTCCCTTACCCTTATGGTTTAGTTTCGTTTCGTTTTTGTCCTGATTTTAAGTTTCCTTTAGTTTTACCACGTCAGTAGGCCGCACTTAGGCCTAGACTCTGGTCGGGTTCTTCCCTTGAATTTTCTCTGCACCATCAAGTCTTTTGATTTGGCCACAAAAGTTTTTCTTTCCATGTCATTGAAGGTTCCCAGTGGCTTTAACCACTATAGCTGGTGCAGTCAGACCATCTCTGGCAAGGACACCCATTCTTGGTGTCTCCAGTGTCTGGGGCCTGAATATATCCCTTCTACTGTGTTCTTTGTCTTCGTATGAAGAAAAGAACCCAGTTTGCCAGAGAGGCTCAGCGCGAAAGACTTTTTGGAGCAGGGTCTAAAGCATTGATCCGCATGGCTGCGAGGCCCATAAACACTGGGAGTGATCGTGTATCAAGTGGGTCTCCACCTGCCTTGACGCTGACCGCTGTGCAGGGCCCCCCCCCCCCGGACTGGTCTGCATCAGACCAGACACCGAGGAGACATGAGGATTTGATTTCGTCATCATCAGCACCGAGGAGCCTCGATGACCAGCATCGGGTGGAGGCCAAGAAGCATCAGCATCGATCCCTCTCGACACCGGATTCTGAGAGCTCCGGGACACCCGGTCCCTAAAAAGCGTCAGCGCTTGGGGGGGCGCTCCCCCTCCATATAGGAAATGCTGATGCAGCCAAGACCAGCCTTCCATCTTGACCCCATCAGCTCTTCAGACTGTCTCTGACCCGACACTCCAGCCTTTCCTGATGTGGGCCCTCAATGAGCACATCCAGGACTTGCTCCCTGAGCTGCTGGCTGACTTTATTCAGAGTGCATTGGTGTTGAGGGTGCTTGCGCCTGCCATGTCTCTCGAATCAGCCCCGCATGGCCCTTAGCCTTTGGTGAGGCCTCCGACTCTGGTGTTGCATGTAGCACCAGGGTTGACTGCTGAACGTGTTGCAGCCCCTTGACATCGGTGGAGGAAGCTTCATCAGAGTCGAAGCTGGAGCCAACTCCTGGACACCCCTCTCAAGGACATGGTTCCTCTCGGTTGAGGCAGGCTCGGTCTAAGCTCTCCAATGAGGAGTTCCTGGCTGACAACAATGTGGAGCACTCATGGGAGTCAGATGAAGATCCCCGGTACTTCTCGGAGGAGTGCTATTGTAACCCCAAGGGGTTAAAAATAGATTTTTTTATTTGTGAATGTTGGGAATTTGGGTGATGGGATTTATTTTATTTTTTTGTGGTTTTTGGGATTTTATTAATATTTTCTGGGGGGTTTACAAATTGTAAAATAAAATTTTAAATAGTAGTTTCACAGGGGGGGGTTACAAAGGGGTCTTTTGGGGGGGGTTAAAATTATAACTTCGACAGTACAGGTTCAGGATGGGTTAACTTAATTTTTGATATTTGTTTTAATTTAATCCGGGATTTTAAAAGGGGTTTTTTGGGAGATAATTGAGGGGTGGTCATTAAAAATTTAATTTAAAAAGTAAAGCCATAGCACAGCGGGTATGCCAGAGCAGATTTGATTTAATTTAGTGAATTTGGTATGTTTTGGTCTAAGTTTGGCTTTAAAAATTCAGTAAATGTTTGTTTTTAATTCCTATGGGAAAGGAATAAATAAAATGGAGCTTCAGTTGGGTAAGGTAGAATTTCATGATGCAGTGAAAAAAAGTAGGGATCTAAAAAAAGCATTTTCATTGGATAAGAGAGGGTCAGGTGTCCAAGTGGAGCGACGGTTGGCTTGGCAACGGGTAGAAAGGTCAGTTGCTGAGAGGAGTTGAAGCTGGGGTGAGAGAGTGAACAGGGCTGAATGGCAGTGATCAAATAGGGAGAAGTAAGATTAAAATCTATTGAATGAAAGTATTGGGGGTTGGAAGGAATGTGTGACTTTAAAGGTAGCATTCTGGAAAAAAAAAAAAAGGAAGAGTAACATTGCATGGTGTGAGAAAGTTAGTGTCTTGGATGAACTTAATTGAAAGGGAAACAGTGACAAACTTAGTTTCAGACTTGTTACTGAAACAATTGTGAAAAAAATAGTTACTTTAATTTCAGTGTTAGAAGGGAAACTATATGCCTGCTAATATTAAAGAGGATAGGGCATAGATCATTTGGGGTTCTGTGAGACGGAATGTTGGGTGAAGTGCTGTTTGTGAAAGGCTGAGTGAGAAACAGTGCAGCAGTGTGATGTCCTGTTAACTCCTGTGAAGATAGGGAAACTAAAGTAAGTGCAGGCCTGGAAGATAAAAAAATTTTAATTAATTTTTTTAAAATAGTTGACTTGCCCACAGTTTTTCTGTTGATTAATTTTAAATGTCATATAGAATAATTGATTCTATACAAATAGGTAGATAGGGTGTTGCCTCCTGTTTTATTTTGTTACGTGAGGTGTAGGGCGAAGACGAAAATCCTGAGGAGCAGTCTTCAGAGAAGTTTCTTGTGCCCCCACGCAAGAAAGGCTTCGTTCTTCGCTGTCTAAGGGACCCAATAAAATCTTCCACAGCTAAGTGATTTTTGATTAACATGAAAGAGACACTAACCTGATGAGCCATTGGAATCCAAAATCCTGTACAGTGAAGATCCTGTAAGAACACAATTGATTCACAAATAATCAGTTTTTTTAGAAGACAAAGTTTAAAAGTTCAATGAGAATATAACTATAGGTTGTTGCTAAAGAGAAATATACTTATCTGATGCCAGTCAGTTATCCGTTATTGAAATTATCCTGTAAAAACATGGTATGAAAGTAATTCTGTTGATTCCAAGGTGGATTATTAGGAGAAAGAAGTGGTTAATACATTAATATGCTAGCTGTTTTAAATATTTATCTTTTTTTTATTTTTTGAAATGTTTATTTGGCAAAGCAACAATAATGCAATACACACAAGTTCAGCCATAAGGCTGTCAATTTGTCTTGAAAAACATCAATGCAATTGTAACATATATCCCAAATTTATATAATTTTTCTCCCCTGCCCCCCACTCCCCACTCATTCCCTCCCTCCCCCCCCCCCACCCCACTCCTCTTATTTCCCTTCATGGCTTAGTCCTCTGCATATCCCTAACAGTACTCCAATAAAAATAATTTATGAACATTGGTGTCTGATTTTACCAAGTAAAGAAAAATAAGCTAACTGAAATTGATTCAGTTTTTCCCCTCATATGTCATGTGTGAGGGTGGAATTTGAGTTTAAATGTGCACCTTCTCTCTGTTCTCGGCAGTGTGGTTCTAAGCACTTGGTTTTACTACCAACCTAACACCAGATATTCTAGGACCCACTTCGTTATCCCGAGGGAAACAGGGGCGGGGGTTACACTATGGAATACCATCTGACCCCACCCCTCCACAGGAAAGGAGCAAGTCTCCACCTGAAAGCTTTTCCTTCCCTTCTTTTGTCAAGGAAATGGTGGCTGCCATGCCAGTTCCTTTAGAGGTGGAGAATGGTCCCAGGGCTAAGTGTTCAAGGTCCTGGACTATGAGTCTCCTTCTAGAGAGGATATGACGGTCCCGCTTCATGAGATCTTACGGGATGTTCTCAAGAGGGATTCTCCTCTGTTGGTCTTGGTACTCTACAAGAAGATTGACACCATGTACCGGATTCAGAGTTTCCCTGGTCTTTATAGGCCCCAGTTGCCTCATCATTCCATGATGGTTGAATCCATGCTCAAAAGACCCAGAGTTCTGGGAACTATGCTTCAAGACTCCCTGGTAGAGAGGCTAGAACCTTGGATTCATTTGGTCAGAAGATGTACCAGGCTTCAATGCTCATTGCCCATATTCAGTCATACCAGCTCTACATGAGCATTTATATGCGGGCATTGGTGAGTAAGATGCTAGATTTGGCAGATTCTCTCCCACTGGAGCAGGCCGAGTTGCTTCGCCAGTTGGCCAAGCAGCAGAAAGCATGTCACAAGTTCTTGGCCAGGGGCACTTACGACACTTTTGATGTGGCTTCCAGAATCTCTGCAGTTCAGCAAAGACTGGAAGATGCCACATGCCGGGGGGATAACCTTTCAGGAGAGAAGGTGGAGGAGGTCACTGACCTCATCAAGAAACACACAGATACCATCAATACTCTCTCCCATCGGACATTTTCTGGCATTTTCTGCAACTATCTCTTCATCTAGCAGGTTTTTCGGTAAGTTCAGGAGGGGTCTCTACTACTCGCAGAGACGTAGGTATACCAACTCTTCTTGCCAGCCTCCACAGGCTCAACCCCAGCGCACTTATTCTCAACAGCTTGCGCCTAATCCACAAACAGCACCCCACTCAAAGCAAGGGGTGAGCTTTTGACTGGCTCCTGCAGAAAGTAACCATCCCAGTTAGCCTACTGGTCAAGGGAGGCTGAAGTTTTTTCAGTCTAGGTGGCATCTTTTTAACCTCTGACAGATGGGTTCTTCAAATAGTTCATCATGGTTATGCCCTATATTGGCAACAGAGGCCACCAAATTATCCACCAAGAGCAACTCACTTCTGCTCTCAGCACAAGCAGATACTTGCAGAGGAACTCTCCACCTTTCTGAAGACCCATGCAGTCGAGCCCAAACCACCAGGGGAAGAGGAGCTGAGATTCTAATCCAGGTACTTCCTTGTGCCAAAGAAAAGTTTAGCACAGGAATTATCTTTGATTTCAGCTGGGGGCACTACACTTCCAATACCGTGTTTTGCCTTTTGACCTCGCTTCAGCTCCCAGGGTGTTCACCAAGTATCTACCAGTAGTGGCAACGTCGCTACACAGACTGGGAATCCATGTGTTTCTTTATCTGGATGATTCGCTGGTGAAGAGCATGTTGAAGGACAGTGTTCAGGAGTCCATGTGGATAACTATTTGGTTGCTAGAGCTACTAGAGTTCGCTTTAAACTACCCCAAGTCCCAACTGCTTCCCATCTGGCAGTTGGAGTTCATTGGAGCCCTGCTAGATACTCAATGGGCTCTGGTGTTTCTCTCTGTGCTGACTATCTCTTGCCACTCAAGTTCGAGCCAGTCAGCAGGTCACAGCTGGGCAGATGTTGAGGTTGTTAGGCCACATGGCCTCCACTGTCCATGTGACACCCAGGGCACGTCTTCACATGAGAACAGCCCAGTGGGCCCTAGCTTCTCAGTGGTGTCAGACCATAGAGAATCTGGAGGATGTCATCCGAGTGTCCCCAAAGCTAGCTTACTCTCTGCTTTGATGGACGATTTGATCCAATTTGACTCTGGGAAAGCCATTTCAAATTCCTCAGCCTTGAAAGGTGCTGACAATGGATGCATCTCACTTGGAGTAGGGAGCACATTTAGTTGGACTTCACACTCAAGGTGCTTCATCAGCCCAGGATATGAATCTCCACATCAACCTCCTTGAGCTCCGGGCAATCTGGAATGCCATAAAGGCTTTCAGAGATTGGTTGTTCAACCAAATTGTACTGATTCAAATAGAGAATCAGGTTGCAATGTACTACACCAACATGCAGGGGGGGTTCCAGATCACTCCCTCTGTGTCAGAAGGCCATCTGATCTGGCAGTGGGCAGCCCGTCAGGGAATGCTTCTCAGGGCCACTTATCTGGTGGGAAAGTCCAACAGCCTGGCCAACAGACTGAGCAGGGTCATGCAACCGCATGAGTGGTTTCTCAACATGGGCGTTGCCTGCAAGATGTTCTGAGCATGGATCACCCCCTCAGTGGATCCCTTTGCCACTCAAGTCAACCACAAAATCCCTCAGTTCTGTTCCAGGCTTCAGGCCCATGGCAGACTAGCATTGGATGCCTTCCTCCTTCATTGTGGAAACGGTCTTCTGTATGCATATCCTCCCATACCTCTCATTGGGAAGACTTTGTTGAAACTCAAGCAAGACCATGGGACCATGATTCTGATCACTCCTTACTTTGTCCAGCAGATGTGGTCCCCTCTTTTTTATGGTGTTATCCTCCAAAGAACCATAGAGATTGTAGTGTTTTCCGACCCACATCTCGAAGAACGAGGGATCTCTTCTACATCCCAACCTCCAGTTTCTGGCCCTCACGGCCTGGATGTTGAGAGCTTAGAATTTGCTTCCTTGTATTTTCCTGAGGGTGTCTCCAGGGTCTTGCTGGCTTCCAGAAAATATTCCACTCAGGGAAAGTCCCTAGATCCCCTTTCTTGCCCTACACAGGCCCTACTTGAATACCTTCTATATCTTTCTGTGTCTGGTTTGAAGACCAACTTGGTAAGGGTTTACCTCAGTGCATTTAGTACTTATTATTTTCATGTAGAGGGTAATCCCATCTCTAGATAGCCTCTAGTTGTTCGCTTTATGAGAGATTGCTTTTGTCAAAGCCCCCAGTTAAACTGCTGCCTGTGTCATGGGACCTCAACGCCATTCTCACTTAGCTGATGAAAGCTCCTTTTGAGCCACTTGATTCCTGTCATCTGAAGTACTTGACCTGTAAGGTCTTGTTTTTGGTGGCTGTTACTTCAGCTCACAGGATCAGTAAACTTCAGGTCCTAGTAGCGGATCCACCTTACACTAAATTTCATCACAACAGAGTAGTCCTCTGTACTCGCCCTAAGTTCCTGTCTAAGGTTGTGTTGGAGTTCCATCTCAACCAGTCGATTGTCTTGCCAACATTATTTCCCAAGCTTCGTGCCCATCCGGGTGAAAGCGCACTTCACACCTTGTACTGCAAGTGAGCATTGGCCTTTTTTCTTGGAGTAGACAGTCCACCCAAATTTTTGTTTCTTATGATCCCAACAGGATGGGGGTCGCCATCACGAAACGCACAATCTCTAATTGGCTGGCAGATTGCATTTTTTTTTTTACATACACCCAGGCATGTCAAGGCTCACAATTTCAGAACCATGGCTGCATCGGTAGTCCACAAGGTCAGTTTCCATTGAAGAAATTTGCAAGGCTGCAATGTGGTCTTCAGTCCACACATTCACATCTCATTACTGCTTTAGCAGAATACCCGATGCAGCAGTCGGTTTGGTCAGACAGTACTGGAGAATGTTTGGGGTCTAGAATCCAATTCCACCCTCCTAGGCCCATTTTATTCTGTTCCAGGCTGTACTCTCAACAGTTTGTATATAATTTCAGGTTAATCTGTGTTATGATGTTGCCATTGCGAGGTTCTATTGACCAGTGGTTGTTGTGTTTGGTGAGCCTGGTAGCTAGGGATTCCTCACATGTGAGAATATTAGCCTGCTTGTCCTTGGAGAATGCGAAGATACTTACCTATAGCAGGTATTCTCCAAGGACAGCAGGCTATACATTCTCACATACCTTCCCACCTTCCCTTGGAGTTTTCTCTTTGTTTCTCTATGATTTTTCATTGAACTGTGGGACCTGTGCTCCCACAGAGGGCAGGAAGGCACTTGCGCTTGCATGGTGGGGGTGCTGTGTGCACTTTTAAAGCTGTATACAGCTATTTTTAGCTCTGGACCAGGCAACACGGTACACGTTACCCACATGTGAGAATGTACAGCCTGCTGTCCTCGGAGAATACCTGCTACAGGTAAGTATCTTTGCTCTTCTCACCTTAGGCATCTCTCTATATAAAACGCACCTCCAACGTTCTATGAAGCCTCTTTTAGCCAAAAGTGAAGGGGGTGAGATCGCATTGTGTCTGCCCCGCCCACGCGTCAAACGTGATGACGTCGAGGGCGGAGCAATGACACTCAACCAATCGCATCGCTCGGCAGCGAAGCGTCAGGGAAGGAGGCGGCGCTGTCGACGTCTAGCCTTCCCTTCGCTGTGTTCCGCCTTCTTCTGACGTCAAGGATGACGTCAAAAGAAGGCGGAACACAGCAAAGGGAAACCTAGACGTCGGGAGCGCCGCCTCCTTCCCTGACGCTTCGCTGCCGGAACCGCCACGGAGGTACATTTTAAAAGAAGAAAAAAAAAACGGATGCATGGATGCGAAGGGGGGGAGAAGAAGAGGGCGGGCCAGGCTGGGACATGGGAGAGAGAGGAGCATGGATGCGAGGGGGGGGTCATGGAAGGGAGAGAGGGGACTTGCTGGAAAAGGATGAATGGAGGCGGCAGGGGACAGAGGAGCATGGATTGCAGGGCAGGCCTCAGGCAGAGAGGGGAAATGCTGGATAGGGATGAATGGAGGGGGCAGGTGACAGAGTAACATGGATGGCCATGGATTGGGACGGCAGGGCTCAGGGAAAGGGGAATTGCTGGATAGGGATGAATGGAGGGGACAGATGGGCATGGATGGATATGGATTGCAGGACAGGCCTCAGGCAGAGAGGGGAAATGCTGGAAAGGGATGAATGGAGGGGGCAGGGGACAGAGTAACATGGATGGCCATGGATTGGGAGGGCAGGGCTCAGGGAAAGGGGAATTGCTGGATAGGGATGAATGAAGGGGACAGATGGGCATGGATGGATATGGATTGCAGGACAGGCCTCAGGCAGAGAGGGGAAATGCTGGAAAGGGATGAATGGAGGGGGCAGGGGACAGAGGAGCATGGATTGCAGGGCAGGCCTCAGGCAGAGAGGGGAAATGCTGGATAGGGATGAATGGAGGGGGCAGGTGACAGAGTAACATGGATGGCCATGGATTGGGACGGCAGGGCTCAGGGAAAGGGGAATTGCTGGATAGGGATGAATGGAGGGGACAGATGGGCATGGATGGATATGGATTGCAGGGCAGGCCTCAGGCAGAGAGGGGAAATGCTGGAAAGGGATGAATGGAGGGGGCAGGGGACAGAGTAACATGGATGGCCATGGATTGGGAGGGCAGGGCTCAGGGAAAGGGGAATTGCTGGATAGGGATGAATGAAGGGGACAGATGTATAACAAAAGAGAGGGAACAAAGTACAAACTAAAGTCCAAACAAAAAAACAGCACCACGGGCCTTTAAAATGGAACAAAGTTCTTTAATGAATGAGCCTTGAGTCAAGGCTCATTCATTAAAGAACTTTGTTCCATTTTAAAGGCCCGTGGTGCTGTTTTTTTGAAGGGGACAGATGTCCATGGATGGATATGGATTGCAGGACAGGCCTCAGGCAGAGAGGGGAAATGCTGGAAAGGGATGAATGCAGGGGGCAGGGGACAGAGGAGCATGGATTGCAGGGCAGGCCTCAGGCAGAGAGGGCAAATGCTGGATAGGGATGAATGGAGGGGGCAGGTGACAGAGTAACATGGATGGCCATGGATTGGGACGGCAGGGCTCAGGGAAAGGGGAATTGCTGGATAGGGATGAATGGAGGGGACAGATGGGCATGGATGGATATGGATTGCAGGGCAGGCCTCAGGCAAAGAGGGGAAATGCTGGACAGGGATGAATGGAGGGGGCAGGGGACAGAGGAGCATGGATGGCCACACACACACACTCTCTATCACACTGTGTCTCACATACACACTTGCACACACTCTCATTCTCACACTCACACCCAGACTCACTCTCTCTCACACACTCACACTTTCACTCTGACTCTCAAACAGTCACTCTCACATACACTCTCCCAAACATACACACTCCGAGGAAAACCTTGCTAGCGCCCGTTTCATTTGTCTCTGAAACGGGCCTTTTTTACTAGTAATTTTATAAAGGATTTTTCATGTGTAAATATCTTTTTATGTGATAAAAGGGTCTCTACAAAATGGCCCCAGAGATTATGAGGGTAATTCCATAACTGAGTGCCTCCATTTAGGCACCCCCAGGCTATGCAGTAGGAGCCTATCCTATAACATAACCAAGGCACCTAGGTTCCATTATAGTATAGTAGTGCAACCAGTATCGACACTTCTAATATGCTAAGCCATAGAGCTATGTAAATACAAGCACCTAAAAGAGGCAGAGCCATGCGTAATTTAGTGTATTGGAACCCCGCATATGTCTCACCCATGTTTCTCCCCTGTGTATGCCCCTTGCAAATACCTGCACATATATATCATTATTCAAAACATTTACATGCATAACATATGCATTACTGTGAGTTTCTGGTTTATAGACTTGCCCTCCACTATGAAAATAACTGTGGTGGCGTGCCAGTTGTCTATCCATTTTATGTTGTAGTTATGTCTATGCTCTCCTCTTGCACCCTATGGGCTTCACTGGTCCTGTTCACACTTGGCCTGTTGCTGCTGCACCTTGTCCACTTCTGGCTCAACCCCCAGTCGTACATATTCTGTTACGAGGAGTTGGCTTTGTTGGCCCAGAAGCACACGGGTCTGGACTATGATCATTACAGAGCTATGAAAGAAGCACCCAGGCCATATAATGCAGGATGAGGATTTGCAGTGGTTGTTTGTGAATGCTTGAGTGGGGGGAGGGCTAAGTGAAGCATTGCTTGCTCCATGCTTCATTTAGGGGCTCTTTTACTAAAGGGTTGGCGTGTGTTAACAGCTTGCCGCCCGCCAATCTGGAACTACTGCAGGAGCCTGGCGGTATTTCCCATCCCCAGCGTACGCCATTTCCAGTGCTACAGAAATATTTTCTATTTTTGTAACACCATAACTTAACCAGTGGTAATCGGGTGGCACTGTGCACTGCCCAGTTACTGCTGGGTTAGTGTAGGAGCCCTTACCACCACCTCAATGGGTGGCATTAAGGGCTCCCCCAGAAATGGCTGTGTGGCAAGTGGCTCACTTACCACAAGACCATTTATCAAATTGTGGTAAAAGGCTTGGACCTGTCTTCCTTGACAGCATTCACCTTTGGTGCTACTTGCCTTTTGTGTTTTTCTTTTACAGTACAAGAATAAACACTTTGTCCATTCTTTTGCACACAAACAGGCTGAATGGAAAAGAGCTGTGTTATGTCCACAGTACCATGTAGCAGAAGCATTCATGTTAATTTGGCTCAGTTTGGTTATTGGTTGCATATAATATGGTGGTCTAGGCTATGCTCTATAAGCCTTATGTTTTAACATTCCTAGACTAGATGGGTATCTGTTGTCAAATCTATATTTCTATCTTAATTGTCACAGATTGATAGGATTATACCTTTTCCTGCCTTTTTATTATAGGGAAGTCCAATGATCCTTCTATACTCAGACAAAAACAGAAGTTGCAGTCTTTTCAGCGCTTTTATGGACAAACTTTGGAAGGCAGCATTTCAAAGACAATTGTAACTCAATCTGAAGTGCCTGTCAAAAAGAGCAAATCCTCAAGTGTAAGTTCTTTATGTTTTTATTTACATTTGTACCCTGTGCTTTCCCACTCATGGCAGTCTCAATGTGGCTTACATGGGGCAATGGAGGGTTAAGTGACTTGCCCAGAGTCACAAGGAGCTGCCTGTGCCTGAAGTGGGAATTGAACTTAGTTTCTCAGTTCCCCAGGACCAAAGTCCACCACCCTAACCACTAGGCCACTCCTCCTGATCTATATTTTTTATGCTTTTATCTGATTTGCTTATATTAGATTTTTTTAAATTCTTTATTTATAAATTTTTCATATTAGATTATTTTATATAATGATAATACCCTTTCTCCCCAAGTCCTGTAAACCTATGTAATGAAGTCATTTTCTGAACTTTTGCATGGCTAAATGCCTATCTCCATAAAAACTTTCCTCCTCATGTATTTGTATTTTCTGACATCCTCTGAACTTTCAAAGAGTTGCTTAGCAAGGAGTTTCCTTTCAAAATTTTCTCCAAAGAGAGATTAAAAATTGAGTTTGAGAGTAATGTTTGCCTTTGCTTATCATCAATAATAAAGCATAGGAAATGAAAAGGATTGTAGTTTTGCACGTCTGTATTTTACTTGATTTATTTATTTGGAGGTTTTATTCATCTTCTGTGTTGATGTTTTTACATGTGTATACACTTTTACATGTTTTATATTTTTATCTGTCTGTGTTTCATATATTTTTGCATGTTTAACACATTCATAAAACACAAAAGTAATCTAAATGTTCTGCATTTCACGGTACTAAAGATTCTTAATGAGCTTTTATTTATATGTATATAAAGAAACAAGCAAATATAAACATTTGAGTTTTTTCTAGATTACATTTTATTTGGTGCTTACTTGTAGTTTATGGTGTTTAACTTTGCTGTTTATGTTCTTAGTTATGATCATATGTTGTGATATCCTTTAATTTACTCTAGAAAAGCTGAATCTAAGCTTGAATGTAAATGAATAAATAAAATGTCTGATGTTCCTTATTGCCTTTAAAATCAGTTTCTCCTTTTATAGGATAATGCATTTTGATCAGATTCATTATGTTGTGACCCATTAAACTCTGGAAACAGTGGATTCAATATTTCATAAGCTTTGATTGTAACCACAGAAAGGTGGTATATCAAATCCCATCCCCTTTCCCATTGAGCAGTAGATTGTGGTGGTTATGTTCAGGGGTGTGCTGGTAAATTTTTAACAGGCTCTTTCTCCAGACGTAGCCAGCTCTGCAGTTGGAAGGGCCAGGGGTGGCCGGGGAGGGGTGGGGTGGGGGAGCAACACTTGCCTCTCTCTCCTCCCTCCCTTCATGCGGGCACGCTAGGCATACCTTTGCTGGCAGCCACCACTCCCAATGTCTTGCTCTGAGCAGCATGCTGGAACTTCTCTCACATGCTCGAGAAGTCTCAGCCTGCTGCCCAGAGCTGGAAACAAGGAGCGGGGAGCAGCAGTAGTCTATTTACTTGGCTGGCAGGGCTCAGCATCCCCACCAGCAAAGTAAAAGAGAATTCATCAGGGGGCCCAAGCCCACATTTTGGGAGCCAGTTGTTAAAGTAGCCATGGAGGGCCCTACTTTAACAACCGGCTCCCAAAATTCTTAAAAACTTAACTAGCTCTTGCGAGCCTGTGAGAGCCTGCTCTAGCACACCACTGGTTATGTTACAGGTCTAAGCTTAGGTAGGGGTGTCTCAGATGTGCAAGCCATCATTTTAGCCTTGCATGCTGGGGGTTCCATATGGGAATGGGGGATAAGTTCTGGCCTTTCCTGTCACCATAGCCCCTATGTGCAGGAGAGGGGCCTCATGGAAATTCTATCAACTCTGAATATGCATGTGACCCTTGGAATGTATGGTGATTGCACATAGCTGATGCTGGACTCGTAGTTGCACTGCATGACATTAACTTGCAAGGGTCCCCCTTATGTTCCTCCAGACCCACCTGGCTGATTCATGGGGTGGCAGCATACTGTGGCATCTACAGAGCTGCTTCCTATGTATGATACATAGCACTACTAGGAGGTTACTCTCCTCTGACCTAAAATTCAGCTCCTTTTTAGTAGACATTCTCATGCTCTATAGAAGATGCTGTTCCAGTGAATAGGAACTGGACATCCCTGCTCGTCACAGCTGGCCACTCTTACTAGGTTATTTTATACAAGTGGGAATGAATAATGTGAGACATCCATGTCTGTATTGTGAACATCCAAATTATGGTCATCTCTGTGACGATTCTGGAACATAAGAAAACGTTCATTGCTCTGTTTCTGTTATCGGGTGATTGGATGTTCACTTTCTGATTTGGATGTCCTTTCGAAAATGCACCTCATTATCTCCTTTCAGTTTTGACAACTGCTGTTCTGTTTCCCCCAGATTTTCTCATATCACTAATGAATTCTCAAGGTACTACAATCTTAACAAAGTTATGATTCTTTTTAATAAACTGCGGTAAAAAGTAGCCTTAGCATGCCCATGGGTTTTGCCCATGGGGTAAGGCCA